>NC_030680.2:101808987-102117876 GCF_000004195.4 Xenopus tropicalis | reverse complement strand
GGCCAGGGGACGGAAGATTTGAGGCGTGCAAAATTTGTGGACACGCCCACTTTTTGTGACCAAGGACAGCCCCCCAGTTCCGATGCCTCTGACTTCTAATGTAATTTTATATATATAATATCTTCTAATCATAAATATAATAACTTAATAAGTTATTATTATTATTAATAATAATAATAATAATAATAATAATAATAATAATAATTTAGACAATACTTTATTCACTATATAAAGCAATGAACATTTTAAAGGTGAAGGAAAGTCATTTTGGCATTTTACTGCCAATAGATTCACCACATTAGTGCCACCTAGAACACTATATTCTGCTGAAAGCTTTACCATACCTGGGTAAAGAGCCTTAGAAGTTCCCTTCGATAGCAGCTGCCATTTTAGCTTGGTCTTGGTAGCTTCCTGCTGCAGTTATAGCCGTTGGAAGCTCAGATCACACATTCCAAAGGGAGGGGGGAATTAGTTTTTATGCATTATGGGAGGGAGGAGAGAACTGAGCAGACTTGTGCCCCAAACCTGAAGGAGCCCTAAAAGCAAGGAAGTCTGATACCAAAGACATGGTCACAAAAAACAAGACAAGAAATCCTGTTTTCTTTTGATAGAGGACTGCAGCATTTTTATGAGTGCTTATGGCTGTATTTACATAGACCTGGCTGATAAAGTTTACTTAGTTTTTACATTTCCTTCTCCTTTAAGGTTAGAGTACCTCAAGCACTGTACAGTTTTAGATGTTTAGTTTGCTTAAAGGGCAAAAACTGCCCCTTTTTTAATATTAGTTCAACCAACAGAACTTGTACTTGTATGTATGTATAACTTTATTTATAAAGCTCTAACAAGGATATACAGCACTGTACAATCTTACAGTATACACAATTACACACAGTGGTCAGGAAACATACAGGCATAAGGAATTGGAACGTAGGAGTGCACAAGGTATGGGCATTTGCCCTTAAGCACAAGACTAGACAAAATAATATTTTAGTGCTCCAGAAGGTAGCATATGAGTTTTTTCTAAAAAGAAAATTAATTAGGAGTCCTGTGCATTTCACAGATGTTGAAAAAGGGGTGTTACTATCAGGCCCAGACTGGTATTCAAAATAGGCCCAGGCATTTTGAGAACACAGAGGGACAAACAGCCCCCCACCAGCCTACCAAATAGTAACTGCCTATGACATCTTACTGCAGCCCCTCTGGCATTTACCAAAATCCACAGATTGCCAGTCCAGGCCTGGTTATTAAGGGTAATGACAAGCATAGTTTGATGCATGATAGCAAGAAATGACTAACTTTCCATTGATTCTAGTGTGCATATTTATGTCTTCCTTCAATTGCATAGTGACATCACTGAACATCAGAAATCACTATGATGTTTTATGTGTGTAGCGTAAGGTAATGTTTTTAAGTGCATTCCAGTTGTATTGTAGTTTATCATACAGTGGTGCAACAGTGCCAGCAGAGGACCTGCCATTACCCTTATGTAGGTAAAAACTTTCTGTTAGTAACAGAGGAGGCTTTTATACATTTGTAACCCCTGTTTGGCTGTAAAAACAGACAGCGCCTGCTACAATAGGTTTAGAGCATGGGGTACATAGGACTCAATCCCTCAGATGGGCTTTTGCTAAGTGGAAATAGCCTCGCATGTAGTGCAACTACACCTCACTGATGTCGAGTGCAGAGTAAAATATCAAATAATGGATGCCAGAAGGTTCTTGCAGTTGAACAAATGACAACTTGGTTTATTGTCCCAGACAATTAGTTCACAGGGTAGATAATACTTACATTAAGGAATTAGCAGTAACACACTCTGAGGACAACAAGAGAGGATTCCCACCGATTTATCCCACCTCTTTTCGAGACTGGGCAGGGTAAGGGCACCTGGCCAGCTTGGCACCACTATGGAGGGCAGTCTGGATAGATACCTCAGTCCTCAGGTTCAATACCTTTAGCTTTAAGGATCCCTACAGCTGACTATGGATCAGAGTTTAGTTACTAGCCTGTATTCTGTATCTTAAAAGTGACCCTATGCTAAGGCAACAGTGCCTGTATGGAAGAGTTCTTCCAGCTAACCTCCTGGTTGGAGCTAGAAACTGCTCTTTCTTCCTTTTCCTAACTGTCTCACTTTCCTAAAAAGGGCTCTACTGAGTGTAACTGTCGAGCTAGACCTCACTCACGGGGTCCCTGTCCCCCCGACTTTTCTAGAGTATAGATGGGTACTCTAGGGTAGAAATTGGCTTTACTGGGGCCCTGTTGATCCCAGGCTCAGTGGACTTCCCACCTGAGATACCAGAGGCAGCCAAAGAGAAAGACCCACCCCTTTGCTAAACACTATATTAGAGTGCAAAGGGTGGAGTCAAGCTGTAAACCAGGGAGCCCCAACCTTTTTCACTAGTGAGCCACACGCAGATGTAAAATTTGGTGGTGAGCCACGCAAGCATGAAAAATTTTATTTGGGGATGCCACATAAGGGCTGTGATTGGCTATTTGGCAGCCCCATGTGGACTGCTAGCCTGCAGGAGGCTCTGCTTGGAGTAAAACTGTGTTTCTATGCTTCCAAAACTTGCTTCCATGCCAAAGATTTAAAAATGGGCACTTACTTTGAGGCCACTGGGAGCAACATCATAGGGGGTGTTAAGCAACATGTTGCTCACAAGTCACTGGTTGGGGATCACTGCTGGAAACCAATAAGGCACAGCTATAAACTGGATACATGGGTCTTTGCTCAGTAACAGCATAAACTAGAAAGTTGTAGGGTTTAAAGCCATAGGGGCATGTTAACCCTATGGGTCCCTACACATTAAATCAGTGATCCCCAACCAGTGGCTTGTGAGCAACATGTTGTGGCTGCCAGTGGCATAAAAGTAGGTGCCCATTTTTACATTTACAAAAAAGAAATTTTCACCAACACTTTTTACATCTGAGTGTGGCTCATGAGTAAAAAAGGTTGGGGGTCCCTGCATCAGAACTTGAAAACAAAAATGAATTCTGAGACTGAAATAGATGGGAATTTCAACATATCTGTGTAAATAATACACATTCAGTGTATGATAAACTATAATACAACTGAAATATAATTAAAAACACCAAAAATAAACACAGTGGTAATCCCTTAATAAAACATCTTCTAGTGCTTTCTAATGTCCAGCGATGTCACCATGCAGTTGATTTGGCAAAAGGTATAAATGTGCACATCTGAATCAATAGAAAAGTCAGTCATTTCCTACTGAGATGCATCAAGATAATTATGCTGCTTTCTCTAGTACTTTGTAGAGGCCAATTAAATATTGTTTGGCTGGCAGGACCAATCAGCAGGAAAGGCTACAAAACAGTCAGAGATCTTGGAACATCACTTTAAATGCTAAACCTACTTTTTTTTCTTGCTGTCACACTTATTGCTGTAATATTCCTGAAGAATGGGGTAATTGCTAAAAAAAATTATATTTTTTCTGCCCTTATACTTATTTAATCAAAATATTTGTTAACAGTAACATTAAAGAGGCATAAAATGAGCTTTTTAATATATGGAATAATGCATTCTCAAGAAAAGTGATATTTAATGTCATCAAAGAGTTTCAAAACCATATAAAACTGCAAGGTAACTTCTAACATCCTCATACGCTGTTGGCACAATATAGGGATTGCAAATCACATCACTAAACAAATTGCAAATTGCAAATTACATAAAATTGTGAAATTGCATTGTTTTATTTGTCTTGTCTGAGAATTATTCTGTATTAGCCTGCCAGCAATTATAAATTGTATGGTGACGACCACCCTGAGGTGGCATAGCAGATGCCGCCTTCTTTGTGCTCTCTGCACTTTAACTCTGCCACTTTTTGCAACCATATACAACTTTTGCAAAATGTAACCATCCAACAATGTTTGAAATGTTGGCCACTAATCTCTACAATATTATTCTTACTGCACCCCCAGATGGTTCCCAACTCAGAATAAATATATGGACAAATATCTGGAAAAATGGCAGGAAGATGGCCACATGTATTAGACAAAAATGTTGGAGAAACTGTGGAACAGGGGAATTTATAGTAGAAGGAAAGGTATAATCACTGGGGGGTGCAAAAATGTTAGGCGCCCCTTTGTATGTTTCTTAACTAACATAGGGCAATACAGAAAACAGAATAACAGAGGGAACACATGGTCATAAAACAGAGGCCCCTTAGTGTTTGGTCCTAATCTAAGAGTTAAGGGACTATTTGTCTTGGATCAAATAGTCTCTTAAGTACTTGGCTCCTCACAGTAGCACTTGCATCCAGCAAGACTTTTATTGAAGTCATATGCAAGTCCCAAATGTGCAATATGACGCATGCACTTGGACTGAAACTACAACTTTGGTGTCCCTAACCAAATAAAATCCTGAATCACACATACAGTACTTCAATCTGAAGGTTGAATGATAACTGATTAAAAATGTGTTCATATAAAAAAAAAATTAAGACGGTAAATTCATTATATACAGTTAACTGTAACAGTTAAAGTCTGTATTTTGAACATGAGCTTATAACTCCAGTTAAAGTTTTGAATTATGTCCTTGTATAGGAGATCTAACACTCAAGGTTGATGTAAGAAACCACCTTGAAGATGGTTTTATTCTAGCCCACTCTGGGCCAGCTTCTAAATAGATTTTCTGTGTAATATGGTTTAATAGATTAATCTCAAGACTTTTTAATAACAGTTTTAATTTAAAGTATTGTACCCCAACTACTGATCTAATATAAAGATGCATGACCTCTCTTCTTTTCTATAGTACTTGCTATGTTACTTTTGCTGTAAGCAGATAATCATTGCCCTACGTCTTTTATTATATCCACTTCATGTATCATTGGTTTGTGTGTTTATAACTATAATAAATGTAGCTCATTAAACACCACCAGTATTAGTGCTTTGAAAAAATGAATGGCTACTTATGAATGTACATTTAAGGGTCCAGCAGGTACAGAGGTCAGGAGCCGTTTTATGTTGCAATAAATTGGGCTTTGTTCAGCAAGAAAAAATCCTGCTTTCAACAGCATAAAAAATAAGCAAGAATTAATGGTGGAAAAAAGGTTTTTGTTCCAGCTTTTTAGCATGTCCCATACTCCTGGTGTAGTTTGTCAGCCTCATTTTTAGCTCTTCAGCCAATCAGCCTCAGCTTTCAGTTCATATCACTGGCTTTCCAGTTACGCAAATCAGGAGAGCTCAGCCAAGGAAATTCTAGTTTTTTTTTATTATTTTTTTTTATTGGAATTTTTCACTAATAGATACAGTGCAACCAGTACAGTAATACACATCTGCTGAAAAGGTAATGTGATTAAGAAGGAATAAAGTACAAGGTAAAAGTAAATACAACAAGTATATCATGTCTTAAAGGAGTTACCGTATATACTTGAGTATAAGCCGAGTTTTTCAGCACATAAAATGTGCTGAAAAAATCACCCTCGGCTTATACTCGAGTCACAGACCTTACATACTGGCACTCACGTCTTCCCTCAGTCCCGCTCTCGTTCTATGCCACAGCTTCCCAGAACATTACCCTGCTGACTGCGCGCTGTTCTGCGCACCGTAGGGGCGCGTGATGTCACTTCCGCCCCAACGCCACTGTCGGGGCGGAAGTGACGTCACACGCCCCTGCGGTACGCAGAACAGCGCGCAGTCAGCAGGGTAATGTTCTGGGAAGCTGTGGCATAGAACGAGAGCGGGACTGAGGGAAGACATGAGTGCCAGTATGTAAGACTTTATTCTAAGATCTTTTTTCTTTAGATTGCTCAGATCTCTCAGCGCTGCACTTCCCTAGAAAAGTAGCTGTTTAATTAGTATTGGTGCTGTGCCCTCTGTTATTGCTCTCCCCTCCTCCCTGACTTGATTCCTTCCTGCCTCACCGCTCACTCGGGAGATCTTAAACCAGAGGGAGAGGCCTAGCCATTTGCATTTATGGGCAGGGATTGAAACTACACCTGGGTGCTGCCACATTGCTCTATATGTGTATATATATTTATGTGGCATACCTTGTATACTGGGACAAGCACACCCTTAGTGAGAGTGGGGAGTTACACTTATCAACAATGTGTTCTGAGACCTTGCATCCTGAAATCATACAGCTCAAGTCTCAGGTAACCAGCATCTTACTAAAGTGAGTGGGGGGGGTACATGAGTAACTGTGAACCTTCTGGTAGTTAACTGGCTGCACAATTCAGGGGATGGTGAAGGTAGTGCTAATGTTTGTGGAATAAAACTTTAAAGAATAAAGTGTGTTTTTAAATATCCTATTTTTAGCATATGTGCCATTGGTCTTCATTTTTATTTATTTATTTATGTTTTAATTATTTGCTGCCCTCTTCTGCCTCTTTATGCTTTCAGGCAGCCAAAAAACTATTGCTCCGAGAGGCTATCGGTTCTCAGTACCATATCTCACCTGGCTCTCTATTATTACCTATAATTAGTACCTAATTACAGTATTTCCCATTATTAGCAATGCTAATCAGGTATATCCATATCATGTAATCAGCATTACTAATACAGGTGAATACTGTTAATTATTATTAATTACCATAATTTAAAGTTACACACATACAGTTCAGTATGGTATAGAAGTAAAAAAAAAACTCACTACCACCCTAGGCTTATACTCGAGTCAATAAGTTTTTCCAGTTTTCTTAGGTAAAATTAGGTACCTCGGCTTATATTCGGATCGGCTTATACTCGAGTATATACGGTAATAGAATTTGCCATCACATCATCCCCCGGCAAGACGTTCCACAGCCTCACTGCCCTCACCGTCAAGAAGTACCTCGGCTGCTGTAACTGAAAGTTCTGTTCCTCTAGACTAAAGAGGTGGCATCTGGTGGATTGATCTTTTTTTATGGGAAAAAAGATCCTTCACTATTTGTGTATAGGGATCTCTAATACACTTGTAAAGAGTAATTATGTTCCCCCCACAAACACATTTTCTACAGAGAAAACAACCCAAATCTTGACACCCTCATAGCTTAAAGTTACACTCTCCCCAGCTCATTAATATCCTTCTTAAGGACTGGAGCCCAAAACTGCACTGCATACAAGGGAGCAATAAGAGGCAAAATTATCCCTTGAGTTTTGTATGTTAGACAGGACATTATTTGCTTTAGTACCTACTGAATGACACTGACTCAAATTACACAGCTAGTTATCCACAAAAATCCTGAGATCCTTTTCAATCTAGGATACCCCCACCATACTACCATTTAGTGTATAATAGTAATGACTAAATCTGTCTAGTTTTGCTTCAACAAAAAAATTGATAAAAAATTTGCAAAATGGATTAATGCTAATAGGGTTTTTTTGTGGCAACCTTCGTTTTTTTCTCATTACAAATACATTAAAGTCAATGGGCATTTCTTCTCAAGTTTTTTTTTATTATTCCAAAGCATTATATCTATTTGAGTTTTTTTTTAAGTTTTTTCTCATTCCAAATGCATAGTCAAGGGGTGTTTTTTTTCTCAAGTTTTTTCTTACTCCAAATGCATTGAAGTGAACTGGCATTTTTGTTTGGGAATTTTTTGCTACATTTTTCTTCAGCCAGTTTCCTATTCAGGTACAAATATTATGTTCCACGTTTTAATTTAACCAGTAACCTTCTGTGTGGTACTGTATTAAAAGCTTTAGCAAAGTAGATCACATTCACTGCCATCCCAAAAGCTACTGTAGGTTTCTGATCGCCTCCACCTAGGAGGCAATAAAATTAGTCTGGAAGATCAATTATGCATAAAACCATGCTGGCACAAACTCAAAGTATTGTGATTTGCAATGTATTCAAGTATCTTATCTTTTATTAACTTTCCTACCGCTAATATCAAGGCCTATAGTTTTCAGACTAAGGACAGGGCCCCCTTTTAAATAATGTTTAAACAATGATTATGTGCTAAGCGTTACCTAGATAAAAACATTGTGGCTTTTACCTCTATATTATTACGTTATTACATTAAAAAAGTCTACTCCTTATGTACAGGGAGGTTTATTAATTATTATTATTATTATGTATATAAAGCGCCAAGCCCATGTGACCTGATTGCTAGGGTAATTAAACCCTAGAAACCAGACAGCAGTGTAAATTTAAATCATTTTAAAAACACACAAAAAATATTCTATTAATTTGCTGCTTAAAAATAGACTATTTAATATAAATTTTACAATTGAACAAGTATATGGGATTGGGTACATTAAAAGGTTAAATACACATAAAACATTCATAATATATAATCAAATACTCACCAATACAGAAGTTAAAGAGGGCCCTGCTCTTTTTAGAAAGTACAAAAAATATACATTAACATGGGCAAAGTTTGCCCTAATCAAGTAACCTGCAATTAAAATACTAAAAAGAAAATGCTGTATCTGTTTCTGTGGTTTATTCCAATTCAAAACCACCAATGGGAAAAGGGCTTTCATTAAGTAACCTTGACTGTTAGATAACTTTTAGAATGTAATGTGGCGATCTAAATGTGAGTTAAAGGAAAGGCATTTTCGGGAGATTTGTCAGCCACAGTAGAGTGAATTTCCCATGGGTGACAAATCTACTCATGTGCCATTACCCTAATGCTCTAAAGCTATAATGTTATCTAGCATTTATAAAGTATGTTGATGTCTTTCATTTAATGGTGCCTATATTGGTAGTGGGATAAAGCAGAAGAATATATTTAGAAACAGATTTTTTAACAAAAAAAATACGCTGAATGATAATGTATAAGCAATGCTTGGGAGAACAAATGAGCTTGTGAAGCTTAAGTTCATGGGGATCATTTATAAACACTGGACAAATTCGCTCCTGGGCAGTAACCCATGGCAACCAACCAGCTATTTGCTTTCATTGTTTTTTCTGCAGCTGGCTGAAAATAGCTAATCAATGATTGGTTGCTATGGGTTACTGGACAGGTGCAAATTTGTCCAGCATTTATAAATGAGCCCTATTGTGTTCTTATGCAAGTGCTGAAGGTTTTTTTTTTGCTAATTTTCTCATCAATAATTTGCAGGTGGAAGGATTAATGATGGAATTTATATGCAATTGTTCATTTTACACAGAATAATGTGGCAATCAGTACACTACAGAGAGTTTAAGACAATCTCTCATTTTAACTATTTTTTTTATCGAGCAAAAATGAGCAAATCTCTGTTCACAGTATGTTTATTTATTTGCCTAACAGGAACCTTATTTCTGGCAGTTTTTTTTCCCCTAAAGGGCAAATCCAAGGAAATGGGTGTCCCAGGTTTATTAACCTGACAATTTTGACAATTTTAATTTATCTCTGAATATCCCCTTTTAATTGGCTTTCTCTTTTGTCTCAGTAAATTTGTGCAGCTCAGCTACAATTCTATATCAACTTTATTATTATTCTATATCAACTTCAATTATTCAGGGTCGAACTGAGGTGTGGGGCCCACCAGAACTACTGCCTAAGGTCCCCATCACAGTTGCGTCATCAAGACCCCTTCCCCCAACCACATATCTCATTTCTTTTTTGTGGCTGCTTTGGGGGGGAAGCTCCTGCAGTGGAGGGAGCAGCCTAGGTTGGCAAGGGCCAGGGCCCCCCCAGGCCTTTTTGCCTTTTTGCCCCACTGGCCCAGTACAACCCTGCAATTATTTATGTATTCTTCCTTTACTTCACAGAAACAGTTCAGTAAAAATGAAACTGGTTAAACCAGATAAACCGCACAAAATACAAATTTCTAATTAGTTAAGCAAAAATGTAATCTATAAAGGGTGGCGTGAGCAGATGTCTAACATGATACCTAGAACACTACTTCCTGCTTTCAGCTCTCTAACCTCTTTTAGTTAGTCAGTGACTTTAGGGAGGGGCATGGGACATAACTGCTCAGTTGTGAGTATGCAGGTCAGATTCAAAATCGAACTAACTGAATAGTTATGACCCATATGCCCCCCCCTCAAGTCACTGGTTTGTTACTTACTCCTAACAGCTTAGAGAGCTGTAAAGCAGGAAGTAGTGCTCTGTCTATTATGTTAGACATCTGCTCACTCCAGCCTTTATAGATTACATTTTTAGCTAACTAACAATATTGAAAACATTTTTTATTTTGTGCAGTTTATCTATTTTACCCAGTTTCATTTTCACACCAAACTGTTCTATATATATATCTATATATATATAGCCGAGAAGGAATTAGAGGGAACATTGCAGTCAGGTTAATTGGATCCTTGTAAAGACTGACCCTAGTGTGTGTTATGTGAGAGAACTTAGAATGCAAGTTTCACTGGGGCAGGCACTGATGCAAATGATAAACGATCTCCACTAAGACCTGCATAGATGTGATGATGATGATGAAATTGAAGATCATTTAAAAAATGCATTCCGATTCTCGAGCTCAAAACCTATTTTTTTTACTCCATACCATATAGAGGTGTTATTTTGCTTGAAAATTGTTGCAGTTCAGTTAAACTTTAGGGCCATTTGGAAAAATGATTCAAGATCAAGTGGCCTTATAGAAAAGAAACAGCTTAGTAAATCAAACTGAATAATTACATTGATTTAGGCAGGGACTGTTCAGCAGATTATAATTCAAAAAAACTCTGACATTTGGGATGGTAAAAAAATGTAAGATTACCTAGCAGAGTATTTTTTAGCAAGTAATAAAAAATGTAAAAATTCAGTTACTGCTTGAAGCAGGATTGCATATAACATCAGTTGTGTCCCACATCTGCATGCTGACAGCTTAAAATAAGCACTGCAGATGTGGTTGCATATTATACTTCAGATTCACAGAGAAGAGATGACAGAGCTCTTATGAAGATAAAGCATGTATATTAGGGATGAGTGGAATTTTAATCGGATTTTGCTCTTTCGTCTTTGTACTTGCATTATTTCTTCATTGATAATGCCATTTATTGCCATAGTTCCAGTAAAGGTTTCAGAATATTAAATGCTACCGTTTTAGTTTCATACAAACTTTAGCTTAATGATGTCACTGACAGGAGAAAATACTAAAGTAACATTAAATCTATACAGTGTTCTTTGATTTACAATTTAAGACAGCGCATAACATTTTCATTTATTTGTTATTTGTGTTTGACAGCGATATCATGCATGCCTCTAGCTTTTCTTAGCACACTACTTTGCATAATGTGTTATTATGTCTAAATGGAAAACTAAATGCCTCCATGTGGTCTATAAATGACAAGCGCTCGTCAGCTTCATGCAGTATTCAGAGGTAATAGATCCAAATTCTCAGCTCTCACTAGGATATGATATATTGGTGTGCTGTACTTTTCTGTGAAGACTTTACCCTTTGCTCTAATAATGACGTGTATAATCAGGTTTTTTTTTTTAATTTCTAAAATTAGTATCTTAATTCTGTTCCAACATTATACCATATAATCACAATGAACCTGTCAGCTTTACTTATGTTACAAAGGGCAGACATCATTTAGTCTTTTTAGTTTTTTTTAACTAGGTGTTAAAAATCATTAATGAGTTGTTTTTATGCTCACATGATTTTTTTTATTTTTCTACAGATATCTAATGCAAGACAAAGATGTAGTAAGTGGTCTTAAAATTAAAAACTGTATAGTCTTGAAAGGGAAAAAGGGCGATTCTGTTCTTTTTGTACCTGGTGCTTACTAAACTTGCAGTGATTGCCCAGGATACTGTTTTAGGCTAATGTTCCATGGAGAGAGTTACTAGCCCGCGATAGATCTCTGCTACTGCGAGTGACTAATCTCTCCAAATTGCCTTTCAGCTGACAATAATATGAATCACTGGTGAATAGTCCTAAGCATTGTTTGAGTCTCGCAAAGTTTCCTCCTGTAGGCAACTTTGCACGACTTTGGAAAACCGAAGCAATGCGTATGCACTTCCACCAGCCGATGCATTTTTTGGAGAAAATGTAAGGTCTGACATTAGTCATAAGGTTCTTAAAAACAATGGTCCCCTACTTGTTTTTACTATTTCCTCACCTGTTATTAATGATTAATAAACATACACATTTAAAATAAATGAAAACCCTCTGTCTACTGTCTGAGGGATAGTGGTACATTAAGCTGGCCATACACGTGGCGATCTCACGATGTTTCGTACGACCGTCGGTCGCACGAAACATCGTCAGATCCGCCACACACCATTCAGGGCTGAATCGGCAGGTAAGGAGGTAGAAACAATAGGATTTCTACCTCCTTCTGCCGATTCAGCTCTGAAGGGAGAATTTTGGTCAGGCGCCTTCTATGGCGCCCGATCAAAATTTTCTAACTTGGCCGATCGGCGAGCCGACCGATTTCAGCAGCTTCCTGCGATATCGGTCGGCTCGCTGACATGCCATACACGCACCGATTATCGTACGAAACGAGGTTTCGTACGATAATATCGGTGCGTGTATGGCCACCTTAAGACTATGAATTGGTCAGTGAAATAAAAAACATCTCAGGACCCATACACTGATGCATTCACTAAGGGGGTGATTTATCAACAGTTTTTTAGCAAAATTGGTTCAACTTTGGTTCAAAAAGTCAAATGTCTGATTATTACGTGAAAGTGAAGAAAACTCTAAGTATTCAGGTTCAAGGTAGTCAAGTTTTTTTATTCAAACAAGTTTTCCATGTTAAAAAATAAGCAAGCATTCATTTTTTTTAAAAAAATGCCAGTTTATTTTAATTAGAAAAATACTCTCAAATTCACAAACTCGAGAATTGTCAAATAAGCCCATAATTGTGGGTGAGGGCTCACATACAGTGTCTCCCATTTAAATGAATGGAAAGTGATCCAATGCAAATGGTGATGCAGTCTTGGTAGATCGGCAGCCTACTGAAATATGCTAGGCTAAAAAAAAGCACCTTGAGTGACATTACTTTTAATTGGAATCTGCTTCGCAATGTATTAATACAAGTGTAAAATGCATATGTTAATTATATTTAAAATAACTTGTTTAGTGCAAACATTTTTTACTTTAAGCAAGTTAATGAGGAATAAAACTTGTCATAAACCCATGCAAATAATTGCTTCAAACATAACTGTTTCTATTTGTGAAGAAATGAGGAGGACTCTTGACATTGGCTCTTTAGGGTTTGATAACTAAGGCCCATGGTGCAAAAATAGTGACCAATATTACTTTTTCTAATGGGTTACAGATTCAATGAAAAAACTAAAGCCTTTCTGGCAGTTGTGATTGATTCTAATTCTCAGTTACTTTTAGACTCGTGTTGTCTACTGCTGCAGAAACAATTGTCTAATGGAGGTCAGATTTAATCTCTTTACATTAGACAGGCAGATCAATGGATGAGTAGATAGACAGATACATGATTGATATAGCAACATAGATATAGATAGATAGATAGATAGATGCAGATAGGTAGGTAGACAGACAGCCTAAACTAGCTTAATGAAACAGCAAAAAGGTACCCTGGTAATAGTCTTTAACATTGTGAATGAATTTTATAATACTGATAGATATATTTTCCTGGAAGTTTAAATATCAGAAAATAAACCGTTTTTTTTATTTTTGCAGACTTTATTTTGATGTCTTATTAGGTTGTATATTATTGATTTGATTTAGTTATTGCTGATGAAGATGTGGCAACATTTTTACATGGAATAGGGACTTTTCCTATATGATTTTATTGTCTGGCCAATTTTTATTTCTTAAAAGTGTAGTTAGTGTTTGAAAATAAGGTATAGGAGGCTTTATTTGGTAGTAAATCTTGTAAAACTTGCCACCAAGTCAAGTATTCAAAAATAACTACCTGCTTTGGGGGCACTGAGAGCAACATCCACTGGTTGGGGATCACTGATCTAGACTATACAGTGCAATTTTGTCTCCAGTGTTCAAAGGGCCTATTATTGAATTAGAGAGTTCAATGAAAGGCAACTAAGTTGATAAAGTGTTTAGAAAGTCTCATTTATGAAAATAGACTGGGCCTGTTTATGCTATAAAAGAGGTTCTTAAGGGAAGATATGATAACTATGTATACATATAAAGAGACCATATAATAAATTCTGTACATCTTTCCAGCAGACATGTAAGGAGGTAAAATATATTTTATTTTTAATTTATGTAAATAGTTCGGCAATGTCAGTTTCAGCCAGCAGGTGGCAACAAGATTGGCCTCAGGGGCATTCCCCTATGGGAGCCTATATAAGAAAGTGAAGAGCTAGGCACTTCCTCTTCTGGCCTAAAAACATCTTTGAGACAGGATGAAGAACACTGTGGCAAGACCAAGTGGGAGACTGCTTCTTTCAGGGCTGGGAAGTGAGTAGTAGCTGGGTATGAGTTCACTCTAAAAGTGAAAGATAGATAGGTTAACCAATAAGGAGAGTTTGTTGTCCCAACGAGGAGTGAGTGATCAGAACTGAAGTGTTCAGGTGTAGGGTAGAGAAAAACCTACAGAAGCTGGGAGCTCGGGAGAAGTTTGGACATGGTTTTTTGGACACTGCAGAAAAACAGGGGAAAGGTTTATTAAGGAGAGGAGACCCCTGTATGGAACTCTGCCAGTGCATTCCACATGACAGGGGTCCTGGGGGCTTCAGCAGAAGAATGCCTTGTAAGTGTGAGAAACAGAGAGAATCAGCTAAGTACTTTTTATTGTGTAACTAAGATCATTCATTTAGACATAAGGGATCAAACTTGATGGATGTGCCTTTTTGTAACCTAAGTTACTATGTTGCTATGCTAGCAAAACTATAACTAGGTGCAAGACACTCCTCCAAATCAACAGATATCTCATTTTTTTAAAAAATGTTCTCGAGCACATTTTAAATCTCTTTTATTTCCTTTTACCATTGCATGCCAACTTTTTATATTGAGGTTATTAATCTTTATGGAAGGTAATTGTATGGAATCCGTAAGATCCCTTACTCAGTATTATTAGTACCAGCTACTGCTTATTGCAGCTTCTCACAGGGGATGTGACAAATTGTCTGCAATACTGTACTTCACAAATTACCAAAAACTACCTTTAGATTTTCATACATATATACAGTGTATTTTTACCTTATTTTTAGGATTCAAAAAATAATAATTCCTACTATTAAATAAGGCACCAGAAAGTTTTTTTTGGTTCCTTAATGTATATACATTTTATAGTGATCACAGTCCTCCTTTAGTCCCCCTTTCTTCTCCTAAGTAGACATTTCCATTAGTGATGAGCGAATTTGTCCCATTTCGCTTCGCCATAAAATTTGCGAAATGACAAGGAAATTCCCTAAACGGCAAAGCATTTTCCGCGCAACTTTTTTGTTGCCTGCATCTTTTTTGTTGCCCACACCTTATTTTTGTCACCCACGTCTTTTTTTTTTTTTACGTGGCCATGCCAATTTTGACGCGACTGTACCCAATTAGATGCGACCATGCCCGTGTTTGACGCAGCCGTGCCCAATTTGATGTGACCGCAAATTTTTCCGTGGTGAATTTTCACAGAAACAATTGGCCAATGGCGAAATGTGCAAATTTGCTACGAATACATGCTTGGTGAAAACATTTGTTCATCACTTATTTCCAGCTTTTTCAGCCTATATTTATAACAGAGGTCCTTATTTTGTATATACAGATTATAAAATGCAAAGGATATGTAACTTATGCATCATGAAAGCTCCTTATGATAATGACCAACATCTGCCAAATAGTATATTCCCATTTTAAATGTTTTTGCTTAGGGCAGGCCTCCTGTCACCCAATTATCATTTGGCTTTCAACATATCTGTGACTCTAAGACAAAAGAAATGATTTCATAGAACAACCTCTAACCTAACTATGCTTAAAAACCGTTCACATATTTAGCACAATGTCCAAAAAAAATTTCTAATCTCCTTAGCAAATAAGAGCCACTGATTGCACTCAGTGCACCCCTAACTAATAATGATCTATGTGTTCTTTGAGAATAACTAGGTATTTGGTCACTAACTGTCAAAGTTAGTAACCATGGGGCCCTCGTGGACTTTGTTTATAAGTTTTAATATATAATCAAATGCCACACTTACAGCCATGATTCCTCATTTGGTACCTATGTTTGTTAGTTTATGTATAATAGAATGTTGCTTGGAATTGAGCAAATAAAACAATTTTGGGCAGAGAAACCCTTTAAGGACTTCCAAGTGCACTTTCTGGCTACAGACATGGTTACACAGGGGGTGTATTTATTAATATTGAAGACAAGCATCACAGGTGAGGTTGCGCATAGCAACTAATCAACAATAAGATTTGAATGGAACGGTCCCCTAGAAGTTAGAAAACAAAAATCTGATGTTAGCTATGGGCAACATCACCTGTGATGTTTGTTTCCAATGGTAATAAATAAACCCCACTGTGTACAGATGAAGAGAGATCACTGGCCAAAGCCCCATACCACCTGATATTTTAATTCTTAATGAAGGACAATTTAGGCCATGCCCATTCCACCTTGACAATTGTCAGTCAGGCCCAGACACTGTTCTGGTCCACCTAACCCCCCAAGTATATTCCTGGCTATTTGTAGGTCCAGAATAAGCTTTCAGAACATTTTAGTTCCTTTTTCAAGCTGATTACAATGAAGCTGTGGTGCTCTCTGTGACATAACAAACTGTATAAGTTGGATGAAACTATTAGATATTTCTGAAATTATGTCACAACCTCAGGGCCGTGAGTTCACAGACATAGGGCAGGACCCAAAGAGCAAACAGTTGGTTTCACAGGATGAGGCGTTTATTGGAGAATAGCAAGTGGCCATCAGCAGGTTTCCATAAGCCAGTAGGTGGTAGCCTGCACTCTTGTTCCTTAGGGAATTGGGAAATACACACGGTTGGGGGGAATCTTCTTGCCGCAGCTAAGGTAGATTCCAGGGGAACACAGGGGAGGGGGTCCTGCCGCAGCGAGGTTTACCCCAGACAAAAAGGCTGCTTGGAACTGTTGGAAGCCACCTTTGTAGCCAGAAAGGGAACAGCTCCTGTCGTAAAACCAAAACAGGATTTGACTCCTTCTGCCAACCCAAAGGCAGCTTACAGAGGGACCAATCATAGCTAATCCCACTGTGCCTATGGGAAGCCACCTAGTGAGCATGCCCAGTTCAGTCTATTGCATTCACCAGACAGAGCACTGCTCTCACAAGGGGGTAACTATGTGTATTGTGTCACTATGGGGTCTGGCTCTGTGTGCCCTCACAATAGGGGCAATTACATTAGAAGGGCCAGACAGAGCCGGCTGGCTACACACAATACACCCCTAAATGAGATTAACTTACACAATGCATTTGCTACAACAGGTAGGAGGGGGCAGGGGGTACATTTCAGCATAAACAGAAATATCTAATAGTTTCATCCAACTTATACAGTTTGTTATGTCACACTCTCTGAGATATATACAACATTCAGCTCATAGATCAAATAACCAGAAAAAAAGAATATCTGTGTGGAAGGTGTTAACAAAGTCATATAAAGGTGGGGGGGGGGGGGGTTATCTTAGTTAGCCAATAAAGGTATCACCTTTATACCACTTTTGTTATTTTTTATTTCAAAAGGGTTACCCTGTAAACATTTTTGACTAGCGGTACATCACCTTTTCCTAGGTCCAGAATACACAACCTAAAATTTTGAGGCAAAGGATCCTGTTCCCACTACACTTTGTTATCTGTGACAGGCTGCATCTATTTATACAAGTTGATCTATATACACACTAATGTCCACACTCCATTTTCTTTATTAGCTGTGTTGCCTTTCTGTGCAATTCTCATTTTTATTTCATTTTTATGTACAGAAGTCATAGATTAACTGAATTTTATTGATGGGACCTTACCATGGTTTCTTTGTTGGACTAGGGTGCCCGGGCCCACACCGGGGCTTCCACCTCAGGACCCTCAGACCCCATTTTTGTATTTCTCAAACCCCTGCACACTGTACCCTTTACATTTTACTTGTTCACATGACTGGGGATAGGGAGCATGGAGTTCCTGGCAGGCAAGGAGGTGCAGGCCAGAATTTGATTAAATTGTTCATGCACACAGGGTCTGCCAATCAAGAACACAATCAAGACCTTGAATATTTTGTCTGTTGTTGAATTAAGTTTGGTGGTAAAAGTCATATTTGCTTTTAACTGCACTAGAAAACTGTAACTGTGAAGACTAAAGGCATATGATATCCTTCTTATGTCCCATTCACATCATAAAATATGGTCTGATTTATTTCTTATTCCTTCTCCTCAGGTGAACATAATTTAGTTATACATCATACTTGTTATTTCTTTCATATGAAAAATTTCAGCATCCTCGTGCAATGAAGTATATTACTGTACAACAACTGAACCAAAGCACAATGCAATAATCTGTCATTTACTATGCGAGTTCCTTTTTGTCATATACCACACTAATGCACACATTTATAAAGGCAATGTAAAATGCAGTGCAGTATTACAATTTGTATTTTCATTTGTTACATGACTATTTGCCATGCAACAGAGAATGTATAAAGCTCCATAGTGTTCAGGTTTGTAGATGCTTCAGAGCAATACAAAGAAATTTGCAGAAATGGTTGCCAGTTTGTGTACCCGCCCCATCAAGTCCCCTGTGGTACTACTATTCCATTTCCCACTGTTTGGCATAGTTAGTGGATAACAACAACCAATTTACACAGGAAGAGAGAGGAGACACAAGGAGCTGTTATTGATATTTCATTCGATTTGGGCATTTAAACTATTTAAACTGCAATAAATTTGCAGATGCTCCCCTCTTTTTTAAAATGATTGCACCCACATTTCTTGGCTGCCTACCCATAGTTTCATCCCTAAGTAAGCTGTGTAGAAAACAACTTACTTTGTAAAACTGCATAAAAACACATGTATTCAGTTTTATTAATTAGACTTTAATTGCCAGGTTTTCTCCATAATCATTTTTCTCCCATTGATTTCAATGAACTTTGCAAATTCCAGGGCACAGTAAAATAATTAGTTTACATTTATTTGTAATCCTACCATACACATTTTATAAAAGGAGCTTTTACATATGGAACTTATTTGGCTGCCTTTCACCAGCAGCATCTTTCTAAATATATGATTCATTTTATGCCAAATTTTGGACATATATTTCTGTATTTTAAAGTTATACTTTGAATTTTTTTGATAGATTTTCAGATAAAATGTTTTACCCCTGACAAAAACCATTATAATCTATATCCAAAATTGGTGCAAGTTTAAGAAAAATATCCAGCGGGGCAGAGAGTGGCAGGTATGATATTTCTCATATCGCCACATAAAAATGTGTACTTTAAACTGTATCACAACAATTCTTATCCCACAGCTCTGCTGTCTGATAAAATATTTGTAATTCAATAACATCATAAATTAAAATGAATTTATGCTAAAATATATTTTGGATTTGTCCCCTATTTTTTTTCCCTATCACCATGAATGATTACTTGTCTTGTTCCCAAATAATTCTTTTGTCAGAGAGCTGCAAAAGTAAATGATCCATATCCAGTGGAGTACTAATACACGGGTTTAAATGACCCCACACGTACAAAATATATGGTGTCAGCATTCTGTATGCAGAAAGTCAGTCAGCTTTTTCATTTCTCCTGGGGATACTGAATGATATTAACATTATTAAACAAAGCATGTATAATGGAATAAGAAGGAATTTGTTTATATTTTTCATGATTTACATGCTTATTATTATGAAGTAAAACTTGATTTTGGCACAGCTCCATTTTTCTTTGTGTAATCTAAAGAAAAAGCAGTGCTACATCACTGTATGGCCTGCATTCTGTAGTATTGTAGTATATAAATGTTAGGAGCTATTACAAATATGAAACCTAAGACACAATGTAAAATCTAGTAATGATCCAACATATTTTAAAGGGTTTCTGACATGATTTTTATTGGTTTATTGGTTATTGGTTTTATTTCTAAATTACATCATTTACAAGCAAATAATTAACTCTACCATTTAAAATTTTATTCCTGAACCAACAAATTAATTTTTTCTGCACTGAGTTCTCTGTCAAAAGATTTGTTGTGTCTTTTTTCCTCTGCCAGAGACACACAGCTCTCTGCTCTCTCCACTCTCCTGCTCCCCCTCCCTCAAGAATGCTAAGAACTCACCCCCCCCCTTAGGAATGTGGATCTAAGCCAATCAGCAGGAAGCTTCCTCATAGTCTAACTAACTGAGCATGTACACCGGTCTTGCTCTTGGTGCAGGAGTGAGGCATTATGAGAACTTTCTTTACACAGCTCAGCGTTTTTTCTTCCTGTTTGGCTTCTGATCATCTGAACGGGAGAAATATGGGGAGACTTAAGGGCACTATTGAGACAACTGAAGGTATGTCTGCATCTTGAAATTAACTCTTCATTAGCCTTTTCTTCCTTTAATCTTATCCCCATATGACCAGGGCTGACTTGTACTTTTAACATCACAGTTGTTACCTATCTGCAAGTTACTTAATTAACTCCTTCATTACCATTTCCAGACACATAAAAGTGTACAGTCTAAATTCTGCTCTTTAGTATGTCTTAATGTGGCAGTACTAGTCACTTCATCTGCACAAATTGTATATTTCCATATTTAGTTCACTTACCTTCTAAAATGTCTCTGACACTTTCCAAGAATGGTCAGTATTACTCCCAGAAATACCCCCCACTGCTTTGAAACTATTCACTATACCACAGGGGAATGCAGTAACAGACTCAGCCCATTCTTCCCTATCGTGGCATACTTACACAGTAGCACGTAAGCACCAAATGCTCCAACATGCAGCATTTCACTTGTGTTTGGCGCTTATGTGCGTCTGTGTGAGTACACCACGATTGAGTGTGGTACACTGGAGGATGCTACCACCGGGATACGCAGGGCAAAATGCCCATGAGTATGAGCCCTATGGCATGTTAACTAATACTACATTGGATTAAAGCTTGAAGGCTGATGAACCATAGGTACAAACAAGTAGGTGTGGTTTTATATACAAAACATGATTACAGATATTAGCAAGATACCCAAGACTTAATTTTAAGGGAAATGATGGAAGAGAAAACATTATTGTAATTTAAAACTATTCACAAACCATTTCTGATGAGGACAAGAGTGAAATTAATTTTACCAGTGTGTGAAAACCAACAATGCTTCCTACTTCATACCACTCTGCACTAACAGTGAGGAGGAGTGGATTGAAAAATAATGCCAGTCAATTAGTAAATGCTTTATATGGCACAAAATGTGTTAGATCATTTAGTGTGGGGCTCATAATATACCATACTACAACACAGCAATCTGTTTTATTAATCTAGAGTATTCTGGAGTATTGGCTAGTTGTGGGAAAGTATGCATTGCTTTGGGCTGTAATTATGTATGCTTAATTACTAGAACTGTGTAGTGTATTGTTACCTTAATGACAAACTATGTAGAGGGGGTGGCTAATGGTTACTATGAAGACCTTCCAGGTACTTCATGTTTGTTAGCCAGTGCTTCTCCTGCCTGAGCCACAAGAGGTAATTATTAGTATAGACTTATTTCCCCTATGCCTTTTATGTGCAAAGTCATTGGCCTTAGCTGCAGGTAATTTCCCAATTAAAAGGCTGTTTAGCCTGCCATGTCCTCCTTACAGTTGCTGGATCTTTGAGCTTTTTTCTCTGGTCTAGCTCCTGAGTCCTGAGTAGTCCTTTGTTCCTGTTGCCTGCATTACTTTGTGTTTGCTTTGTGGACTTGTTTTGCCTTCTATCTGCCTTGACTTCTGGCCTCTTTATGGACTTAGAAACTGCTTAACTATGTTTTTCTTTTATTATTATTATTTCACTTTGCATATTAAATTACATAACGCATAGCTGTTTTGCTCTGTGTTCTCTTAATCCACAACAGCAAAGTTATCCAGCCTATACGCTCCTTCCTACCAGTCACTCACCTGTACAGTTACCTTTTTGTTATAGTTAGAGGGGGTAGAATAACAGCTGACATGGCATTATAATTATTGTTAAGGTTATGAAGGAACTACTAAAAGGCTACATTAGTGGTTAAAGCTGTGTTAAAACTGACATTATAAAGCTCTTTGACCTGTTACTAACATCATTTTTCAGCATCAGTTATACTGGAAGTATCAAGTGATAAAGAAAAGACAGGTGGGGATGCCTTATCACTTAGCATTAAATCATGATTATCAGTAAGACTTGAATTGTTAAAGGTACACAACAATCTCTGCTTTGTTATTTCACACAAGTTTTAAATCATACTTTTCCCACACATGTAAAAAGTTTTAAAGCATACATGCATACTGTGATATGCTGACTGCCTGTACACGTAATTTTGGTAGAATTAGCTATGGTAGGCAGCATGCAGAGGATCAGAAGCATAAGAGACAGGGACACAAAGGGGCTGATTTACTAAGACACGAATTCCGACCGAATTGGAAAAATTCCGATTGGAAAACGAACATTTTGCGACTTTTTCGTATTTTTTGCGATTTTTTCGGCGCCTTTACGACTTTTCGGAAATTATCGCGACTTTTTCGTTACCAATACGATTTGCGCGAAAAAACGCGAGTTTTTCGTAGCCATTCCGAAAGTTGCGATTTTTTCGTAGCGTTAAAACTTGCGCGAAAAGTTGCGCTTTTTTCGTAGCGTTAAAACTTAAAAGGCGCGACGTTTTGCGCAAGTTTTAACACTACGAAAAAATCGCAACTTTTTGCGCAAGTTTTAACGCTACGAAAAAATCGCAACTTTCGGAATGGCTACGAAAAACTCGCGTTTTTCCGCATAAATCGTATTGGTAACGAAAAAGTCGCGATAATTTTCCGAAAAAATCGCAAAATACAGATCATTACGAAAAAAACGCAATCGGACGCATTCGGCCCGTTCGTGAGTAAGTAAATGGGCCCCAAAATGTGATGTCAAAACATAAGTTTATTTGGGGTAAACTCCTCCAAACATAAACATAACCGTCAGTTCATAAACAGTTCATCAAACATGGTTATGAATCGTCCCTTCTTCAGGACTGTCACTGTCCAGGGTAACTTTTACACTGGAAGCTTTTTCCCGGGGCTTCTCACCATCCCCAGTGGCTTTCACACATCCACGGTGACTCTCACACTCGTTAACACTCTGGGCTACTCACTTAGCCCTGCTGTCTCTCTCCTCCTGGGATTCCAGCTCACCAGCCTCTGGCACACCTAGGCTTCTCACCAAGCCTCAACGTCCTGGCACTCAAACATGTGGTCACGACTCCCTCTGCTCCATGCAGTGGCTGGCAGCACCCCCAGCCCCTCTGGGAGTTTCTCACACAGTCAGGCAACCTTCCTGCTCTGTGCCCCGCTGAGAGACCTTTCTCTGTGACTCCTCACTTGGTTACTGCTCCTTGCAGTGGCAGGTGGCATCCCCAGCTCCTCTGGGAGTTCCCAACACAGTCAGGCAACCTTCCTGCTCTATGCCCTGCTGAGAGACCTTTCTCTGTGACTCCTCACTTGGTTACTGCTCCTTGCAGTGGCAGGTGGCACCCCCAGCTCCTCTGGGAGTTCCCAACACAGGCAGGCAGCCTTCCTGATCTGTGCCCTGCTCTGAGAGTGAACTGAGTTTCCAACCTTAATAACCTATCACCCCTTACCCCCTACTGTGTAATCCCACAGCCCTTTTATTTGCTGCTCACCTGAAGCCCAATCAGGCAGCTACTTACAGCTGGCCAAATCAAAATGCTAAACTGGAGTATGGAATGCAGGACCTAACCTATTAACCCTCCATTGACTCACCTATCTGGCTTTTCCTAATCTGCTTGCATGAATACAGCATTAGCTGCCGCTAAACCAGGCATTTTCCCTGGTGCTACATGTATCTCACCTTTAACAATGGTGGAAAACACACCAAACAGTGTTCTTACTGCTTGTATCTCTCACAATACATACATACATACATGTCCATCTTCTGAAGGGAACTAGCCGTATATTCATATATAATGATAACAGGAAATACACCATGTTTTAGAAGGGAGGGACATGATGTGCTGGTTGATTTTATCAATAGTACAGTTACAAAGAAAGCAGGTATTTTCCTCTGCACTGCAGTGATGAATTACTGATGACTGAGGAGGTAAGATTCCTGAAATGCCTTGTGTATTACAATTTCTATAGAAAGAGTGTGATGCTTGTCATCTTTCACCCTAATGAAAATGATGCAGTTTGCTTGCGATTATAGACTCCTATTGATTTCCAATTTTCACTAGGCATGTTGAAGTCCCCTGGGCTCTCCTTGCTTGTAGATTCTTATCAGTCTTGCTGTAAAGAAACAGTGTGATAACTGGCACAGCATAGCTGTACAATTCTTCTGTTCTGCTTTCAATTTACTTCTTTATTGCAATTTCTTGACAGCCGATTTCTCCTTCTTGGTAATGGCCTCCTGTACTGGTTTTGATGACCAAAGTAAACTTTAAAAAGAAGAGTTTTTTTCGCCTATTTTTGTGCTTAAAAATCAATAAGATACTCTAAATTGATAATGTCACTCAGTATCCTTATTTGTAACAACCAAAATTTCAGTATATAATATAGTTTAAAAAAAAAATGGGTAAACCATTCCTTTCATGGATGACAAGGGTAAAATAAAGCAGTGTAAAAATGACCTCAAGATCTCTTGTTTTCATTTGAAAATGTCTCCCTTAAAAAATATTATTACTATATAAGTCAAAACTGCTTTACTTCAGCATTCATATCTTTTGAAGTGACCTTTTTCTGCAAGATGAGGATAAAAGAAAAATATATAAGAGAGATGTATTATTGCTAACTTATTATTATTATTGTTCTTCCTGTGGCCAAAATATAGGTGGGGCAAACTGAGCTCCAGCAGTCTATGCCACAAAATATCTCTGCCTTTTTTACCAACCATGACCTTATATTTCATAACCCCATAAGAGTGCTATACATAGCTTTAAATGATACAAGCAAAGGAAAGTGTTTGGTGAGTGGTGCTTAAGCTTATTCAGAAAAAAATAATGCCACCACTATACCATTTGAAGCTCTGATACGTAACCCGTGAAAGCTGGGTCCCATTTTAAGAATGGTGTACCAGTGATATTCTAATGCTTTATATTAAAACTTGATGTGGCAGCAGTCATTAGCACTCAGCCAGTATGTTTGCTAATTACTATCTTTGGTCTAGTGTGAATATCCCCATAGTACCTCACACTGGGTTTTCAAGCTGGCACAAGCTGGAGAGCAGAGATATGCCCCAAACACAAGTGCTTCTTGAATGAGCGCTGAGGTGCATGATTTCGCTTTACCCCTCCTGTCATATAACACACATTTGTTTAAATGTGGTGTGATTTTTTGTATGTACAAAGTCCCATAAATTATGCTCAGTTCTGTTGAAAACTGCAACTTTTTGCATGGGAAGATCTATAACTTTGTTAATATACACAACATATGTTTGGAATGTGCTTGCATTGTAATTGTTCATAGTTACAAGTTGAAAAGAATAAAAGGTAAACATCCAGGTCAAGTTTAATCCATTGCTTAAACTTCAGTTCAAACTCTAGATACTACTGTAGTTCTTTAGACTTTTGTCAGGTCCCGATTTGCAGTCAAATATTTTACCCCTGCCTTATAACAAGGTCACATACTTATGAAAACATGGCTGATCAGACATTACCTTATAGCTCAAAGGATAACCAAACAGTATATATTTATTCACCCTCACCCAAACTGAACTTCACTGTGCCACCCCCACCCTGTATCACCCTGTCTCATGGGAAACCAGCCGTACAATATTGGAATGACTGTACTTTCCGAATGCGAACATGCTATCACTAGGAAAAAAAATTAAATACCTCACTGTTGCAACACATTAGTTAGGAGGATTCTTTTTTGGCAGCACATTTTCCAAATGGCACCATAGGGCCGATTCACTAAAGGTCGTTAACACTTAACGCATAGTTTTATGCATTAAAAAGTGTTTGATAATTAAGTACCAATTCATCAAAGTAATTTCACATTCATTACTACTCATTTTGCATGTGCAAAAATCACAATTATCACATTGCGATAATTATCTAATAGAAATAATACTAATGCATAATTCACAGACATATTTTAAGCGTTAAAAGCATAAAATGTGGCGATAATTACTGTGAAACTAAACGCCTCCCAGGAGTAGGTGTTACTAAACAAAATTGCAGCTAGTGATTGTCTGTGGTAACAAGATGGAGTTTGCACTTGGTTTTTTTCAAGTATGAGTTGGCCCTAGAGTGATGCATCCTCCAGTTTTCAGGGAAATGGTAATTTTCAGAACAGTAGTTTTCAGAAAGTAATGGTTACGTGCGTAATAGCGTGCGCTAATATCGCTGCTACGAAATAACGCATAAATATATGGCATGCTTTAAAATGTCGCTTAAAAATATGTCATTGCAACATAAATAACAACAATAAAATCGCTTCTTAATTCAGACAAGTGTCTTTTATGTGAATCGATCGTTAATTCTCCAAATATAAGAAGTGATAATATTTTTAACGCATGTTTAGTGAATCGGCCCCCATGTGTCTTAGAAGGCATATGAAAATATGTCTTGTTGAAACAAGAATATTTTTAACACCAGATATATCAATTGACCTAATTATTAAAAGGACCGCACATAGGCAAATTGGTGATTGGTGTCACAGATATAGTTACATAGTTAAGTTGGTTTGAAAAAAGACCAAAACTATTTATACTGACACTTAGGGGCTGATTTACTAACCCACGAATCCGACCCGAATTGGAAAAGTTCCGACTTGAAAACGAATATTTTGCGACTTTTTCGTATGTTTTGCGATTTTTTCGGATTCTGTACGAATTTTTCGGATCCAATACGATTTTTGCGTAAAAACGCGAGTTTTTCGTATCCATTACGAAAGTTGCGTAAAAAGTTGCGCATTTTGCGTAGCGTTAAAACTTACGCGAAAAGTTGCGCATTTTTCGCGTAAGTTTTAACGCTACGCAAAATGCGCAACTTTTTACGCAACTTTCGTAATGGATAGGAAAACTCGCGTTTTTACGCAAAAATCGTATTGGATCCGAAAAATTCGTAAAGAATACGAAAAAATCGCAAAACATACGAAAAAATCGCAAAGTACCGATCATTACGAAAAAAACGCAATCGGACTCCATTCGACCCGTTCGTGGGTAAGTAAATCAGCCCCATATACTAAACTAACTGTAAACCCTAAGAGCACAATAGCCTTGGATATTTGCTTGTTTATGAAATCATCACACCCTGACCTTACCTTGAAGAACCACCTATGCTGCTTCAAGGCACCTAAGCTGCTTTGCAGAGAGATTTGACTAAATTGGAAAACTGCAGGCAGCAAATTGGCAGATCAGTTTGGTTCAATGTTGTTGTCAAGGTTATGGTAGAAATAACTTAAATGCAAGTTAAATCATAGACAAATAGCGGGGGATCTTTTTTCCATAACATAATCAATGCAACAGAGACCACCCAGCGTAGGTGATTCTTCACAGTGAGGACAGTGAGGTTGAGGAATTCCCTTCCAAACTATGTTTTAATCTGTTTTTAATAATAATCTAAATGCCTTCAAGAGTGGCTTGGATGATTTCTTGATTGTTTATATAAGTGGACAGGTCTGTATAATACAGTATATACTGTATATTTATATAGGGTCCATTTGGCGTGGTTGAACTTGATGGACTTTGGTCTTTTTTCAACTCAACCTATGTAACTATGTAACTATTACTCCAGTCAATGTCTGTATAATTTGACCTAGTTGTGAAGCCTCTTCCACGTGTAATAGTAACTAAACTTTATTCTCTTTACTTATGCAAGGATCCTTTATATGGAAAGCCGTTATTCAGAAAGCTCCATAGTACAGGAAGGCCATCTTCCATAGATGGATAGTGGTATATGCAGTAAGAAATAATTAAACATTTTAAAACATATTTCCTTTTTCACTTTAATAATAAAACATTACCTTGTACTTGATTCCAACTAAGATAGTGCCTTTTTGACTTGACCGTGAAATTTCACAGAAGTTTCACGAAACAATTCACCAATGGCAAAATGCGGAATTTCACTGTGAATCCATGCCTGCTGAAAAAATTTGCTCATCACTATCTGTAATTACACATTGCACAAACAATAATAACACATGAAATCTGCACATTAGGGAAAATACACTTCTTACATAATTGTCATGTTTTGATCTATAGTTAGAATATAACTTTAAAACATATTTGCTGCACAAAACTTACTTTGCTGACTTTTCTTTGATTAAGTTTTTTAAATGTGATACATTAATAATGTATTAACTGCCAGTATTGGTTTGTCTAAGACCTGGGATACATGGTTTTGGCCACAGAAGTCAGAAAAAATGTCTTTTATGTACAGTAGGATCATATTGCACATCACATTATTTCTTTTTTAACTGTTGGCAAGGCAAACTATAGAGTAAATAAGAGGATTTGGTTATCAGCATACAAGCAATATGTTAGAAAAACAAGCAAACATTTTTCAAACAGTGCAGTAAAAGCAATGGATCCTTGGCACAAATAAAATATGACATATATCATGCCATTAATGTGAAAAAGATCCCTAATGCAATGTGTGAATAGCTTTATACTTGTTTGGCCTCATGACATGTTCTTTTAAGGTTGCCTGAACAGAGATGGTGAAAAGTTAAAAAATGTAGAAATCATGTCATGTCCTGCCTTGGGGGATTTCACATGCTTAAAAGCCTCAAAATAAATACACCCATTAACAGTTTTAGTAAGGCCTTAAGCAAGGATATTTCTTCAACCCATCCCCACCGTGGTTGCAGCAGGAGTCACATTTATTGAACATTTATTGTACAAATGGAGCTACCTCTTGCATTTATTGACAGATCAGTTAATCGTATGGGTGCACTCCTCTCCACACGCACACACACCTAAAGAGCACATTGTCCATAACAAGGTTTATCATGGCTTTTTTTTATGAATGTTAATGGTAGTTATCACTTGTAAAGACCAGTGTCAGGCCAAGTCATTCATGCACCCAAGGCAGTGCGTGCTCGCCTGGGGGACGCTTGGGGGATACCTGTCACATCAGCGCACGCTCCCACAGTGACACGTAAGGGGCAGAGAGGTGATATTGGGTGGGGATGTGTGGCACAGGAAAGCAAACAGGGTGGAGATCAGATTAAGTTATGAACTAGGGGGTAGCAGAGAGAAGTGTTACTGACGAAGGGGTACGCCCCCGAAACGTTGCTGTCTTAAACACGCAGGGGCTAAGCCCCGCTTGCATCACACTTGTTGTGCCGGCTAAATTACTTATTGGACTGTGTTGGGAGCGCTGACTCTCTGGGCTGTGCACTGAGTATTAAGCATTGGAGGAGGTAAGGGTGTGCTGGTGGAACTTTTTCTTCTGTTACATGGCTATACACCCTAGACACGAGCCTCTTCTACCTAAATATAAGCACCACTAAAATAAATTTCCAACAATCCCTTCCACTGTTCTATAATTCTTCATCTTTTTATAGGTCTAATAAACACAGAATTTGCAAAGAATTGTTAGAATTAGAGGCTTGTCTGGAGAAGACTTTACTACTGTTGTATTGTTTCAGTGGTATATGGAATCAGAAGAAGCAGTGCAGAAGATAAAAAGGCTCCAACTTGCATTTGAAAATAGTAAGAAAAACACTTATGTCAGTGTTTAAAAATACTTTTGTTATCATTTTTATTTTTAATTAATGTATATTGCTTAGAATGCCATTTTATTTCTAAAAATTTTGGTTTTTTTCTGCTTAAGGGCTTTGGCATACGGGGAGATTAGTCGCCCGCGACAAATCTCCCTTTTCGCAGGCGACTAATCTCCCTGAATTGCCATCCCACCGGCGAAAATGTAAATCACCGGTGGGATGGCATACGCGGCGGTACGCCCCCGAAACATTGCTGTCTTTATTAAACACACAGGGGCTAAGCCCCGCTTGCATCACACTTGTTGTGCTGGCTAAATTTCTTATTGGACTGTGTTGGGAGCGCTGACTCTCTGGACTGTGCACTGAGTATTAAGCATTGGAGGAGGTAAGGGTGTGCTGGTGGAACTTTTTCTTCTGTTACATGGCTATTGCACCATAGGCACGAGCCTCTTCTACCTACCCCTAGTTCCGGCCCTGGTAAAAACAGAACTATAACTGATTCACAGTTACCCAGAATTAATACATTTATATTTTACAAAATTAAATTTCAGTACGAAAATATTTGTTTTTATTTTAACTGCAAAAGTACATTTTTCTTTTTTTAGCTGACTGCAGTTTCTATGGAAATCAGTGAATGTCAATTTGTTCTATCTACGGGACCTTATTTCAGGATCCATTATCTATGAAATGGAAAATGATTTAAGCAGGCAGAACATGAAGTTAAAAAATAAAACTATTGGAGTTCCTAAGTACAGCTCACAATTTTACCTTGTTACATGGTCAAATTATATAGAGAATATGACATGGTTTACCGAAAAAATTATTGCCCCAAATTATTGTCTTCTCTGAGTCCTACCTACCCTGACCATTGCCTCTATTAGACTGATTAGATACCACACTACTGGATTTTGGCCTTCTCTTCCTCCTAAGCATGCTGCTAAATCCTGACTACAAATTTTAAGTGGCCTGGTCAATACCAATAATGTTTGTATTTCATCAAATACTGAACCCTCCACAATAGATTCATCTGAATCCTGAAAATAATTTACATATTTAAATTTGAGAAAAATACATTTTATTGTGAACAAAAAATTGCAGCAGTTTACCAGAGAGTCAAAGGCACATGAATTTAAGGGATTGGATTCTGTTCAGCTTAACACCTAAGATTCGCCAGATCCAAATTCTATTAAAAAAAAGCCTGAATTTGTCTGAATCCAAAATCATACTGTAAATTCAATGAATGTCAGTTTGGTAAAACTTTTTGGACTGATCTTTCTTTAATAAATCATCCCCATATGTTTTTTTGCTATTTAGGTAAATGCTCCGTAAATGGGAATTTTTGGCAGCATAAAAAAAGCTGTTAATGTATTTTTACTTGTGAGTGTGGAGGGGGCTTTAGGGGTTACTGTCTCAATGTGAGAATTTAGGAAAGGGGAGATAATGGGAATTTGCTTGCAGTGCTGTAAACAATGCATAATCTGTAAAACAAACAGCAGGTAAAATTGCAAACTATTTAAATATATATATATACATTGTTTTGCTCTGTCTGTCTACTTAATGTATCTGTCTCTTAAACAGGATTTGGTTAAAGCTTTAAAAGTATGTGCATTCCTTTTTTGCTTTGCTATATACTACACAGAATTGTTGCCTTATCTTCACATTCATTTTTCCCCAATGGACTCTCAGTTTAATCCTGCACTTTCTTTCTCAAATACTATGTTTACCCCCCAAGGTAAATGAAATGCCTAATCTCTTCAGTTTCATAGGATCCCTGTGTAGAAATCAAGCCATACATTGTTTTCTTATCATGAACAGACATCCGCCAAAGTCGGCTGCATTTCAAAGACTAAACTAAACTCGCAGATGAGGCAAAACAGTGTATCTTGTAAAATGCTGTATTATTTATAATTTGTATTTAATATTTCAAAATATATGTGAAACACTTGCTAGCTTGCTGTGAGTTATGTAATTGACAATACTGCTTAACTCATTAAAAATGTTTTTCCCTAGTCAGTTAAATCTATTTCTATTCTATCTAGTAACATAGTAAGTAACGTAATAAGTTAGGTTGAAAAAAGACATATGTCCATCAAGTTCAACCATAATGCCTATATGTATATTGTCCATCTGATAGCAAGAAACCCCATCTGAAGCCTCTCTAATTTGCTGCTGAGGGGAAACATTCCTTCTTGACTCGAATATGGCAATCGGACCAGTCCCTGGATCAACTTGTACTAACAGCTATCTCCCTTAACCCTGTATTCCCCCACTTGCTAAAAAGCCATCCAACCCCTGCTTAAAGCTATATAGTGTATCAGCCAGTACAACTGGTTCAGGGAGGGAATTCCATAATGTGTTTCTCTATGAAACGGAAAAATTTCACTCATCCTTATTCATAATGTAAACTTTGATCAGTTCTGAAATCTTCGGCACTGTTTCCCAGGCATTGTGGTGTCAGTAAGAGACCTTCTCTTTATTTTTATATGTAAGGGTGGGGCTCCTCCACTGTTTCTAAAACAAACATTAAGAAAGGGAAACTAAACCTAAATAATAACAAAGTTAACATTTTGCCTAAGGATGAAGAAAATATCACTATAAGCAAATTTACATTCAAAGTATTTCTATTCCTTTCTATTCCTTGCTCTGCTCCTCCTAAATATAAGCACCACTGAAATACATTTTCAACAATCCCTTCCACTGTTCTGTAATTCTTCATCTTTTTATAGGTCTAATAAACACAGAATTTGCAAAGAATTGTTAGAATTAGAGGCTTGTCTGGAGAAGACTTTACTACTGTTGTATTGTTTCAGTGGTATATGGAATCAGAAGAAGCAGTGCAGAAGATAAAAAGGCTCCAACTTGCATTTGAAAATAGTAAGAAAAACACCAGTGTTTAAAAATACTTTTGTAATCATTTTTATTTTTAATTAATGTATATTGCTTAGAATGCCATTTTATTTCTAAAAATTTTGTTTTTTTCTGCTTAAGGGCTTTGGCACACGGGGAGATTAGTCGCCCTCGACAAATCTCCCTTTTCGCGGGCGACTTATCTCCCCGAATTGCCATCCCACCGGCGAAAACGTGGAGGCGCGATTTCAACGAAATCGCAGAAGTTTCCTCTCAAGGAAACTGGGATGGCATATCGGGACGACTAATCCGGCAATTCGCGGGCTACTAATCTCCCCATGTGCCAGAGCCCTTAAACAACAGACAATAGGTATGTTTCAGTTCATTGATCTCATCTTGATAAAGGAGTTTACTGTCCCTTCAAACATCTTAAAGATCCCGTACTCTATGAAATAAACACCAGCCATGAATCTTCTGTAGGACTGGTGCCATTCTATAGACAACATGCTTTCTTTAATGTGCCTCTTTTCTTTCCTTACTTTCTTTTCTAATTCCATCTTTTCTTTTCATTATTTCTATCCCTTGTTTCCTTTCTTGTTGACCCCCAAACTTTTATTTCAATTTTTTGCAATTTCCGTGCTGATCTGCATAAACATTAGCAGATTTTCATCAACATGGGAGACAAGTCGTTGCATAAGTCATCTTTATAATGTTACAGGCATTAACAATATGGTGGGGAACTGACAATATATTTGGTGTTGCCTTTACAAAGTGGTTCCTTCTGCACAAATTGCCTTTATTAGAGCAAATCAATGATATGTTCAAACTAATTTGTTCAGCTCTGTTATCTAACAAAGAGAAGATGCCATTTGTTTTGTTAGCAGGTTGGGTGAGTGTAGGCTGACATGAACTGTCTTGTTTATTTTTTCTTTCTCTGTTAATCGAAGCAAATGAAATAATCAGTAGGCGCCGCTGCAAATCTTTAAGTCTGTACAGTGTGTTTTGGGGTTAAAAGCAAGTTTGTTGCAGCTAAAACAGTGTTGAAATTAAAGATGTGTGCATTACAAAGCAAAGGCAAAGTATTATTCAAGTTTATGGGGCAGATTTACTAAAACATTTCTAATTTTCTTCTTTTTAAAAATTTAAATAAACTAATTTCCACGAATGTCTGACATTTACTAAAAAGTCTGAAATGAAAAAGAGGGGAAAAAGCTGCACCGAAACCTCTACTTGCTTGAACTGAAGCGCTAAAAAACAGCTTCAAAAACCTCAAAACAAGGAGGATCCTCCAGAAAAGAGAAGGGAAGATCTGCCATTGACTTCTACATGATCTTGTCAAGTTTTAGCTGGCAAGTTGTCAGATTTAGATTTTTAGCCATTTTTTTCGCTCAGTAAATCTCGAGAAATTCACAACTTTTTTATCACATAAAGCACGGCACTCACAGGACTTAAGATCTTTGTCAAAGGTCTCAAGACCAAAACGTTGGAATAACAAATAATCTTTATTTCTTTTTCACCATACTTTTAAGGCCTGTGAGTGCCCTGCTTATGACATTCTATATTTACTTACGGTGTGCACCCAGGCACTCTCTCCAATAAGTGAGTGCAGCTATTTTTTGCTTTTTATATATGTGTATATATATCTATGCATTTTTTTTTATGGGAAGTGGGAAGAAGGATAATTAGTAGATCATATTTTGAAAAGATATTGGGGGGAAAAAAGCAACTTTATATCAATTTCTATAAAAAAAACACATCTATCTTAACAGCCTTTTAATGATAAAAGAACACAACAAATGTCAAGGAACTCAATAAGGGTTAGGCAGACTGTTGAGAGGATTATTTTTTCCCATATCAAAAGTGGCACAACAAAATAGGCACATTTTAAAAATGTTTATAGGACTAATTACATTTTTTTAATCGCAATCTCACTGAATATATGAAAGGCATTTTCATAATTTTAACCCTCTTGTTAAAGTTCTGGCTTCTTTTACACTTCTTTTAAGGTGCTTTATACTATAAATAATAACAGCAGGTGTCCCAACACAAATCAGTGTGATTTTACAATTTAACAAAAGGGGCTAATAAAGCATGAAACAGCAGGGAAAAGCCTAGTTGTAAGGTACTTATCTTTTCCGTATGATTTTAAAGTGTTTATTAAAGATAGCTGCATTGAAATCTCTGAACAGAACTGAACAGATTGTCAGTCATTCAAGCCTTATGTGTATGTTATAAGTGTTCAGTTTTATTAGGAATTAGCAACTGAAGCTGGCTAGAATTGTCCCACAGCTAAAGTATCAGAGTGTGAGAAAAATACAAAGAAGTCTAAAGCTTTATTGTGGAAGATATTCCCTTGTCCTGCTCAGTCCCTATTGCAGCAGTTCCTAAACTGTATGTCTGCTCCTTATGACGCTCATAGTAATCCTTTAAAGGGGGCAAAATGTCAAAACGCAAACATTACCTCTTGGAGCACTTACATAACATCTGACCCAATTCTAGCTAGTGCACTCTTACCTGTCAATTTGTGCCTGTATGTTACCCAACCACTTAGATTGTAAGCTTTATGGGGCAGGGACCTCCTTCCTACTGTGTCTCATACCACATGGCACTTTCTCCCTGTGTATTTATACTTATTAATTGTATTTATTATAACACTTGTCCTCCCTGTGTGTAATTTTGTATATTGTAAGATTGTACAGCACTGCGTACCCTTGTGGTGCTTTATAAATAAAGTTATACATACATACACATCAATTTAACCTGCATCACTTAATATCCTTCTATTTGTAGCTGTAAGTTACCTGCCTTTTAAGCTCCATGGGCAGAGATCTCCCTCTTCTTGTCTCTTTACACTTAGTGGTATATTTATTAAAGTGTGTAAGCCAACATTGCTGGTGATGTTGGCTATAGCAACCAATCAGCAATTAGAATTTAACTGTTGTCTGCAAAAGCAAAGATCTTATTGATTGCTATGGGCAACATCACCAGTGATGTTGGCTTATGCACTATTACAAATATGCCCCTAAGCACTTAATCTTTGCGGTTGCTATGGGTTGCTATACCTAAGCCAATATAGGGGTGTTTTAATCATGCTGTGTAAAAAATGGAGTAAAACATTACCGGTGATGTTGCTCATAGCAGCCAATCACATGCGTTGCTTTTCTTTTTTTAACTGTTGAAATCTATTTGCTGATTGGTTGCCCTGGGCAACATCACTGGTAATACTTAACTCCACTTTTTACACAGCATGATAAATATACCCCTTAGTGTCTTTTATTGTATAACCCCATGAATGAACAACTATACTCCCAGAATGAATACTTAAGCAACAGATAGTTTATATTAAGTGACCTATTAAAGAATCTTAACAAACTGGAATATATATATCCGTAAACATTGCCCTTTTACAACCTTTCCCTTGAGCCACCATTTAGTGATGGGCTGTGTGCTCCCTCAGAGATCACATGACTAGACAGTGCTGAAATACCTCATGAAAGCACTGAGGGACTGTGGAGCCAGCCGGGGCTTATTTCCCTCCAGCACATGAGGAGTTAACCTGCTCAGCTACTGGGCGGGAAAAAAAGACTTCCTTCTCACCCCCCTCCCCTTTTGCCTGCCAGCTCTCTCACAGCAGCATCTCACCCCTTGCAGCACGGAGCGGCATCTCCCTCCCCCCCCTCCCTGTTTAAGCGCATTTAGCTAGGGAACTATAGGCCCGTAATTTCGCTCAATTTACATGTTTTATGTTTTCTTTTCAGGTTCTGCTTATTCGAAAAAAAAAATTATTAAAATATTTGATATATGTTTATATATATTTGGTCTGTCACAGCAAAGGGCGGGTGATAGTCCTTGGCCATTTAATTTCGGGTGTTGTTTGGTGGTTTCCACATGCCCACTGTGTTCGCAGTGGCCGGCATTCATTATAAAACAGCGAAAAAGTTTGTTGTGATGTTTGGTTAAGTTTAAAATACATGGACTATTTCTGATGTTGGACTCTTTATTAAAGCTGTGGCCAAACCCCACCCACAAAAATGGTGTCAGTGTGTTTTCTCTTGTGTCATGTGGTTATATTGTGGGGATAAGGTTGGAAGGGAGGGAATAAGTCTCCACAGTCAGGAAATAATGTAGCTCTAACTGTAACAGGAAGAAGTGTGGGAGTAAAAGACAGAACTTTGCCCTTTAATTGGCTGATGTGGCCTAGCATGTATGTGTGCCTTGGCTTGTTTGTGTGCACTGTGAATCATATGATCCCAGGAGGCGGCCCTTAATTCTTAAAATGGCAATTTTCTATTTAGGAGTACCCAATATCACATATTGCTAAAAGTATTTTCTTATGAAAATGGTTTGTTTAGATGAAGCAGGGTTTTACATATGAGCTTGTTTATGCAATATATTTTTATACAGACCTACATTGTTCGGGGGTATAATTTTCCTTTAATCTCCTGGTGTCCTACGAGAGAAATGTGGTATAATACTGATTCCCTTCCCATTTTATGACATTCGTCTTGTTTTAGAAATATAATTTGTTGACGAACATTGCTCTGTTGTTAGTTAGGGCTGACAAAACAAATGAAAAATATTAAAGTAACCAGAGGACTGTATTCAGAATACTTTGCAGAGTCATTTTCTTGCAATGTACTTTCAGATATATATAGCCATTAGCCACTTTCCTTTATTTAAATATTAACCAAGTTGGCGCTGCTGGCTTTCTGCAAGAAAACAGGACCAACAATTTTATCTGAGTCTGGCATTCCCTGTCAGGTTTAAATTTAAATAAGAATGTCTTGGTTCACTGCACAGTACTTGTAATTAAGAATTATAAATGCATTGCCAGAGTATTTCAATGTGAATTGTTCTTAATTGCACCATATTCAGCTTCACAACTGAGAACAATCTAAAAATATTCAATGAGCTGGGAAAAAATGTAACCTTGTTACAGAGTATGCATTTAAATCTACAAAATGGGTCTGACTTGAGATCCAAAGGGGTTTCCTGCCATCCTTTTAGCAATGGACAATTTGCTGCAAAAGAAAAACCTTTGAAGGTCAGATCCCCTGGTTAGTTTTAATAAACCATATGCTTATAAGAAGAGTGAAGAGAGATAACTAAGTTATTCTTAACCCTGCAAATATATTAAATGCATATACCGTTTAATTTATATGTATATATATATATATATATATAATATTATCATTACATTATATACAGTATATTGTGATGGATTTGTGCCTGTGTATCTGTCTATCTCTGTAGGTTTTGTATGGATATTAAAAATAAATGGATGCACTCCCAGCACTACAGGCTGCAGAGTGATTGTTCCTGGGTTTCACAGATTTGGTGCTATGTTTACTTTCTTCTTGCTACATAACTACTAAAATCTATTTTAGATTTACCCACCTCCTGGCTCCTAGAAACTATAGCATCTTATATTGTTATGAGAAAGTCTGAGCAGTGCACAGTCTCTAAATTGGATGTTTCAGTCCATTTTATTAAATAGATCAACCCCCCCCTCCCCTTTACTAGACAGCCCGCTGCTTAACCTGAACCCAGGCCTCCTGTTCTAGATTTACCTGTATGCTACAGAGGCACTTTACATACAAGAGACATTCCCCATATAGAAAGTCTGTCACTCCTATCCTGGTTATAACTTTGCTAATCGGGCCCAGCTACACTGCATTATCCTGTAGGTGCTGCACCCTGCCCCCACCCATGAAATATCTCAATATATGAGCTCATGGATATTCAGTTCCTAGTCCATGGTTTCTAGTCTTTGGCCCCTTCATTTTTTTTATCCCTGAGTCTTTGGTTCTTGTGCTTGGTCTCTACCTACCTTCGTCTCTGCCTGTCCTCTGCTTGCTTTTGTGGATTTGGCCTTAACCTCTCATGTTTCCTGCCTTTTTTTTTGCCTGTGCCATGTGTTTGTAGACTCCAGCTTCATATTATACCTTGTTTCTACACACTTACAAGATATTTAGTTCTAGAGCTGCCCAGGCACTGAACCTCAGCCCACCCTCTTCTCCCACATTGGCACTTGCCCTAACAGTCCATCTGTCCTGTGCATAAGCCAATTGCTGGAGATACTGGTACCCCCTTATTCTCATCTATATCACTAGATTTAGCAGTAAGTATATGGCGGCCAGCTTGGAGAATTTCTTTATATTTTTCAATTGTCTCTATGTACCATATAGATACTCTTGGGCATATTGTAGATATGGCCCTATTTGTGGGTGGTATTAAAACCTCCAGTGGTTGCAATCAAGTAGCCTAGGGTAATTCCATTATGAAACATGACTGTAAAAGTCAGAAGAGCAAGGCATGTAAAAATTCCTTGTGCATTGCTGGGTTTTGGGTTGCTCCACATGACACGCTCTCTATACTGCATTTTTCCAAGTGCAGCATTCTTTAGACTTTTAGTACCAACTTCTGAATGTTTCTGAGGTCTTCCATTGTATCATACCTCAGTATCTGTTTATACTATTGCTCGGTAAGTTGTATGCTCGGCTGTAGATGGATTTAAGGTAGAAAAGCATTAAATACTAAAATTATTTGCCTCCTGGAACATATATATTTATCATTTCATTGTTTTCAGATTATTTATGTTATTATAAACCTCAGCAATAAAGAAATTAATTGATGTTACTTCCATCCAGTATAACTTTACTTGTTAAAGTGAAGCATATGACTAATATTTCAGTCTCAGACTTTGTTCTGTTTTATACTCTCCAACTCCTCAAATTATTAATAGCCATGCAGTATTGTATTGGACTGTATTTCTCCAGCAACTCTCTTATTTACTACAGTTGGTGTATTTCTGATGTAAAAATCCCAGCCATATTTTTTTTGCATATACACAGAGCCTTCATGTACATAAAAGTGAAATTAAAAGGTTTGTGGAATTAAAAGAAAAAAATAAGCCATCCTTTGACATTTTACGCTTAAGCTCTCAGTGTTAACCTTTAAAGACAATTTTCTCAGCATGTGCTAGATATTTCTGGCAAGTATTTTGACTGTGATTACCAACCCGTATGCCTGTCAGACCTTTTTTTTTTTTAAAGAAGGTTTTAAAATATGAAGAACCTAAGAACCAAAGTCAAATCTGAATGCAAATATTAGAGGCAGCAAATATAGAACCATAGAGCAAAGTTATGTTTTGCGATAACATTTACTTTAGGCTATTTTTCATTCTTGTTGATTTAACACTGCAGTGCAGTAAATGTGTCCTGTGGTAAGAATGTTAAAAGGCCACTTTACATTGATTTTTTATTTCCCCTATACTTTTCGGCTTCTTTATGCAGTATTGAAGTCCTACTTAATTGAACAAAACTGCCTGTTACATATACTATGCCAACATCTTTTATCACTTGCAAGGCTGAATTAATCAAGGGTTTTAATTCATCTAGAGTTAGTGAGCTGCAGATGGGACATCCCAGATAGAAGAAGACATCTCAGAATTATGTTACCTGGGCACCATGTGTCATTTCAGACTTATATGTCTGTTTACTATATCCAAAACTGCCAAACTATATCCTAGTTGAACCTGTAATGGATAACTCAGTCCCTGTAGCTCCATAGATCGATTTAATCCATGGTACTTTTCATCATGATTAAGTCACTACTGCTTTTATTCCCCTTTTTTATAATTTTTTCCCATCATTGTTCTCCTTCCTGGTGATTATTCCATCTTTTAATATCTGATATTATGGCTTAGGTAGCTCATTCCCAGCACACAGGGAGAGACACAATTCAGGAAATGACAACCTGCTTAATTCTTAAGTGGTGATGTCCACACAGTGATGTAAAGTTCAGATATATCAAATGATGTCCCTGGGCACCAGGGCAACTTTGTGCCATTCTACTTCATAAGCCTGTTATTCTCCACTCAGTTATCTAATTAGCTGCCAATAAAAGCCTGCTATAGCTGTAGATATTTCTTATTTATTGTGGGTTGGAATATCTGTTATTTTAGTGATTGTTGCTTTGTTTTATAATTTGTTGCAGTTTATTGATTTTTCTTCTTAAAAATAACATTATTAATCTTCCCTGCAGTCTAACGGATAAATAATGTCTTTTTTCAGATTTTACTGGATATTGTATGTTGAAAGAATTATTTACAGAGCTGTTATATCATTAAGTTATAAGCTTTCATTAACTTTCCTTTTATTTACCCCAGTTAGTTTAATCCGTGTCAGTTACTTCACCTATTTCTTCAAAGGGTTATAGCAGCCTCACATTTTTATCAACAGTCTTTCCCCAAGGAGTGCTCAAGGCAAACACCTTCCATGCCCTATCATAAAACTAGCCCAGGCAGGGTATTTCATGTCATACTTAGCATCGTTTTTGGCATACGAGAGTGGTAGAATTGATGCAAGGCTAGTGAACTTGCATACAAAATAGTGCAGCTGGACTATATTTACAATGCATGTATTACACAATTTTACTAGTTATACTGATGAGAAGAGGTTTGCTAGATTTGTGCTGCACTTTGTTAAATTGTTTTATTCATGGACTCACAGTTGCTTCTTAGTGTATTAAAAAAGGGTTCACTTGCAAGTGGAACGGTGCAAAGACAGGCAAATAGTTTTTTGCCTACAGTGGACCTTGCCATGCCCTAATTGCACCTGCCACTCACAGGAATGGTGTAGAAAGAATGTCTCCTTTCTGTGTATGTAATGCTCGCATGGCTTGCTGGCAGCTACATAAAAAGGGGCTGAACATGGGCATGCTGTGTCCACAGGGTGCAAGATGCTATAGAGCCCTGTACTTAATGCCTACTTGTGCATACTTAATATAGAGGGCTCCCTTGAGCTGCTGTCTGCACCCTTCTCCATATGTACCATGAAAAGTGCAAGGGTACAGAATGCAGCTGCTCTCCACCAGTGCTTGCAACTTGTGTTTAAAAAAAGCTAAAAAAAAAAAGCTAAATTATTTTACATGGCAAAAGATTGTGATTTATGTATTATTGTTACATTTATAAAGCACCACAATCAGGGTCGGAATGGGTCGGAGAGCACCAGGAAAAAACCCGGTGGGCCCAAAGCCATAGCCAGCCCAGACGCGATCCCCATTGCGCTCCCCCGCCCAAAGATCTCACTAAGGTAAGACTAAAGCAGGCACGCTCAGGGGAGGGAGTTGGGCAGGCAATACGGGCCCAGAGTGGGGCCCATTGGGGGGGTGGGGCCCCTGGGACAAGATCCCTGTTGGGCCCTGCATCCCCCAGTCCAACCCTGACCACAATAATCCACAGTATTGTACACATGGGTGACATTCAGCAAACAGAACAATACTGTAGGCAATGCTCACAAGGGCTAATGATCTAAAGTGAGGCACAATATATAAAAGATTGTAACTGTATAGGAAAGTTTGTATTGGAGAAATAGCCAGGGTGGCTGTCACTAAAGAGATAAAATACTTATTAATTGAACAATGTTGTGTTCAGCAAGATACGAAAAAAATATATTTTAGACATACAGTATTAGGTTAATCAGCTCTAATGTAAAGATATATTTTGGAACGCTACTTGTGCCACTTTTATACAGCAAAAAAACTATTTTTGGTACTCCTTGATAAAGTAATAAGGAAAATAAATTCAGTACAACATACGGGTTGTGTATTTTCACTGTTCCTTGCTCAAGAGTTTTTAACTGTTCCCTTCATATACGGTAAGGAGTATGATAACAGGATCATTGCTTCCACAGCTAGAAAGGTAATGCAAACTATCCAACAGCAGCAGCTTGTAGCACTGGATCAAGGTCTCAGATGGTGTGAGGATCACACTGTGCGCCGTGTCCTTGCATGGAATTATTCCATGTATTACTTACTTAGCAATCGCCTGTAACTCTTTTAAATATTTTGCTCCTATAATATAGTAATTAATTATGACAGTGGCAGAGACACCACAGAAGCGTAGTCTTTACATTATCCCTAATTCACAGCACAAAGGTTCCCTCTAGGTTTAAAAAAAACATGCACTTTCCTATTTCTGCTTCCTATGCTCATTGTTTTGTCAATATGGCTTGGAGGGTCTTTAAAGCTGTTACAATGCATTTTGTTGCCCTTCTCCTGACAGCATTTCATGACACTGAAGTAACAGCTGGATTTATGTAAAATACATACATTCTGTACAATACTGAAATGTGCTGTACTAACTAGAAACAGTCATTAAAAGCCCACGATGTAAGCCATCTTTTCTTCTTCTTGGTTTTACTATATTTAATGGTACAATCATACAACATATAAAATGCTGGCAGTAAAAACAAACAAAAAAAAAGGTTAATTAAGACTGACTTATTTTTGACTTTTTAGCTGTATTTTTCATTACAGAGTAAAATAAATTATTTTTCATTTTTTTAGGGTTTTGTGACTTTTTAAATGGCTGACAGCAACATGTGACACAACCACTTTCTTCGATGTTAAAGGGACAGTATACACCAAAATACACCTTTTCTAAAAATAAGCACAATAAATAGGACTTGTGTTGAGCAGCTCATTATCAAGGGCTTTTCAGTGGACACTGAAGGACAAGGAAAGCCTCAACAAAAATGTTGCCCTGCAGTGCCCCCCACCGGCCGTGTCCCCTAACCCCTCCCCCACAGGGGCCACCATCCGATATCCCCCCTGAGCGAGCGTAAGTTTAACGTGTCAGGGGAGGAACGGACAGGCAGGGGGAGCACCGGCAAGGGCCAGGTCTGGGCCACTGGGGGATATTTCCCGGTGTCCCAGCAGCCCAGTCCAACCCTGAATGTTGCCCATCTGACAGAATGCATAAAAAGCATACTGAAATTGCTTACCCAGCATCTATATTCTGCACAATAACCACTAAACTCTCAAAGGAACTGGGCACTTTAACAGAATAAAAAGACTCCACATCCAGTGAGTAATGTGATCAGGACTAAGGCTTCTGTTTAGTAAGGTGCGATAGACAGTAATAATGACTTGTGCCAGAAAAAAACAAGAGCAGGTTTACTAAAGTGCAAGCACTTTTGTCATTGTGAATTTTCTGTCTCACATATATATATTACCGCCTATCATACCAGTCATACTACGTAAGTTGTCTCGCAAGGTTTACTGAAGATTATCACCAGAATTGTCATCAAATATAGACAAAATTGTGAAACAAAGCCAGAAACTGTATAGAGGGAGTGATATAAAGTCAGTTTTTAAACATGAGCAGTGAAAATTAGTGATTGCACTGGGGAATAATGATACTTAGAAATGTATTACTATTGAATTATTAAGAATAATTAATATGATGTAAAAATAATTGATTCCTGAAATGATTTTATTGACCATAAATATATTTAATAATACTTTTATAAATTGCTAATAAAACATTCAAAAAATTCAATATGCCGAGACATGGCATATTTTATATACTGAACTTATTTCACCAGCCTAAAGCTTCAGCATCTCTACAACAGTAATGGTCCAGGACATTAAAGTTTACACAGAAGCTTCCCATCTTGGTTATTGTTAAGCGTGTCAGTGACACTGACATGCTCAGTGCGCTCTGGGCAGTTGGTGAAAAGCTAAGCTTAGGGGTCGTAGCAAATTATCAAGCAGAAAATTAGGTGTGTCTGTGATATAGGCTGATGTTTCTGGGCTTAGTGTTAAATTCTGATGTTAATTGCACTGGTTTTAGAGCTGTTGTGTAATGTGAATCTGAATAAATTACTAATCAGCCTTATATTGTGCGTGGACCCGTAAGCTCAGTAAGTGACAGCAGCACAGAGCATGTGCAGTGAATCAGCAGAGAAGAAGATGGGGAGCTACTGGAGGATCTTCAGAGGCACAGACCTTCCCTGCTAAAAATTACTCCTAGTGGTTGCCTTGGGCTGTACAAAAGCACAAAACATAATGTGTAACTTGTCTGCCCTACTTCTTTAGTTGATTTTGTTAATATAACTTATCCTGAAAAACCCAAATCCTGGTAATATCTTATAGTTATATTTCAGTTGATTCTGCCTTTTTCTTACCTTCTGGTACCCAATCTAATGTCCAATTTCTAAGGTCCTTGAACAGATTCCAGTTTCCTTTCAATCTTAAGTGTTTAAAAGCAAAAACAAGTAATTTAAAAATACAAGAATTAAACAACTAGCTGCGCACTCAACAGATTAATACAAATTCCCTTTTTATTTACACCTTGGATTGAATTCTGTAGTTTGGTAAAATGTTTGCATGATCTTGCAAGCATAGGGTATCTGTAAGTATTCAAGATTGTCATAATTTACTGTGAACCTTAATAGACAATATTTGTACACTGCAGATCTGTATAATGATTACAAGCACTAAATTTTGCTACCCTGTCTGCCCACTCTACTTCCTTTTCTATATCTGCTTATTGCTTTACCTAGCTTCTCTGCTAGATTTCATCTGGTTAGTGTCTGTGTTTGCTGAAAGGCACAGTTATTATTTGACAGAAGGCATTCAGATACTGTGCTGTTCCATTCTCTGGTATCTGTTGACATAATTTGGTCATGCAAAATGCCTTATTTGGAAATAAGAATAAGAGAAAGCTTAAGCTCTCTGTATACTCTATCTGCTTAAATATTTCCATGTCTGTAATTACAGTTGATTTCAAGACCTTGCTACTATATATAGAGGACAACAATGAACATTTGAATAGAGAGCTTAGGGTCAAAAATATAAGTAAAAAAAATGCCTATGTGAAATTAGTGAACAAGCTCTAGTGTTTATATTTTCATTAAGTTGGTTTTGTCATCCATTTTATATTGTCAATAGACAGTAAAATATAATTGTATATTTTCTTCGAACATCCATTCTGTTGCACTTTCTATTGAGCAGTGCTGTTCAACTGGTGGCCTATGGGCCCGTAGGTAAGCTGCTGTAACTGCTTGCCTTTGTTTAAACTGATAAAAGTATCAGTACTGAGATTAACTGGCTATTGTATTGTTCACATCTCTGCTTCAGGCTGTAAACCATGCATTATTCACACTTATAAGACCCTGCATTGTTCACACCTCATACCCTAGGTTTCCTTTCTGTACCTGCCCTGCTCTACCCTGCTTTTGCGTGCTATACTCTGCCTACCTGCCCTATGCTGCCTGTGTGTGTATACTCTGCCTGCCCAATTCTGCCTGTGTGTGCTATACTCTGCCTGCCCTTAGCTGCCTGCGTGTGCTATACTCTGCCTGCCCTATGCTGCCTGTGTGTGCTATACTCTGCCTGCACAATGCTGCCTGTGTGTGCCATATTCTGCCTGCCCTATTCTGTCTGTGTGTACCATACTCTGCCTGCCCTATGCTGCCTGTGTGTGCTATACTCTGCCTGCCCTTAGCTGCCTGCGTGTGCTATACTCTGCCTGCCCTATGCTGCCTGTGTGTGCTATACTCTGCCTGCACAATGCTGCCTGTGTGGGCTATACTCTGCCTGCCCTATGCTGCCTGTGTGTGCCATACTCTGCCTGCCCTATGCTGCCTATGTCTGCTATACTCTGCCTGCCCTATGCTGCCTGTGTGTACTGTACTCTGCCTGTCCTATGCTGCCTGTGTGTGCCATACTCTGCCTGTCCTATGCTGCCTGTGTGTACCATACTCTGTCTGCCCTATGCTGCTTGTATATGCCATACCCTGTCTGCTCTACACTGCCTGTGAGCCATAATCTGCATACCCATTTGTACCATACTCAGCCTAACTGTGGGTGACATACTCTGCCTACCTGTGGGTGCCATACTCTTCCTGCCCTATGCTGCCTGTGGAAGGTGAACCTGGTGGGGGTATGTTCTGGAAGTTCGTTAGCATTTGGAAATAGTTGTTAGGGGTTTAGGTGCTGGCGTTGAAGTGCTATCCACAGGGGATGAGGAGGAGAGATATGGATTTAAGGGTGTGGCTTAATATGACTTAATTAAGTTTTTTCACATATGGGTGATATGGGGATATTCCTGCATTGAGCATTGACCATTTGTTTTTTGTTGGTGTGCTACCACCATGAATGTAAGTATGGTCTTAAAATGTCTTGTGTTAAAATGCGTGTGGTTTAAAGTGGGTGTGGTTTAAAATAAATGAGTGGTCAACACTGGATTCCATTATCAGCTCTCCACCACGTAGGCCAGAAAAATTATAGCCCTCGGTACCACAGAAGTTGGACAGCAATGCTACAGAGCAAGCGGTGAGGGTGATTAGTGATTTTGCACAAGTCACGGCAGGGGACGTGATTTTGTGAGGCGGGACGTGGGGCTGTAATTCTTTTTACAGAGGACCTGGACCCCCAAACTTACCCCCAAAGTTACCACTGGTTACACTGGAGTACCCTGACGATCTCTTTCCTTTTCATATGGTCACCAGACCCGACAGTGGGCAGGCATTTGTTTAGTTTACCCGTGTGGCTCAAACTTTCCAGCTTGCAAAACCGGGTCACTAGTCCCAGCAACCAAAACAAACTACTGTATTAGTCTGCGAGACACAATTTTATTGTTATTGTTACTTTTTAGTATTAATTTAGTATTGATTTTCTATTCAGACCATCTCCTGTACATATTTTATATTCAAACAACTCTCAGGTTCCTAGGGTAAATTGGCCCCCAGCCACAGGGTAGCTGCCAAAATTCTTTTCCAACTGGAAAGCTGCTAAACAATAAGCTAGATTTACAAAAAAATCATAAAAAATGAAAACCAATTGCAGGTTTCTAAGAATATTATTGTTTACATCATACTAAAAACATATTTAAAGTCGAACTACCCCTTTAAGAAAGTCTTGGAAAGAATACTGCATACTACATTGATATTCAGGCTGCTTTTACAACAGAGCTCCCTGAACTTTGCAGTTTCATGGTCAGGGAATAAACCTTAATTAAGATTTGCTCATTAGGGAATTTAGAGCATATTTATATAGGATTTGTGTTCCCTATATGGCAAAAATGAATGGAAGCTAAACTCTGAATAGATATTGTTTATGTTTTCTCTTTAGAAAGTTCAGTTTCTTTTCCATTTCCTTTATGTGACAACAATTTACTTTTGCCAGAAAAACTGCCACTCTTCAATGCTGAGTATGTAATTTAATAAAGGTTGACATTTGTATAACAAGTATGATTGTAGTTAGTACTTATTAATATACAGGCAAAAACCTCCATAATGAGAACAGTTCTTTGACGTGTTTGAAATTGAAGAGCTTTGTTTAGGAACAGCATTAAATAACCATAATTAAGAAATCTCATTTGCATGTTTGTTGTGGTACTTAAATTAGTGTTGCCGGAACATTTTCTTTTGATGGCTGTATTAAAATATGTTCATGATTATGATTGAGAAGCTGTTGCTAGCATGCAAGATTTTTTCAAGCTCCCTGTCAAGCACACACATTATAAATTCATATCAAATTTCAGTTTTAGCTTACAATATTTCACTTCATATAAATCCATCCACGGTATAATAATCAGTCTTTTTAACTGTCTTTTATGTCACATACTGTACTCTCCTTTTTAACACTGATGCTTAAAAAAACCTACTTGCAATTAAGCATGACATTTGCAGTCTGCGTCCCAATGTTTTCCTCGGCCACTAGAAAGAAAGTAAGGGGCAATATGCCAAATGAATAAAAGAATTATACATCCCAAAGTCAGCCAGACAGAAAAGTTTATTTCTCAAAATGATACTTTCTCACATAATTAGGATCAGGGAGCTAGAGAAAATGGTAAATGTTATTTAAATGTTACATTCTGATGTTTCAACACTCTTTTCTTTTTGGTATTTTGCAAATACCATGTGTTGCAATATACTTGAGAAATTCTGTTTGTTATACTATAGCCATATGAAATCAATAATTACAGTGGCCTCAATTCCAACTGAGTTTAATATACTTGAAGCAGGTATTGGAGAGAACCAGCACAGATACAGATAGGCTTGCCTATCTGACTGAAAGGTTCATGGGAGACATTTTGGCATCCAAGCGTTAATTGTTTCATGCAGTGATCATTCTGAACAGATTCTTATTCTGTAGCTTTTAGATGATATCTTATAAAGACTAACCTACAAGTATTCTTGAACCGCCTGAAATTAAAAGTTGTCATTTAGCATATTTACTTATATTTTTACATATATTAAACCTACTGGCTTTTTCTGACTTGGCCACCCCATTACTCCAGTCAATATTCAGATAATTAAAGTCCCCCATAATAACAACTTGACCAAGTTGTGAAGCCTCCTCCATTTGTAATAGTAGCTGGGCCTCATACTCCTCACTTATACGGGGTGGTTTATAGCATACACCAATGATCATTTCCTTTGTAACCTTCAGCCCTGCTGAAATTTCTACCCAAAGAGATTCCACATTTTCCTTGGTAATGTCTTTAGCATATGGCATAAAATGTGACTTTACATAAAGACAAACCCCTCCACCCTTTTTAATCCCTCTGTCCCTCCTAAAAAAAAGTGTAACCATTTAAATTCACAGCCCAGTCACATGTTTCATCCCACCAGTCCTCATACAAATTCAATCATAATTTTCAGTATATGAAAAAGACTCCTGCTCTCCTAATTTACCTGAATGCATTAGCCATCTTGGAGCGGAGATTACTAATTCTCTTTCTGATATTTACATTAGGTAACGGAGAGTTAGATCTAAGATTAATATTAGGCTGTTTCCTTTGTAACAGTGGAAGTTCCTTAGCTGGTAAACTTCAGCCCCCCTCACTCCTCCCCCATGACCCCTTGCTAATCCCACTGCCCCCTTTATACTAGCTTTCCCATTTGTCCACCCCCCCCCCTTTCCTAGTTTAAAATCTCCTCCAGCCTCTTCCCTCCAGCCATTCTCTTCCAAAGCACAGTGCCCCCCCCCCCCCTTCGATTGAGGTGCAATCTGTCACGGCTGTATATATTGTACCCCAAAGAAAATTCAGCCCAGTGCTGTAGGAACCCAAACCCATCCTTCCTACACCAAGACTTTAGCCACACATTTAGCTCCCTAAGCTCCTGCTGTCTCCCTAAACTTGCACGTGGCACAGGCAAAACTTCTGAAAAAATGACACTGGAGGACCTTTCCTTAATCTTAAAGCCTAGGTCCCTAAACTTACTCTTTAAGGTCATCCACCTACCATTAATTTTGTCATTAGCACCAATACATACCAAGACAGTTGGGTCATGCCCAGCCCCACCCAATAATTTGTCAACCCGATCAACCACATGCCAAACCCTGGCACCAGGAATACAGCAAACTGTTCGATTGTAGCGATCTGGATGACAGATTACCCTGTAAACTTTCCTAATAATTGAATCCCCTATAACCACAATTTGTTTAGGCCTAGCTCTACTCTCCTCCTCACCAATACTAGATAAACTGGTCTCCCGGCTGTTAGAGAGATCAGACCCATCTAGAACAGCCAGTCCAGAGCACAAACCCTGAAACAGCCTCCCTTTTCCTTTTCCTCACACTAGATTCTCTAACTGTCACCATGCTTACTGCCTCATCATCCTTCCGCTGTTATCCTCCCCCCAAACTATGTGACCCCGCTAGCTCCTGCTCAGTGAGCAAGAGACTCCTCTCAAAATGCAGTGCAGTGTTGCAACTTGTTCCTGTAGGGCTTTAACGCAAGCCTCTAAAGTGGCAATTTGCTCACATACATACATACATACATACAACTGTTGTTCCAAAATTGCATACATGTGGCAGACTGTACACTGCATCAGACCTTCAGTCTTGCTGCCACTCATTCTCTCAGTTACAAAAAACAGTTAAGTAAAACTAGGAAAAAAAAGACTTAGAATAAATTCTAAACTTTGTACTTTGTTTTAAACTCCCTTAGTTTGTAACTCCTGTGTTTATAACTCCACTTACAAAGCACTCACTTCAAGAGCAATCACTTAAAGAGCTGCAACTACCAGAACAAGCTCCATTGGAGTCCCAGTGGTTCTATAAATACACCCACCTCAAACTGAGGGTAACTACAAAGCAATGCAACTTCTGGCAAACCTGCTATAAGCCTTATAGTTCACCAAACTTTGTAATTTAGCACCAAAAACAGCAAAAACTTTTGAAAAATTAAACCCCAACAGTTAAACAAACACCAATGACTTATGAAGTAAAGTTAATAAAATATACTTATCCTATTTTTTTTATTTGAAAAAAGTTGCTTCAACCAGCCATCAGCATGTCAAGCCTGAAGACCTGAGATCAGCACTATGCCATTATATCCACCACTGAGTATTAGGCTGCCCCTACATACAGAGAGGATGGCCCCAAACTCTGCTACCAGCAGGAGCTGCATCTCCCACCATGAGAGAAGTTCAGCAGCCCTGCTGCCGGTCCTGAATCTGCAGTGTCTTGATGATAGGAAATCCAAGCAGGCTGTCACCTAGCACAAGCAGTAGTAGTGTCTGCATCAATCAACCCATTGTGCAGTCTCAGGACAGAACCCCCTTTCTCCTTCTTCTAAAATTTCCTGTGCAGTACTCTGGCAAGGTTCTACCACTACTGTGGCAGATAAAACTTAAAGTACATTATCATATATCCACTGTTTTGATCAAGAGGAAAGCAAAATATCCCAGCCTCAAAAAGGAAAAAAATCCTTCCTGACCTAATGGCGATCAGAAACATTCCCTGAATCAAGCATTTGACATTTACATTAATGATACCATGCATTATTAATAGATAATATGAGATATGATAATAGATAATATGAGAAACTCCTGACATTTCACAAAATATGCCAAAAAGAGCGTGGGTGAGATGTTTCTACCTGCTCAGAAGATAGGAAGTGAACTGCTTCCCCTGACATCACATCCCTCTCTTTCTCCACCCCAGCCCAGCGTCTGACAATCTTTAAACATAAGCCAGTGTAATCTGTCTGCTGGTCATTCGGATCCCTTGTCATGCAGCCCCTGTGTTTATAGCTCTAGGGCTTTCCTATATTGGAGATAGGTTTGGTTTTATTACTGATAAGAACCAAAAGAACTTCTTTCCAAATTGGTACCTCAAGAAAATGTATCTGTATAATGGAAATCAACAATAATTACAACCTGACCCCTTTGAGATGCTTTTCCATCTGTAATGGTTGCTGGATCTCGTAATATCAATCTAAACAATCTAAAGTTTACATTTTTACAGTGTTGTTTAAGGCCTCCGTATACTCCTCAGTGATAGATTTGAAAATGTAATTCATTGCATGTTAAATCTGACAATGCTATTTCCATTTCTCTCTCCAACTAAAGGGATCACTGCAAAGTATTGTGAGCAGATTACAGTACCTGCAATAACATTCAGAGTGATCAACTAATTTTAATTTGTTAGAAAATGCAAATAAATTTTCCATGTCATTGCACAAATAGTTTGTGCAGACCTGGCCAATAGTATTTTTAGGGGTTGACATGCTGGGAAAAAACAAATATTTTGGTAAAACTGTATACCATTGCATGCCTTTTTAAATGCTAAAGTGTGCATTCACTCAAGAGGACTCTCTATACTGGATCACATTTTTCTTATTTGGCTGCCCTACTACTTTAGCAGGTAATATAAAACACATAACCACTTCACTATTTGTTTGGGAAAAACGCTTCAAGGTATCTCATTTATTCATTCCTGCTAGAGCATTTAATTGTGTCTCATTTTTATATGACACTAAGCAAGGTCATGCCCATTGGACAATGGCGTTTTATTGAAATAAACAAATTAAAATGGTTTACTAACACAATTATTTGTATGTGCGTTATTACAGCTTGTTTATTTATTTGTGTTATTATAGCATTTTAATTAATGTAAATAAAACCCAAGTGCGGAGGCTGTTTAGCAACCACTGCAGCCATTGGCCTCATGAAGATGTAATTATAACTGGCCTCACAATTAGTTAGAGATATTATAATTATTATAATAGCTCATAATTTGATATATGACAAGTATATTCATATCTGTTGTCTTCTGTGCAAAGTGGGTCCTAAAACAATAAACGCCAGTGCATTTTTGAATTCTAGGTAAATTTAAATATAATATAACATAAGTTTAATAAGCATAATATAATATAAGTTTTGCTTAAAATTCATTGATTATTGATTTAAATGTATGTTTTACTAAATGTACTTTACCTAGTGGTTAAAAATACAAAGCCATTTAGGGCTTTAGAACCCATTTGATGAAAGAGATAAAGATGCTTATAATTTCTAATTATTAGATAATTAATTATTTTTATATCTATAACTAATTATGTATTAATCATATGTAAATCATCAGTCCAATGGCTGCAGTAGCGACAAAACAGTGGCTGCTGCTGAACAGCCACCTCTTACATGTCGCGTAAAAAATTTCTTTACTTAACGACTAATTTGAGTGTCATCTGACAAAACCTTGACATCACACCTTTGTACATCTAGCGATATTTCATCAGACATCAGTCAGAAAATCGATTGAGCAAGTTTGAAAATTTTTGTCGTTAACAATGAAATTTGCCCATTGTCCAACTGTTTGCTGGACCAAGCAGGTAGGTGTCCTAGCGTCAACCAGACGATATCGCTTGAAATGGTTGTTTTCATTGATGGAGACATAGTACTTTAAAGAGAACATTTCAAGATAAGCTTGGTCCAGCGATAACGAAAAAATCTTTTAAAAATGTTAATGTGTTTGGCCAGCTTAAAACTCTACTTCTATCTGACAGAAATGGGCATGAGAATCTCAGTCACTGATGCACGGACTGCACAATCCCCTGTCTCTCTGAATTGCACATACACAGCTATGCATCAGTGTCGTCATCCTATTATTATGTCCGTGTCTATAGCACGTGCACAACATTCAGTGATGTGTGATTAGTTGAAGCCCTCCATAGACTTCTTCTATGCCTAGCTGAAAACTGAGAATTAAACATACAGATAGAGAATGAGAGAGAGAGACATAAAGGTATGGGATCTAGAAAACCCTTTATCCAGAAAGCTCCAAATTATGAGATGGCAGTCTCCTATAGACCCCATTTTAATCAAATAATTCCGTTTTTTTAAAAATGATTAACTTTTTTCTATGTAATGATAAAGCAGTATCTTGTAAATGATCCTAAGATTTAATTACTCTAATTACTTTAATTACTGTTTCTTTAGTAAATTATGGGATGGAGATCCAAATTACCTTATCTGGAAAACCCCAGATCCCAAAAACATGTATAATTTTTCTTTCTGCATTGCCTAAAACCCAGAGACTGTGTGTTAATTGGCTACATGTCCAGTCTCAGGAAGGGTACTGAACCTGATGGAATGATTTGTTCCAGGACTTGATAATCTTTCTCGAGTATTTGCTTACTTGATACCATACTGAATACTTACTCTACATTGAAATCTGCTTACCCTGATTACAAACTATTGCTGCTTTACTAGGCATCAACGCTCATGATCTTTTTTTCCTGCAGGTGCCAATATATTGTATTTTTGGTCATTTTTTTTAACCAATTAGAACCTTATTATAGAACAAGACTCTGAGACATGGTTCTCAGAATAACGGTTGCTTTATTTATGAAACAATTTCAGAATCTTTTGGAAGCTTATCTCCATAACACAAAACATTACTGTATGTTACAGGAGAGCTTCAGATGGGATCCTACAAGTCTCAAACACATTTTATCTTATCAGTGATGATTACCCACTTCATAACTTTCTGTGTACTCAGTAATTACAGCTGTGCAAAAAGCAAAGGGCATGTGTGGGGGTTTAGCTAGTCAGCACTATCATGTCAGGCCCCTGTGGTTTTGTAATATGGCTTATTGATCTTTGTATATTACTTTTATACTAACTCCATCTTCATCTGCTTTAGGTTGTCTTTCTAGGGAGCATTGGGGGATATAATGTGTCCCTGAAGCAAGAAGCCATGAATTTATTGTAAGGGTTTCAAATATTTATTTTCCGCATATTTTTCCCAAACATTTTTGCAAAGCTGTACTGTGTAATACAGGGACTATATAAATAACTATACCTTTGCTGAACAATATGCACAAATGCTAAAAAATTCACAAAACAGCAAAGAATTTGCAAAATTTAGCTACCACACAACTTTTTGACAATGGTGAAATGCGGAATTTCGCAACAAATCCATGCCTCGTGAAATAATTTGCTCATCACTAACTATAATCGACAGTGGTGAACAGATGAAAGTTTGTTCAAAGGCTAATGCAAAAGTAGCTTCGTGACTGATACAAAAAGGAAGGATTCCTTAAATCTATACGAGAACAGCTTGCAAAATACTTTAAATGCTGAGAGAGACAACCATAGTTTGAATCATAATAGCTATAATATCATGATGGCTATATATTAAGAAAGGTGCAAGAACTGCATGTGGGGATATTCTTAAAGTACAAACAATTGGCACTCCAGGGCAGCATGCTAGTGACATGGAAGATATGGTATAGAAATAGATATTGTTTTTAAAGGAGAAGAAAAGGCATTTTACTGCCAATAGATTAGCCACAAAAGTGCAAGCTAGAACACTATATTTCTTCTGTAGTAAGCATTACCATACCTGAGTTAACTGCCCTAGACGATCCCTCTATTTGTTTAAGATAACAGCTGCCATTTTAGCTTGGTCTCAGTAGCTTTCATGCTGCAGCCCAAGACATTGGTAGCCCAGATTACATATAGTTGGGAGGGGGAGCAAATTCTGATGGGAGGGGGAGGGAGTTCTGATTGGAGGGGGAGCAAATTCTAATGAGAGGTGAAGCAGGAGAAGGGAGGGTGAGAAGGAGAGGGAGAGAGGAGCAAACTGAGCAGACTTGTGCCTGTGCCCTGAAGGATTTTTCTGAGAGCAGGAAGTCTGATACCAAAGAACATGTGTACAAAAAAGAAATTGTGTTTCCTTTGAGATTTTCTGTGAGTGATTATGGCTATATTTACATAGACCTTTCTGATAAAGCTTACTTAGTTTTTACCTTTCCTTCTCCTTTAAATGAAGATATAAAAGAAGAAGGAATGAAAACAGACAAGCTTGTATTTTACTACTGTGTCTTAAGAAGCAGGATTTCAAGGAGAAGACAGGGAATTTATCAGCAGAGACAGTGACAGCTCAGTGAAGGAGATGAACAATTGGGTATCACTGGTTTTCTTACTCTAATAATGTGAACCAAAACCCTTGAACTTGAAGGGATGAAAGTGTTAAAAACAGGCTTGTATTTTGCTCGAACAAGGATACTGGCACTGCACACTTGAATACACTTAATATCAATATCCTTAGTATCCTAATGGCTCGTAAAGCAGTTTGTGACTCATATGGCATGACAATAAATGACAACTTTCACCATCAAATGTAAATGTTACAAATATAAAGTAACAGTGCATACAAATCACTAATGTTACATGGATATTTAAATTTATCTTCTTATGGGTCATTACCTAAAAAAACACATTGCTGGTCTTTGGCATCATTACTGAATTTCTTCTTGAGTAATGAAGTATGTGGCAGAAAGTTTTAATGACCATTAAAAGTAGTTTTTAAGCTTTATGATGGGTTCCAATAATTAAAGCAAAGAATTTTACAAATAAAGTCTGTTTCATTAAGTGATGCCACGTACAAGTTTATATCTTGGGACCTTCATTAAAGTGCAAAAATAAAATGTAATTATGTTTTTAAAGCCCAATACATTCTCTGAGCACGTTTTGGAGGGTCGTGTCCCAGGGAAACAAATGCTTTGACGATTGACCCTTAGTTGATCTACTAGGGTTTTTTTTTCTAGGACACAAACAGTGTAAAAAAAAAACAGCAATCAGATGCACCACACAGTAGTGATGTGGGGGAAGGCCCGATACCCGCGGGTCGGGCAGGTTCGACCTGACCTCAGCACATCACCTGCGGGTTGTGGGAAGGTTCGGGCTGAACTCTTCCACTCGAAAGAAAAATCTTTTCTCCTAATTCAGTTCCAGTTTTCCCATCCATTTAATGTGATAAATGGTAATATTTATTGCTAAATAGCATCTGGCGCTATAGGAAGATCTGGAATGAATTAGAAGGTTAGCTTTTTTTATCAAATTGAATCTAGACCAAAGTTAATGATATCTGTTCACTATATATCCAGGTACAGGTATAGGACCCGTTATCCATAACGCTCGGGACCAAGGGTATTCCGGATAAGGGGTCTTTCCGTAATTTGGAACTCCATACCTTAAGTCTACTAAAAAAATCAATAAAACATTAATTAAACCCAATAGGATTGTTTTGCATCCAGTAAGGATTATTTATATCTTAGTTGGGATCAATTACAAGGTTCTGTTTTATTTCTACAGAGAAAAAGGAAATCAGTTCCAAAATTCTGAATTATTTGATTAAAATGGAGTCTATGGGAGACAGGCTTTCCTTAATTCTGAGCTTTCTGGATAATAGATTTCCGGATAAGGGGTCCCATACCTGTACTTTCTTTATTTACACTTAATACACACTGTTTTAGTGGGTCAATTTAAATGTAAAAGGCTTTTGGATAAATTAGCAATGTACTATTCATTCCATCACAAATGACTTAACTATAACGTGCATTTTTGCTTGAAACTGAGAAACTGTGAATAAATACTTGGGGTGATTCTCTGTAAGGGCAAGCCAGACCAGATGGGAGTCTCTATGCTACATCAATTTGTTTGCTATTATAAATCATATCAATAATTGAATATCATAATTTAATCCTTTCTTTCAAACAAAATAATTTCCAGTGACAAATTATATTTTAAATTATTAAATTATCAGATCAGATAGAACCAATCCCAGTGTGATTCGTTACGCTCAGCTGAGAGATAATCTTGGTGATTATACCTCTTTTGCCTCTGTAATAGATCTTAGAAGAAATAATCGGCTCTAGGAATATAGCATTCAGTGTTCAGTAGAATTCTGACTAATACAGCCGTACAGAACCCAGTATAAGGGCAAATTACAGCCTTTTATATGTTTTTAACTTATATGTAATCTATATGTATTTAAATTTTCCATTTGATATGTTGGCACTATGAATGTTTCATCATAAATTCAAATTAATAAAATACACAATTTGAATTAAAATTAGTTTTTTTTACACCATGCTTAAAATAATTGGTTGTTAGATCACATAGGTACCATTACACCAGATTCAGTAGCATGCTTATTAGGAGACTAACTACCTTTAATGTTAAGGTAGACAATAATTTAAGTGACAAAGCAAGGATAAATTACACTCCAAGAAAAACATACAAAAGGAAGAACAAACATTAAAGAGATTTAATCTCTCAAATAACTTGCTGTGTAAATCTCATATAACATTACTTAATAAGGGTCAGTCATTTTCACCTTCATACCAATCTGAATTTTTTTAAATAAGGTAATGATATTACCTTATTTGCGAGAAAATTACTTTTGAAAAATTAATTTGGACAGATAGACAATTCTGATCCGGTTGGATGTAAAAGGAGCATTGTGACCTTGCCAAACGAGAGGATCTTAACATGTGTGGCCAGCTTAAGGTGGAACTGCTCCTCACTAGAACTGTATAAGATACAGACCATGGATGTGAAAAGGTGGTTAAAAGAAAAGGCCTACATGAAAACAAATAAAAATGCTTAACAGGGACCCCGACAAACAGAGAGGAGAACATTATTACCCAAAGGCTACCGCAATCATGAACATAACAGTAATTCTGGGTTCCCTTATGGGTTGCTTTAATATGGACAACAGGCTTGCAATGGAAATCACACAATTTGAGCTAAACAAAGCAAACCAGGAAATTATTATATGTAGATAGTGTTATTTTCAGTCTGGTGGCATTGTGGAGCAGGGGAATCCCCCAGGAAAAGCCATATAAGGGAAATAGCATTGGGACACATCCTCTTTGGCTAATGAGAAGAAGAATTGCATGAAGTCAAGGAGTCTGAGGTTTGCCACTTTAGAAAGGTACCAATAAGAGTGAATAGGTTAGATAGCAGTAGGTTTGTTCCATTGAGTTAATGAGGTTCCAAGTAGACAGAGGAGGAGCCAGAGCCTCAGCAGTACTTCGTCCAAAGAGGGACCCAGTCAAAGAGGTGCTAGTTTAAGTAAAATCTAGTTCCTTTAGTAACACAAAGCTACCCCCTGTGCTAAAAATCTGTGGATTGGCAAGGAAATATGGCAACTGGCTGTGGCCCAGAGGCCTGGCATACCTTATTCTGGTTTTATTAATTGTAAGGAATTTATATGGCAATTACCATGGAAGAAGCTGTGATGGTCACTGTTAATAAAGTGTTCCTAAGTTAATTTGCAACATTGTGTAAACCTCCATATTATTTGCTTCAAAAGTTTGTACCACAGTCGAGGAGATCTCCTTATTAGTGATGAGCGAATCTGTCCCATTTCGCTTTGTCATAAAATTCGCAAAATGAGTTTGCCGTAACTTTTTTGTTGTGCGTGCCTAATCTGATGCAACTGCAACTGTTTTTGACGCTTGAAAATGTTTTCTCTGCAAATTTTTAGCGGAAGTTTTGCAAAACAATTCACCAATGGTGAAATGCGGAAAATTTGCTGCAAATCCATGCCTGGCAAAAAAATTTGCTCATCACTTATGTGCCCTGTTTAGTGCTAAACATAACAGAAACCATGGATTTTTCATAATTAAAGCAATGGGCAAAAAGTATGTTTGGCACTAGCCCTATTTATTGCACTGATGTTGAAAAGGGGTTGTATACTGCTCCTTTAATACGTTTTCTGCTATACTTTGGGTTAAAGAATGGGGTTCTTCATGACCTGTACCACTTCAGATGCCACCCACACACAAAGTAACATTTAGTTTGCATTGCCCTTTTTAACCTCTTCCCTATTGGTATTCTAAACTAGCCTTATAAAAAGACTATTTTAAAACCTTATTTTCATCTAAAATTTCCTAATTGCATGGAAAATATAATACCAGGAATACTCTGTCTATAAAATTGCTAGAATAATCACAAACAAAGGAAGTAGGTAAAATCATGAGCCTCACATGGTTGGAATGATTCTTATGACAGAAGGTGATATGTTTTTGTTTGCAGCTGGGAAAAGATGATTGAAGTACTTTTTATTGGGCATAAATGTTATATAAAAATGGGATCTACTTATCTTTGCTTTTTGTTCAGTCTGACAGGTTCTTTCATATAACGTTTTGACAACAGACACATTAATCAAAGACAAAATAACTTACAGTTTCCATTTCAGGGACAATGACATTTTTCTATCTCTGCTTGGGTCATACACATCAATAGGTTTGGGATGTGTGCAGTCACTGAGTACAAAATCAGAGAAAGGCTTTATAGCTTGTAAACCATATCAAGTCTCCTCTCTGGGGGTGCCTGAGAAGTTGTAGACATTTCTCTCTCAGATAACTTGCCTGCAAATATCATAGCAGCCAGGATTCCTCGGGATTTGTTACAGTCTACTTTATTCGTTCCAAAAATATTACTTTTTCTAGGGTCTTTGATCGTTCAGACAACAATTCTTTGTAACTCTTTCTAGACTGTTTTATTTAAACATTATCTATAGAACAATTCCATATTTATGTGCGTGTGTAATGTGTATCATTATGTTTACAGTTTTTTGGAAATCATTAGTAAACCGTTTGTTCTTTATTGGAGCAACCATTCCATTTTAGGATTAATAGACAGTTAAAACATGGTGCTTAAAATATGCAATATGCATTTTTTAATATAAGGAGACAAATATTGTGTTAATTTAAAAAGTTAAAATTTACATTTGTTTCATTGTGGAAGAGTATTGTGGAAAGGCAAGTTTTGAATCCCCTTAGAATCTATTTTAATCTCTGTGGTTTACTATGTGTGTTTATGCCTGAAGAACTGTAGCTAGATCTATCCCATAGTACAGCATATTACAGTCCTAGTGTACAATGTTGTACATAAAGCATAGGTTGTTGCAAATCACCCTAGGCTGTACTGGTTTTTTTTAGAGCATTTACTAAAAAAATGCAGAATCCTTCTCAAGATAAAAACAAAGGGGGAAAAGAAAAAAAAATGCCACTCTGTCGAAAAGTATAAAGAAGAAAACGAACCAACCGTGTATAACATTAAGCCCGGGTGTACAGACCCTGGACTATTGCATGTATGTACATTTCAAGTCAACCTAAAATCGGCATTTGCAAGTAGAAACCACTTAGCGGACTTGTATGAATGGCTCAGGTGCATCGGCCCATGCCAGTAGCTTGGGGAGAGATCAACTTCAAATCAAAATGAAGTGGTGCTCATTTCTTTTCGATTTGAAAAATAAAGGGGGACCTCATACAATCTGAGTCTTACTCCTTAGGCATCCCAGCAAGCAACAGAATAGCTGAAATAGATTGTAAGCTCTTTTGGGCAGGGCTCTCTTCACCTCTTGTATCGGTTATTGATTGCTTTATATGTTACTCTGTATGTCCAATGTATGAAACCCACTTATTGTACAGTGCTGCGGAATATGTTGGTGCTTTATAAATAAATGTTAATAATAAGTGTTATTAATACCCTTCTTTGGATTTATATTTAAATAAGAACTCCACCCAAAGACGAAATGCAATTATAATCACCTCTCCAATATGCATTAAGTAAAACATTAATGGAATTTATTGAAAGTTATTTGTAAATGAATGCACCAACCAACATAAAAACTGACCCCAGATCACCATAGTAACTGTGGCAAATTCATAATCACTTTATTTTTGCCAGCATGATAATTATAATAAACAGACAAACAAGGGTCTTCAAGATACCTCTTACAACTTGGGAAGAAATGCAATTTTCTTATCTTGGAACTGCAGAAACTCAATGGGTATGTTAAAACAAAAGTGAAATATGAAATCTGAGAAATCTTTAGACTGCACAATTTAATGTATTTGTTAGCGCTATATAATTTCTAACTTAAATGTCCTGTATGATTGATAATCAGCCTCTGAAAATGCTCATTTAACCACAAACAAAAGAAACAGCTGCCTTGCTGAGATTTCTAAGGATGCAAGTACAGTAAAAATGGAAAACAGTGGTCTCTGTGGGTGAGCGATGATAGCCAGTGATTATTTACGTTTATTATGTAGTTTAGTCCAAACTGTGCTCAATAACAGTGTTCTAGGACTGAAATGTATAATTTTCCTCCATGAATTTTTATATAAAGGTCTTTAGACACAATATGACACATGAACGAAATGATGCGCCAGCATTAAGGCCTCTGTGCTTTTGCAGCCCACATTGCTAGCATGTTGCTTATCTGCTTGTATGAAATGGAGCTTGTAAAATGACTAAGGACACAATCAATTTAGTTGATTTGTCTGGATATCATTTTTATGGTATGGGTTCTTTATATCTATTTACCTGGGCATATCCAGAGAAACCAACCCCAATATAAATCAGTTGTTTAGTTTAAAGGACATGTAAACCCCGCACACAAATATTTAATCAGTGAACAGCCTCTCTGAAAACATTCAGTCCCTGCTGCAAGGGTTAATAGTAAGGCTGCAGCATCCCCTTAGACTAATGCCACACGAGGCGTAGGGCAGATATTTTCGGCAAGAGTAAAATCGCTTGCTGAAAATTCCTCCCTACGCCTCCTACATGTGCCTGCACCCGAATGAATACGAATGAGATACGCTCGGGTGCAGGCACATGCAGCCGATACACGCATAAAAACGCGAGACTTTGCATTATCTTGCGTTTTCATGCGTATATCAGCTACATGTGCCTGCACCCAAGCGTATCTCATTCATTCGGGTGCAGGCACATGGAGGAGGTGTAGGGCTGAATTTTCAGCAAGCACTTTTACGCTTGCCGAAAATATCCGCCCTACGCCTTGTCTGGCATTAGCCTTAATCATTTTGATTTCCTTCTACTCCTGTAGCTCTCTCAGCCCCCTCCCTCAGGAATTTACTTTGGCTGTAGACTACTGGGCATTCTCAATTCTTCTCAGCTCAGGTTACTTAACACACCCTCCAGACTAGCAACCAATGAAGAGATTGCATTGTCAGTTCCCATAGAAACTCTGCTCCAGCTGTCTGCTAATAATTTTTTTTTCTCCTAACTTCCTCTCCTGAGCTCAGCTTAACCATCACAGGGCCTGTGAGCCTGCATTCTTGATGTAACTTACAATGAACAAGGGTCATTTATGCACATTTGCTGTAATGTACATGTAAATGTCCCTGATGAAGTGATGATGTTAAAAAAATTTTTAGGAAAATGTGGTGATTCTGGCAAACGGAAGGGGTAAATGCAGTACAAATGATGCCATTTGGGTGGGGGAGATGTGCACATTGTAGGAAAATGTAGAAAAATGTCCCTAATTTTCACCTTTGAGTGAAATCTGACCTTAAAGCACCTTAAATCATTCCTGGCAGGATTTCTAGTAATGAAATGTTCCTATTTTGCTTCACCAAAAAATTCTGCAAATTGGGAAAAAAAATCATGAAATGGAGAAACTTTGCAGAATATAAAAAATGGACATTTTTTTTCTCATTACCAAATGCAATGAAGTAAGGGTGCTTTTTCTCACACCAAGTGCATTCAAATCTATGGGAGTTTATTCTCATTTTTTTTTCCCCATCAATTTTTTTTCCCCACTAAATGCATGGCGAAATTCTAGCAGTTTTGTGAATATTTTTGTCACTTGCAAAACAACAAATTTTGCCACAAATCCATTCCAGGCAAAAAAATTATTTTATCCCTATTTCTCATCCTTTGGTTGAATTCTGAGCTTAAAGCACTAACTAAAAGCATGCACTATCATTCTTGAAGATTCCTGCAAAAATCTGACTTCTAAGGTTAGTTTAGCATAAAGATGAAACAAAATTCTCATGTATGTTGATACAGGTAGGTCCTTTTAATCAATGTTATTATATATTTAATTTTGAAAGATTAACAAAACTCAAAACAATGTCGAATACACTAAGGAGCAGGTTTACTAAAATTTGTATTTGTGTAAGGCAGGGATCCCCAACCTTTCTTACTCGTGAGCCACAAGCAAATGTAAAAAGACTTGGAGAGCAACACAAGTTCATGGAGGTGCCAAATAAGATTGGCTATTAGGCAGCCACTATGCACACTGTCAGCTTACAGGAGCTTTATTTAGTACAGTTTTGGAGCCATTATCCAGAATGCTCGGGACCTGGGATTTTCTGGGTAAGGGGTCTTTCCGTAATTCGAATCTCCTACCTTCAGTCAATTGAAAAAATAATTTAAACATTAAATAAACCCAATAGGATTGTTTTGGCTCATATAAGGATTAAGCATATCTTAGTTGGGATCAAGTACAAGGTACTGTTTTATTATTACAGAGAAAAAGGAAATCATTTTCAAAAATGTGAATTCTTTGATTAAAATGGAGTCTATGGGAGATGGCCTTTCCGTAATTTGGAACTTTCTGAATAATGGGTTTCCGGATAAGGGGTTCGATACCTGTAGTTATCATTGTTTTATTCAACCAAAACTTACCACCAAGTCAGGAATTCAAAAATAACTACCTGGTTTGGGGGCACTGAGAGCAACATCCAAGGGGTTGGTTAGCAACATGTTGCCCCCGAGCCACTGGTTGGGAATCACTGGTGTAATGTTTGTGGTTTTTTCCTAGTTTTCCTTTTTTCCTAAAATTTTTTACAAGAAAGAATGTCTACTCATTTATCAAAAAATCCAAAGTGCAAACAAATACAACATAAAATGAATACAATAAGAATTTAAAAACTTTGAGCTCCACTATTTACCACGTGAAAACTCTATTGAAGGTCTATGGAGAACTAAATTAGGAGAAACATTTTTTCTCCTCGAATTGAATCTCGTATGATAAACCATAAGATAACTTTTTCTCACTGAACTGAATCTGGCCCAATATTTCTTAAGTGGTTGTAATTATATTGACCTTCAGAAATGATAGAAGGAGTAAATCAGTGCTTTATTTCTTATGAAATACAATTGTACATTCTATAAGCAAGCAATATTTGGAATGTATTTCATCAAGTCTGAAGCTACTAATAATAAAGCTGGAAAACTTTCATCTGAAATATCAGTGGCTTTATTAAGAAAATGTTCTATAGCATTTATTAAATTGGTGTATTGCTTTATTTAAAGAATTGCAACCTATTGACTCCAGAAAAACGTTGAGGAATTATATGAAGTTCTTGCTTGTGAAGGATGCCTTAGGCTTTCTTATATGATATGTGAAGTATAATTAAACTATCTTCTGAACTAGAGAAGTGCAAAGTCATTAATCCCTTACTGTATGTATACTATACAATACAATACAGGACACTATGACCCACACCTGAAATTCTCCATGGCTTCATATACACTTGAATTTCATCATTCTGAGCACAACTGAGGTATTTTGCTAGCAACTACCACTTACATAAAGATTAATTGTTGCTGACATTTTTGTCACCAAAAGGGATTTATTTAGGAAAAAAACAATTTTATCTGTCATTTTTCTTTTTAAACTTTACCGGCAGAATAGATAAATGACATGCAGAATGTGAAAGGAAAAAGCAGTATGAATTCACAGTTTTCCACATTTCTCAGTGTTACTGTTAACATATTCTAATTTTAAAAACTTCATCATTTTATTGAAAAATTGACATAATAAACAGAAAAAGCTGAGTCTATTTCTAAATAGTTTTGACTTGCATAAATTTGACTATAGTTTTATTTAGGTAATATATTTGTTTAGAAAGTGTTATTAGTATGAGTTAGTGAAAGCCAGGCAGTCCATGCATAGAAACATGGAACCATGGAAAAGACCCACTAGAACCTCATAAACAATAATACAACTGCAGACACCAACAAAGCAGTTGGTTCCAGGGAGTTGGAGGACCAGGAGCACTGCAGCATTCCTCCATACCTACCTACCGAGGAGTTGTAGAAGGGTTTATTGTCATAGTTGGCAGGGCATTGACTCAGGGGTGATTTTAATGGGCAGGTGGCAAGATGTATCTCACAGTTTATCGCATCAATATATATCTTCAAAAAACTTTAATTGAATTTAGGGGACATTTTGTCCTTCTGAAATTGAATCTTTTCTTTTTATTGCCCCTTTTTTTTATTGCCTTGATTTGCTTCTTACATATTGCTCAAATTACACATCAAATCTAAGGTTGTGTAAGTGTAATTTGTGTTGAGGTTTCTATGATTTTACATTTCAAAGACATGTTATAAACATTTCGGAAAGTTTACTGCCATAAGGAGCAGTGTTACTACCATTTACCTTGGTGTGTGAGGACCATATAATTTTCATCAATCATCTTAAAGGTGCAGTATGCACCTAAAAAATTAATAAATAAGACTTGTGTTGATATTTCATCCTGTCTATTCTTTTAACTAAAAAAATAGGTTTAACCCTGATCTTTTATCGTTATAAAGCACTGATTTGAAAGCTGGGCTACTTTTACTGAACTTAATCACCTCTTCCTTTATAAACATGGCAATTGGTTCAGAGCTCCCTTTTTACCTTTGAGCAAACAAACCTCTTCCTTCTATAAACTGCAGTCATTTAGTTGCTCATTATAAGTGGCTTCTTGGTAAACAATAACAGAAACAATAGATATTTCTTAATTAAAACAATAGGCAAAAAGAATGTTCAGCATATGCCCTGTTCATTTAACTTCAGCTGAAAAGGGGTGTATGCTAGTGATGGGTGAATCTGTCTGGCCTAAAAATACGTGAAACGACAGCAATATTTGCAAAACGGCGAAAAATTTGCGAAACATGTTTGTCGCGCAATTTTTTTGTCGCCTGTGTCTTTTTTTGTCACCCGCACCCATTTTGACACGGGCACAATTTTTTTGACGCGCGCCGAATTTTACAGCAGTGAATGCGCAAATCTATAAAATTTACTCATCACTAGTGTTTCTTTAACAGCCCAAATATTGTAGCTATAATCACCTAGAATTTAAGTGGGCAAGATGACTTGTATTTCTTCAGACAGGTATTATTCATATTTACCTTTGCTCTTTGGCCTCCCTAGTACCCAGCTGTTTTCCATCAGTTCCCCAACATTACATTCTATTCTTGTACATATTCACACAGGTATGATACTGACAACTACGAAAATCTCATGTTCACTCAAGGTACTATACTAACAACCACACAAATCAGATATGATACTAAAAACCGCAAAAGCTTTAAGTATCTGCTTAAGTAAAACATGTTATCTTACATATGTTCAGTTCCTGGATCAGCATCAACATATTTTTCTCATGAGGCAATTACAGGATTGTCTACCAGCCTTAAAAAATGTCAAAGTGGATGCTGTATTCTGTAATTTCCAAGGATAAAAGGGTCTTCTTTGAGGTCTTTCCCCTGTATTATTCTCTCCATCAAGTCATTTATAAAAGTAAAAATGCTTTATTTTTAAGCTTTGGTAACATAAAACAGAGAGATGTTTTGTAATGAAATGCTGCTGAACTAGAGACTTTTTTTTTTTAACAAATCTATTTAGCATTTATGGTGACAAGCAATATGACAGACAAACAATCCCACTGGAATGTAGTTACTGACCCAGATATTGCACCATATTGTCTATAGTTTCGCATTTCCAACTTGTCATTTTCACATCTGGTAAATGACTGCATTTAACAAATTTGTCACTCTGGGTTGCTAAAGTAATTGAAAAAGATTTACAAATCACTACTTCAGTGTCTAAATTATCTCATTAGAATAAAACTTTGACTCTTTATTTACAAGGCAGTGATTTTCTAAAACCTTACTGCCTCTGAACTTTGCACTGTTTTGCTCTCAACATGCCTAGTTCTAATATGAGGTTTCTGTATTACTATCCAGCCATAGAATACCAATCTACAAAGTGCATTAGAGAATCTCATACCAGTTAGGGACTATACTTTCTTCCCCTGGCAATGTCTTTAGTCATTGTTCCTTATAAAAATCATTAAGCATCATCATCCTGCAGAGCTGTCAAGAGCAATGGCGAATCCAAACCCCAGGAGAGTAACTGGACTCTGGCCTAGGCCTGCTATTTTTTGGCTTTAGGACCTGGCTCTCAGCTATTCAGGTGCCACCGGGTCTTATAGCAAAAGAATACAGAAACATCCATAAGGACGAGCAAGGGAGGCAAAAATAAAATGCCAAAAAGGAGCCAGTCAGGGTTGGACTGGGCCAGGGGGACACCGGGGAAAAAAACCTGGCAGACCCTAGCCCCTATGGGCCTGCTGACCCAGACTTGATCCCCTTATGCAATATTGTCATTACTCCACTGCCTTCCCTTCCACCGTTGCGGTGAAGTAAGTATAAGGTGGTTGAGCCAGCGAGTGAGTGTGTGGCAGAAGGACTGGGTCAGAACCAAATATCAACTTTGTAGAGTTAACTTTTAATCAGGAACAAGCTGGGGTCAAAACAAGGAATCAACATGGGACAAGACCATGGGTTCAGAATCAGGAATTCAGAGGGATTCCGAGTGCCCAGTAACAAATAGAAATTGCATCCTGTTAACAAGAAAATTAGGTAGAACAAAGAACAAATACACAGAAACTGTCCAAAACATTATATTTATTTCTCTAACCACTGGTAAAAATCTGCACAAAATATGTTTAGTAAATCCCTTTAGTTGATCCCTTTATGTTAGATAATGAACTGGCCAACTCTGTATGATATTCAGTAATCACATATAAAATATTTTAAATGTAAGGTTATAAACTAACTTACTATTAATTTCCCTGTCTAACCAATTTTATTACCATTTAATTTCGAACTGAAAAGCTTTCAACACCCTGACTTACAAAGGTTTAACATTAGTCATTGTTCTCTTGAGTTCCAGGGAACAGCACTTTAGGGTTTTGTAATCTTTATGTTCTTGTATTCTCAATCATTTGGAGAGACATATGCAGACTTCTATAAGACAATAAATTCTCCCCCTGAACTCTTGAGTAGCGATGAGTGAATTTTTTTCGGCAGGCATGGATTCACAGCGAATTTCCGCATTTCGCCACTGGCGAATTGTTTTGCGAAACTTCAATGAAAATTCCCTGCAGAAACATTTGTCGCGCATCAAAAAAAGTTGTGGTCGGTTCAAATTGGGTGCGGTCACATCAAAATAGGCGCAGGCCCCCAAAAAGTCGCGCAACAAATGCATTTCGCAATTTTTGGGGGCGAAATGAGACAGATCTGCTCATCACAAAACTCAGTTTAGATGAAAATGTAATTTCCTTGAACAATGAGTTTACCTAAACATTTCAGGTAATTAAATATTTTCTGTTTAGTTAAACATTCTGTGCCAAAACATATTTTTAGGCCTCTCAATAATTCATTTTAACTGAACAATCAAACGAACGAAAACATTTTTTTTAAAAGCCATCAACTTAATAGTTCAATTTCAGTAAACACTCCTTCTACCAAAAAGCTCCAGTTCACAAAAGATGTTTTTTAACGGAACAGTCAATTTGCCTCAAACTTCCATTATTCAATACTATTTCATGCATCATTCTTCTTTGCTGACCGTTATATATCACTTAGCATTCTCTTTATCGGAATGTTCCATTTAACTTAGCGCCCCATTTACTTGTTTTATTTCACTTAACATTTGTTTATTTAATTATTCATTTAACTAGGCATCCTTTACAAAACACATTTCATTTCCTCGACTAATCGATGCTAGTAAATATTCAGTTTAGCTAAACATTTAGAGGCCCATATATCAACATTCTTATTTTCATGGTTCTAGAGTTTTTTGAAACCACAACTAATTTCCACTAATCCACAAATGATGAACATTCTACTTCCCTAAACTTTCCACTTACCAAATATTCCATTCCATTAAACATTCCATTTGCCTTAAAATTCTGTTTCATGACAAGTTCCAATTAGCTAAATACTTCATTTCCTAAATATTCTGCTTTACTGCATTTTTTTTTACTATGAAAATTCCCTTTACTTCAAAATCTCCTTAAAGGAACAGTAACACCAAAAAATTGTGTAGTGTATAAAAGTAATTACAATATAATGTACTGTTGCCCTGCATTGCTACAACTGGTGTGTTTGCCTCAGAAACACTACTATAGTTTATATAAGTAAGCTGCTGTGTAGCCATGGGGGCAGCCATTCAAAGCCATGCACAGGTTACTTAGCAGATAACAGATAAACCCCCATTATATGGGGCTTATCTACTAGTTATCTGCTATGTAACCTGTGCCTTTTCTCCCTTTTTCCAGCTTGAATGGCTGCCCCCATGGCTACACAGCAGCTTATTTATATAGTAGCTTTTCTGTAGCAAAAACACCAGTTTTTTGCAGAGCAACAGCACATTATATTTTAATTACTTTAAAACACTTTAATTTTTTGATGTTACTGTTCCTTTAAACCGAGCAACTGATTTTAGAAAAAAAAAATGTAGGTAAACATTCAATTTCTCTAAAATTTCATTTTTAATAATAATTCCTTTATTTGATAATATTAAGTTACTATATATGCTGTGTATAAGAACATTCCATACAGAACATATTTCGGGTAAAGCTGAATATTTGTTCTTAGTAAATTAGCTGAACATTCTATTTCTGCAGAATTTGAAATACAGCTAATCAGTTCATAATCTAGAAGTCACTGATTACTATTCAGCATTAAAAAAATGACATTGTGGAAAATAAATGATTACGTTCCAAACTATTTGACGAGCAGTATACATTGGTACCGATTATAGAAAGTTAACGATAGATATTAAATCGGCCCTGTATGTTTCAAAAAGTGAAGCAAGTAAAATAGAATGTGCAGTTGAATGTTAAGGAATTTTAAGGTAAATAAAATGTTTACTGAGACAGAATGTTCACTGAATATAGGGAAATGGAATTTTTACAGGAATGGAATGTTAAATGTATTATTCAACTACTCCAAATGTTTAGGGAAATGGAATGTTGAAGGTCAAGAAAACTGATGTATACATCATAGAGCCCCTGCAGAGGGAAAATTATCATGCAAATAAACTGTTCATGGAAAAGGAAAGCTCAGTGAAATGGATGTTCAAATGTCTGAAAAGACAAAACTGACATCTCTGTACCATACTGAGCAGGCATATCCCCAATCCAGCATGTGGCATCTAAATTTTCCACTCAAAACAAAGGGGCAGAATTACTTAAATTAATTCTGGGGAATTTTGAAAGATATACTGTTCTGAACAATGATGAACTGGTAGAAACACACAAACAAAGGCAGAGGGTGGCTTTTTTATTTGGGGAGGCTAAAAATGGGCCATACATAGGGGCACATTTACTAACCCACGAACAGGCCGAATGCGTCCGATTGCGTTTTTTTCGTAATGATCGGTAATTTTGCGATTTTTTCGGCGACTTTACGATTGTTGCGTAAAAACGCGAGTTTTTCGTAGCCATTACGAAAGTTGCGCAAAGTTGCGATTTTTTCGTAGCGTTAAAACTTGCGCGAAACGTCGCGCCTTTTACGTTTTAACGCTACGAAAAAGGCGCGACTTTGCGCGCAAGTGTTAACGCTACGAAAAAATCGCGACTTTGCGCAACTTTCGTAATGGCTACGAAAAACTCGCGTTTTTACGCAAAAATCGTAAAGACGCCGAAAAACTCGCGTTTTTACGCAAAAATCGTAAAGACGCAGAAAAAAATCGCAAAAAATACGAAAAAGTCGCAAATTGTTCGTTTCCAATCGGAATTTTTCCAATTCGGATTCGAAATCGTGTCTTAGTAAATCAGCCCCCTAAACTGACCAAAAGCTAATGTGAGACTTGCTGCTGGCATAAAAATGAACCTCCCAACTACCTCTTGTGGTTCCACTGACTTCCAGGGATTCTGTGCAAAAGTACGGGTGGGGGTGCTTTTTTCACCCTAAAATGCTTAGGATGTAAAACTATTCATACATGGATTTCAAGGAGGGGTTCTCCATTCATATGCATTTGTGATCAGTTAGCCTAAATGTGTTTTAGTTAGTTCTATAGAGAGAAAGGCAGTGGGTACTCACATCCCAGGCACATTATATACAGTAAACAGTCTATATTTACAAAGCCAGTACATAATGTTTAGTGAGATGCAGTGGGTACTGATGGCAGATGTTCAGGCCCTCAGCAAAAGTTCAGAGTTGGTAAGGAAAGTTTACAGCCTGCAGATCCATCTTATCAGTCTTCATTTCTGCAGTGCCTTCCCTGCCCACGTCTGTGCCTTGATTGGTCAGTTTTACTGTCTGTCAAGAGAGCTGTGCTCTGATTGGAGAAGCCACAAGAAAAAAGATCCAATTAGAGCACAGCTGATTACAACAGAACCGGAGCTTGCAGGAATACAATACTTTTTTCCCTATGTTAAAGGTTTCAAAGCAGTGCAAAAACATTGAGTTATTTATTTATTTATTATTTTTATTTTTTTTTAAGATGCCAACCAGGTTTGGGGAGGCTTAGTCTCCCCTAGCCTTATTGAAAATCCACCTATGCACAGAAAATATTTTTAAGCACCCTAGGAAAGAAAAACTTTGGAGAAAATGTCACCACAACAATTAAAGAAACAACCCACAATGCTCAATAACAGAAGATTCTACTGTACAGCGCTGCGTACATAGGTATCGCTTTATAAATAAAGATAGACATACATACATACTTATTCTCCTTGGCATTCTTGTCTGTTCATGTGCAACTATACTAATCAAGTGGCACTTACTTCAAACTGAGATAAATATTAGAGCCTGCATTTTTCCGTCAAGCTGAGAGAGGTGCATTCACTTCCCTACGCTGCACATGTGCCTGCACTGAAAACTACAGTATCCACCTCATTGCAGGCACTGGCAGCAGAGCATAGATCCGCCTGTAAAACTCAAAAGCAGGCGTTTTTGGGTGGACCTACACTCCACTGCGTTTGCCTGAATTGAGGCAGATACACAAAAAATTGAGAATGGAAATGATCTATATAAACACATAAGGCAGCTGTATACACCCCTGTATAAAAGCACACTATACTTGCATGTCCTGATTTCTTCTTACTACAGTGGAATATACAGTATGTCCCAGCATAAACGTATGGTGAATCTCTGTACAGGCTATGAGAACCCTGGATGGTTGTACTACCAGGAGGTTCCCTATTTAGCTGAACGCCATTACTTGACTACTTTATTCCTCTACTTATGGCATTTGGTAAAATAGGTAGTAGGTTGTTCCAAACTACAGAGAAAGGGAAGTTAGAAAAACTTTCCATGTTAACAAAGGCCTATTTCTGCTCTTATATCTTTTGCACTGCTAAACAAAAGGTAGATGAGACCTATATTTTACTTTGGTGTTTAGCGTTTCTGTTCATTAACATCAGAGTAACAGAACCAGCTATTGAACCAAAAGAATCCCAATACCATGAATAAGAGAGAAGACGACGATGGCCTAGTTTAGGCAAGCGAGAGTAGTTCAGACAGTTAGCAGATGCATAAAAGATAGACACACTTCTATACATACAGACACCAGCGCATTTTTGTTTCAGTTGTTTATCATACTGTTTGTGTATTGATTTATATCCACACAACATTGGGATTGATTGACTTTGAATGTACAAAGAGGAATAGATTACTGTCATTCAGCAGGAATCCATTAAAAAAGCAAAGAACAGATGTATTCTTGGAACATATTTTCCTGGCAACCGCTACCATGGTAACAGGCAAGTGCCAATAACCAGAGTTCCCAGGGTCTGCTTGTACAAATTGACTCAATCTATTATTCAGTAAGCTGCTTTTAAAATGTGCCCAAATCCATCATGGAAATGCAGTATGCCAACATTTCTTAGGTCTATGAGAAGATACCAATACTTTAGCCATTTGGTTTACTTCATAAATGTCCAGGGGGTACTAGATGCATTTTTTACAGTGTAATTAGTGGTCCTTTCTAAAAAAAAAATGTTACAAAAGTCAAAATTGAAACAGCTGTTATTGTGAAGGTCTAAGATATTGAATCCCTGTAGGGCTCAGACAATGTAACTCTGATTTTGATCATTTCCATAAGTTTATCAACTGGCCAATCAAATTTCAGAAGATTTCTTAAGAATTGAAAAGTATCAAATGCTTAGAAATGCTACAGGAAACTGCAGGATTACCCCACTCAGCTTTTGATAAATCTGGCCACAAAAGCAGGCCTTTCACCTAGAAATATCATCACTTCACAAAGTGCACCTCCTCTTAAAGCATATGCATAAAAGTGGACCTATGAACAGGTTTACAAAGTCATTGAAAAGATACACAGATGTATCTAAAAAGCCTGCCAAAGTGCACACAGGACTTGCCAAAAATTCACAGTAGTTTATTCAAAATACAAAATTTCATTTTGTGATAGGTTCTAATACATATAAATATACAACCAATTTAAATGGCACAAAAATCCAGTGAGTGTCACTTGATACCTGTTGGACTTAAGAATCATCAGCAATACTAAAATTCACGCCCTTAGCCCTGTAGGTTGCCTTTGTATTTATTAATAATTGTCTATAATTAGTGCTTAGCAAATTTTTTTCGGCAGGCATGAATTCATGGTGAAATTCCACATTTCATCATCGGCAAATTCACTGCGACAAAAAATTCACCAAGAAAAAACTTTAATGTATTTGGAGTGAGTAAGAAAATGTTGCGCACATAAGAAAAAATTGTCGCATGTAAGAAAAAATTGTTGCGCTTAAAAAAAATGTTGCCCAATGACTTCAATGCATTTTGTGAATTTTTTTGCCATTTGGCGAATTATCTATGTCTATAATCATCCCTTGTACCATCCGAACCATTTGGCACGGTAGTATGTAACAGTTTCCAAGATTATACTCGAGTATAAGCCTAGTTTTTCAGCACCCAAAATGTGCTGAAAAAAGTCACCCTCGGCTTATACTTGAGTTGGGTGCCATGGGTCCCTCCAGACTAGCACCCTCTCTCCTTTGTGTGCAAATTAGGCCACCTGCAACCAGACCCTCCAGTGCCCTGGCCTAGGCTCCCACTAGCAATACTTATTTCCCCTTGCATCCCTCCGGGACTGGGTCTGCTGCCAGTTTGCCAATGTGCAATGAGCGTGGGGTAGTACTCATATTGTTTTTGTTGACCTTCTTCTCCACTTACAGAGCTAGTTTACTGTTTTTCTTTTAAATAAATATTGAAAAACATATACCCCACTGATGCCTCAATTAATGTAATTTTATTGGTATTTATTTTGATTATTAAAACTTAGCAGTAGCTGCTGCATTTCCCACTTTAGACTTATACTCGAGTCAATAAGTTTTTCCAGTTTTGTTAGGTAAAATTAGGTACCTCGGCTTATATTCGGATCGGCTTATACTCGAGTATATACGGTAATAACTTTATATATTTACAAGGTCACGCAGTTGAAACCAGTTAATAATAATATGAAGTTACTGACATCTCCTTTCAGAGATCACATTTTAGCGCTTAGTGCTATTATATAGTCAGTAGATCTCACTGGGGTTGGAATTCATGTTTCACTACTCTCTGGCATCAGGCAATGATGATTTTATATATAGGGCAGCGCATGTCCCTTCCCACTGGAGCAGAGCAATGACTTCTCCCACAGTGGCTGTCGCAGAGAAAACAGCGCTGTTTAGTTACCAGACTTAAACTGCTCCTGGATATAATGACTAGATTTAAGTAGAAACATCTGTATGTTTTTATAGTTTTACATCAGTCTAATTTTTGTTTTAAACTTAAAACAGGAACAATAATTAGCTGAACCACAGTAGAGATATGAGCCAATAAAGGAGCACTACATTACTATGCTGTAATATGCTGAATGCATTTTTACTTTCTTCTGCTTTAGGGCTCTGGCACACGGGGAGATTAGTCGCCCGCGAACAGGGAGTTTTGCCGCGGGCGACTAATCTCCCCGTGTGCCAGAGCCCTTATTCAGGTCCGGGATCCCTTATCCGGAAACAAGTTATCCAGAAAAAGACCATCTCCCATAAAGTTAATTTAAAGCAAATAATTCTAATTTTTAAAAAGAGATTTCCTTTTTCTCTGTAATATCTGTAATAGTGATGAGCCAAATTTCTCACCAGGCATGGATTCACATTTCTCTGTTGGCGGGGAGTGAGGAAAAAGTCACGGCTGCGTCAAAAATGTTGTGATCGTGTCTAATAAGTTGCGGTTGTATCAAAAAGTCACTGACATCAAAACATTTGCGCAGTGGCCACTTTTCTTTAATTTTTTGGCGTTTAGTGAATTTTTCAGCAGTTTTGCAAATTTTCCAGTGAAGCAAAACAGGACAAATTCACTGATCACTACTCCGTAGTAATAAAAACGTATCTTATTGGTAACTAAGCAGCATGAATCCATGTTGGTGGCTGTATTATGCTATTGGGTATATTTAATGTTTTAAAGTGATACTAACACGAAAAAACTACTTTTCAAAATATGAATATACATAAAAAGTTACCTATAGGTTATGTTGACGATTTTTCACTGACAGGTTTGGTTTTGTAAGTAATTGTTACTGTCCCTTCCCAGCCTGTCAGTTATAGCTTCTAATGCTTACAAACAAATATGGCCGCCCCCTCATAGAGGAACACGGGGATTAGACAGGTTATGTAAATGCCTCAGGCAAATATTTTTATGGCAAAATTATAAAGTTCTTGCAAAGACAATGTTATGATAGATGTAAAAAAAGATTTACTTTCCGGTGTCAGTATCACTTTAAGCAGGCTTGTTCGTGCAGGGATCCCTTTACCCCTCGTATCAGTTATTGATTGTTTTTGTATGTAAATCTATGTGTTCAACAAATACATCCATTTATTTACAGCGCTATGGAATATGTAGGCACTTTATGATAATAATTAATAATAATAATAATAATCACAATCTTGTGGTCATTCAGTTCAGTCAATAACAGATAATTCAGCATTTGTGTTCTATTTCAATATGAAACAATGCTGTTTACAACAGATATAAAATGTTACAAGGTCTGTATAGGAGACACTCCTCCATAAAAAAATGATCTTATCTTGGAAACAGAGGTGAAATCGTACTGACCATGACCAATTCCAGCGTGAAACCCTGCAACTGATTTGATTCTGCAGCTTAGCCAGTTTGTATCTTGTTAGTGAAGGGGATTAAAGGCACCTGCCTAGTTACATTACTGATCCTGCTAACACTTACTGCATATGGTCACTACTCTCCAAGAATAACAATATGAACATTTCAGTTACTTCCAGGACAAGATCTAATTCAGACCCAATTTATGAACTTTGATTCTGGCACATTATTTCCTAGATCTCTATTATTCTCTAATTGTTAAAGGAAAACTGTACCTTGATAATTAGTGATCAGTGAATCTGCCCTGTTTTGCTTTAACAAAAAACGGCACGAAACGGCAAAAAAAATTAGCGAAACGGCGAAAAATTTGCGAGTGGCATGACATTTTTTTTAAACGCGTCATTTTTTTTTGACGAGCGCAACTTTTTTTTGACACATGACAAATTTTTTGTGCCTGTTTCGTGAAAAAATGTACCAATAGTGACACACGGAAAGAGGAAGTAGTGTAGTAGCAGAACTTTGTCCGTTAATTGGCTGATGTGATCTAACATGTATGCCTGCCCTTGGTTGGTTAGTGTGCAACGTAAATCATATGATCCTAAGGGATATGATCCCTTAGTACTTAAAATGGCAGTTTTCTATTTAGGATTACCCAATAGCACATACTACCAAAAAGTATATTTTTATGCAAATGGTTTATTTAGATGAAGCAAGTTTTTACATATGAGCTTGTGTAGGGAACCATAGGGTTAATATGCCCCTATGGCTTTAATCCCTACTAGTTCCTTCTTTGTCATGTTACTGGGCAGAGGCCCATGTATCTAGTGTTCCATTAGCATATATGCCTATTGGTTAACAGGGAGACCACTCCCTTGGCACTCTAATATAGTGTTTAGCAAAGGGGTCTGCCTTCCTCTTTGGCTGCATCTGATGACTCAGGTGGAAGCTCCTCTGAGCCTGGGTTCAACAAGGCCCCAGTAAAGCCTTCTACCCTAGAGTCTGCATCTAGCTCTAGTGAAGTTTGGGAACAGGAACCCCATGAATGAAGAGTAGTAAGTATCAGGATAATTTATAAGAGCACTTTCTAGGAAAAATAAATAGTGAGATTAGTTAGAAAGAGCAGTTTCTCGCTCCAACCAGGAGAGATTAGCTGGAAGTACTATTTCTTACACTGTTGCCTTAGAGCAGGACATGGTTAAGACGCAGATATCAGGTCAGTTCCTATCCCTGATTCATAGTTGGCTGTGAAGGATGCTTGGCTGCTAAGGGACACCCTGAGGACACAGATACTTGTCCAGGCTACTATCTGCAGGGAGGCTGTGCTGGTTGGTGGCCCTTACCTTTCCCACCCTCGGCTGAGGTGGGCTAAACTGGTGGACACCATATTTTTCTTCCTTCTGTGCAATTACCTGATATCTCCTCTATGTGAGTATTGCTATAACCCTGTGGATTATTGTCTTGGACAATAAACAAGTTAAGTTTTGGTTTACCACAAACAACCTTCTGGCGCCCATTCTTTTGTTTACTTTGCACAAAGCCTAAGTGAGTTGTAGTTGCAATACACCCCAAGGATATTTCCACATAGCGAAAGCCCATCTGGTGTGTAGAGTCCTATGTACCCCATGCTCTAAAGCCAATCTAGCTGGTGTTGCATGTTTTCACAGCCACATAGGGGTTACACTTGTTTATGCAATATATTTTTATAGAGACCTACATTGTTTGGGGGTATAGTCCTCCTTTTGAAATCAAACACGTTTCCAAAAAAACAAATATCATGTAATAAGAAACATATAAACCATAAACTCTGTTAGATTAGTATCTAACCTTTTGCTGGATTCTGTTTATCTGCAGCATGCAAGCCTACAGCAGTGTGTGCAATGATCTCCCTCTTGTGGTCAGAGTTTTATATCTAGCATTATTCCTCAGGAGCGGATTGCCTGTCTATTGGACCCACTGATCCAGTTAAGTGAATACATTCAAATGATAAGATCAGAGTTCTCCGAGTTATTGCAGATGGCAGCCTGATGATAATAGTTAGCTAATAGGTATTATCACTTCTGACTCCATTTCCCCTTGTTCATCAGGTGAGCAACAGGCTGGATGTAACAATTAGCATTTATCTCCTGTAATTTGTGGTTTCTATATAATACAAATACCAACCTGATACATTTTATATTTTAATTTTTGAGTATTGTTAAACGTTATAGACAGAGCTTTGCCCACCCACGGTTTTGTGCCATACAGCTAAAATAAAAATAGCTGTACATTGGCTACAGTACATACTTCTGTTAGTTCAGCAGGTCAGTTTTTCAAAGTATTTGTTTCATGTTAGTTTGCTCCTGGCACAGCAGAATGCAGCAGACTCCTAGTTTTTCTAGCACCATGTTCGCTGAAACGCATTTGTGGCAATACAGTGAAAATGACTGTCAGAAGCACTTAAGGTAGAATGGGAAAACTGCAGAAAGTGAAGACACTCACAGCGGTGATTATGCTAAAACATCTTCTGAAGAACCTGAGCCCATCTCTTAAATCATAAAAAAAGCCATTGCTGGGATTTAACTAAGATGCTGGAAGGAGTACAGGTGCTTTTATTTGCCTGAAATAAGAATAATGTTACAACACTGATTTTACTACATTCCAGCAAGGATACATATAAGCTGTGCAGCATTTAGAGTCTGACTGCTTTTTGCAGTCACAAAGCCACTGTGCATCAGCATCACTAGATACCAAAGAAATTCATATATAAAATAGATGTGAGCGTGCTTTTTGAAGCTTGACAGTCTGTATAAGATCTCCCTGTCTCCCTATGTCTCACACTGTCTGTCTCTCTTGATATAAAATACCAGTACAAAAACAGGCGCTCCCCTTTCCGTATGGAGAGTTCAACTCATAGGACTTACAAAAGAAATGATGATTTATTAAAGTGATACTGACACAGTTCTATAAATAATAGCAAGGTGTCAGTCTCATTAGAAGATGAGGTTCACACATTTAAAATCCTCCTCTCACTAACCTACAGCCCCTGGGTTACGTACAGATCCCAGTGCTCCAACTTGGACTGGTCCAGTATGGACTGGTTCTGTCAGTCACAATGGACTGGGGGTTGCTGGAGCCTTTAGTAGGCTAGGGTACTGTATACATTAGTTCTTTATCCTAAAGGATCACACTGGGCCACAATGTCTGACAGAATGGCTCTCCCTGCTCAGCTGGGTCAACTGCCGGTTCCAGGGGTTCTCCTGTGTTGATAGGCACAACGGGATCTGATTCGGAACAGAAGACAGGAAGGACTGAGCAGTAGTGATGGGCGAAATAATTCACCAGGCATGGATTCGCACCGAATTTCGCAAGTGGTGGATTTTTTCACGAAACAGGTGACAAAATTTGTGTAAAAAAAAAATCGTTGTGCATGTAGTTTTTGCTGCGTGTGCAATTTTCTTATGCGCCCCTTTTTTTTAACGTGTGCGACAATTTTTTTTTGATGCACTACAATTTTAGCGTTTCACAAATTTTTCGCTGTTTCACAAATCTTTTGCAAGGTTTGCAAATTTTCCAGAAAAGCAAAATGGGACAGATTCACTCATCACTACTGAGCAGCATCAAGCATAAGTGCAAAGAGAGCAATTTGACCCAAGTACCTGTAATGGAAGTGGTTTTACTCACAACTCAGGGGAACTGCAGGGGAAAAAGCTAAAGTTGTGCACTTGAGGATGTAAAGCTCTATTGTGTTTTTTGCTGCATTGCTAGCATTATTCCTCATGAGCGAATTGCCTGTCTATTGGACCCACTGATTCAGTTAAGTGAATACATTGAAATGATGAGATCAGAGTTCTCCGAGTTATTGCAAATGGCAGCCTGAGGATAATAGTTAGCTAATAGGTATTATCACTTCTGACTCCATTTCCCAAAGCATGAGCTTACAAGAGGCACACTGATTATGCATTAAAAAGTATAGCCTGCTAAATAGTAACTATAGAGTCATCCTATTGGATTTTCTACTGGGCAATTCCTTGAATCACATAAATACATCTCTGTATATCCTAAAAAAATTCATATGAATTGATTCTATGTTCATTGAAACTAAGGATAAGCCTAAATAGAGGAGCATATATTTTTAGGATCTCCCCCTTTCCCCACCCCTGTGATGTAGGAAGCTTACTTATTTTTGCCATCCTGAACTCCTTGTGCAGAGTTCAAACTCTGCCCCAGACCCCCTACCCCTACCTACTCTGTCATGTCCCCTGCATTGAGTTCCCTGTTGCTTCTAAATCCCAGCTTCCTGAGAGCTCTTCTATATATGAGCCAGCAGGGAATGGGGATTAAGCAACAATAGAGGAAGCAGACCCCATGGCCTGGGCCCCCGTGGCCCCTGTTCGAGGTTTGCTTCCTTTATTGTTTCGCCACTAGCTACATGTTTCAGGCCTCTGCCCTTTCTCAAGTGCTTCACTTGCACCATATTATGGGCATAGAAGCTTAGAGCATTTTTACTGCTGACCGAACTCTCCCAATATAATTTCACTACTGGTACAAGCGCTGTGTATGCTATTTTTTTATAGCATATACATTGTTTAATTACACCCTGGCTTTGGCACAAAAACTTCTGTAGGGCCCAAGCAGGTGCTGGTGTACAGATTTTACCAGACCAGGCACCAGATTCTGCTACATCTCAGGTAAATCCTAATGCTAGCTTCAAATAATAAATTGAGTTCAGCTATATTCAGATATGCCTAGTAAGTGCTTACCCTAATACATCATTATCATTATTAGACATGCCTTATCTAAAAGAAAATATATAGCATCCTACTGCCACATTCATTTAGAATTTATGCACTCTCCTGTTTTCAGGGCTACTTTGTTTTCTTCCATTGCTTAGGCATACAGACATTGTCAGTACTATTTTATTAGGCATATAGGAGGCAAGATCCTCCTATATTTTGTTTTTGTCACAGTATGTTTTAGGGCATTTGCCCTAGGGCCTCAACATTACAGAGGGGCCTTATAATGGTTTTAAACACATACAGGACATATTCAGTGTGTGACAATAGTTAGTTATTTTAAGTATATTTATGAGGGATTTCAACCCCTGAGGCCACAGTGAATGTGGTAGCAGTTTGCACTGTAGGGAAATGGGCTGCTTAGGAATCATATTTTTAGGAATCATGTCAATGTACTAACAGATTCATTTGAAATCTTTGACGAAGTAAAATAATATATTAAAGATCATATTTTATATTATGACAATGATATCATGGGCTTTAAACACTAATTTATATCTTAAAACTGCTTGTCCACAGTGGGATCCACAGTTCTGCTGGGTTTTCATCCTCCAGTAATGTAGATTAGTGTGATATTTGTGCTTGAAGGTCTAGCTGACACATCTTGAAACACCCTGTGAGCTACTTCTTGCATCCATTGTATTATTTATACAGTCAGCTAGGTTACTGTTTCTGTATTTGTAATGAAAATACAGTACACAAACTCTTGCAAGTTCCCTCAAGCTTTTTAAACATATTGGCATGAAATTGTAACATTATTCGAAAGCAGTACATGCACTGATACAACGGGACCTAGTCTGGAACTGGCACGCTGACAGTGAAAAAAACACTGCAACTATAAAAAAAATGTATTTAGCCTTGCAGGCTTTACAACCATATGTACCCAACTAGAAAGGGGAGTTTGAGAACAAACTTCATGTTAGTTTGAAAAATGTATAGGTTCTGAACTGGCTTTTATCAAGTCTGTAACACATTCTACATTAACATTCACATATTTTTTTCACTAAAAAATGTAATACAATCAGTACAGGGCCAAACGCTTACTGTGCTCTACGCAGAACACTCTGTTCATGACCCCTCCCACCCACTCCTCCCCCTTTGCTATAAATGTTTCTGCTGCCCTTCAAATTACGATGAGTGGGGTGGGTAGAAGTAGTGATAAGCAGGTCGGGGAAGGAGGTCGACACACATTGAAGAACTACACTTATGAGGAGCTATAAAAGGGCCTGAACTCAGGGAGGGGAGGCAAAAGATGTGCCTAGTGTCCCACCATTATTGCACCCTAGGCACAAGCCTCTTCTGGCTTTCCCTAGTTCTGTTCCTGCATACAATTTCAAGGGTGTTATGATATGTGTAATAGGAACGTTGGGACTGTTGTGACCAGTTCTCAACACCCTTTTGGGACCCAGGAACTCTCTGTTGCAAACCAACAGAGAGAACTTGAACACAGCAGAATTTGATCCAAAACATGGTAAAGGCAAGGGTTAAACAGAATGTTGTCAGGGAAGGCAGCAAACTGTCTAAGTCATGAAACAGGCAGGAGTCAAAACACCAGGACAACAACTGTAATAAAAATGCCAGCTTGGGCAATGAGTACAAGCAAAACAGTCCTTTTAAATTTGTTGCCAAAATGGAATCATAGCAAAATGCTATGCATTATAATGTGTGCCGTGTGCCAGAGCGGGTGCTAGAGTGGGGGCCAGAGCGTATGCCAGAGCGTGTGCTAGAGTGGGGGCCAGAGCGTATGCCAGAGCGTGTGCATGCTGCCAGATGCATGCCACATTTGCTCACCAATGTGTACATGCGCAAAGACGATCAAGGACTGGTGCAACAAGAGGCAAGGACATGTGCTGCTCTCCCAGTGCACATAACATGAAGTAATTGTACATTTTCACCTGCATAGAATAAAGATACTGTTATCCAAACTCCATTATACAGAAAGCTCCAAATTGCAACATGTCCATCTCTCATAGACTCGATTTTAATCAAATATTTAAAAATTTTAAAACATATTTCTCCTTTTCTCTGTAATAATAAAACAATACCTTCTACTTAATCCCAACTAAGATATAATTCATCCTTATTGGAGGTAAATCAATCTTGTTGGGTTTAATAAATGTTTAAATTATTTTTTAGCAGATTATATGAGGATGCAAATTATAGAAAGACCCCTTATCAGGAAAACCCCAGGTTCTGAGGATTTTGACAACAGGTCCCATATTAGTACTTATAAGTTCCAAAATACAGGTGTGGGATCTGGGTTTTTTACATAGGGGGTTGTTGAATAAGAAATGATTAATAATAAGCAAATTTTTCCGCTAGGCATGGAATTGCAGCGAAATTCCGCATTTCGCCATTGGTCGTTATTGTTAGCGAAACAGCTGCAAAATTGTGCAGTGAAAGCTTTAATGTAGTGAAAAAAAATTGCGGCCACATGAAAAAAAGTGGTGGTTGCATCAAAATGGGCTTGGTCACGTCAAATTGGGCATGGGCACCCAAGTTTTGCAAATTTTCCGGTGAAACGAAATGGGACAGATTCGCTCATCACTAGGAGTGATCAATCAGTTGTTTGTTTCAAAAGAAGGATATAAGAAGTGGCCTTGTTGTATTTCAGAAATTTAGTGGATTGTGGGTTTCTGTATAAAAGAACCTGTGTCTGTATAGTAATTAGTCTTTATATATTGACATTCATACATTTAGCTTGTCTTCACTACTGTTAGATGTAAGAATAAATAGATATTAAACTGTCAGTCACTGAAATTACAAAGTGAATAGAATTTCCCCCAGAATCTCTGTGTTTGTTTTAATGGACACAGGTGTTTAAGGCTTATGAAATGCCACGGGGCCTCGGAGAAACCATGCACTTTCCTGCAGCTTTAAATTCACCACTCAGCGTGAAGACTGAAGTTCCCATTCCCCCTCTCTCTCCCTGATGTCTCTACAGCTTAAAAAGAAGGTAAAAAAAATAACGGTGCGTTTGTGCAGTAGTGAGAAATTTTCATCCATCCCTTGAGGTTGTTATTCTACTCTTTGGCCTCCCTAAGGCAGCATGGAGGTCACTCCCGTGGTTTACTACAGAGATTGGTGGCAGACACCAAGAATGCCTCTCCTTTGTAAATTATGCACAAGGAACTTCAAGCCGCTCATCTGCCGCTTACCAACAAACATTAACAGTATTAATTATTAATGGTCAAGTCTGGTAAAGTGCAAATAAAGCATGCCTCTGATGGTTACCCATTAAAAGTATATAATCAGCATGATGTCACAGACATTGCCTTTACCTTCCTAGGAGAATACTGTTCAGCTTTCTGAAACCATGTATCTGTCAAAACACTACAGATATAAAGATCCTTTGGCTCCCAGTGATTTAAAAAAAAAAGAGAGAAAAAAAACACCAGATCTGATAAATGGACTGACAGTCCACAGTCATTTTTAGTAAAGATCTGCTAAGGAATATCAATAGGAGGTTCAGAGAATGAGATATTATTACAATTCCATTCTTCCTATTCTGTATTCTAAATTCTAACAATGGTCTGTTCTTTCTGCAGACAATAATATATGAATGTATCTCCATTTTGTATGTGATGAAGAATAAATGTTAAAAAACCAAATACAAATGCCTCAATTTAATAGCTAGGGGGTTTTGCCTGCATTTGCCATACCACAAATATTGCACTTTATTGCAACTACTTTATAAATGAAGAGCGCTTGAATGTGCTGGTCATTAAATACTAAAATACAAGGTCATTTATATACTAAAATACAGGTTACAAGGTTCCTCAGTTCCCCATGTTAAATACAGGGTTCCCCCAGCATATTTCAACCCCCCCCCCAACATTCCCAAGTTATTGAATTTGAAAATAATGTGCAGATTTACATTTGATTTAATGTGACAATTACCCATGGGCTCATGGGTTTCCTTTTTAGATACACATTTAATGTGTTATATTCTTTTGAGATACACACCATTATTTTCTGAGCAATTTTCCAGTACAGGTATGGGACCCATTATCCAGAATGCTCGGGACCTGGGTTTTTGGGATAAGGGGTCATACCGTAATTCAGATCTCCTACCGTAAGTCTACTAAAAAAAATATTTAAACAGTAAACCCAATAGGATTGTTTTGCCTCCAATAAGGATACATTTTATCTTAGTTGGGATCAAGTACAAGGTACTGTTTTATTATTACAGAGAAAAAGCAAATCATTTATAAAAATGTAAATTATTTGATTAAAATGGAGTCTATGGGAGATGGCGTTTCCATAATTCAGAACTTTCTGGATAATGGGTTTCCGGATAAGGGGTCCGATACCTGTATATCTAAAAAAGTTAAATATTTGCAGGCCCATTTCATGAGAAGACTTTATTAGTAAAAGCATCAGACTCAGTTTAATGTTATGTAGGGTCTAGTGTAAATAAGATTACTGTACACTAAAATAAAAATATTTTCTTGTTTTTATTAGGCAACATAAAAGTTCTTCACTGCATATTTCAGTGATGTCCAAAAAATACCATATAACTGTGGGGTTCATATTTGAATGAAGCACACTTAGCCACATATGGTCTTTTACCAGAGCTTGGAATGTTTGCTGAACGGCTATCTGGCTTTGTGCATTATATATACAGTATATTCTTATTTTGAACTACTTGCCTTCCGTCTCCCCTCTTATTTCCTCTGCAAAATGTTAATTAACCTATGTGCTTGTCTCACTGTGAAACTTCACTGATAGTGAAGAGCAAAACTGTCCCATTTCACTTTGTCCAAAAATCCACGAGACCATGGAAAAGTCCATAAAATTTTGCTGATGGCAAAATATGTTTTTTTGCCAGAATCCATGTCTGCCTAGGGATTTCACTCATCACTAAGCACTACAATTAAAAAGCCAAGAGATGCAGGTTAAAAATGTGTAGGCTTTAAAAGTGAAATATTTTACAGACTAAAATGGCAACTATGCCTATTCATTTCTACAGTAGGCCTTTCTGATAAAGTTTACTTAGTTTTTACCTTTCCTTCTCCTTTAGGGCTGTGGCACACGGGCAGATTATTCACGAGCCTTGTCGCGGGCGACTAATCTCCCCGAAATGCCATCCCAAAATGTAAATCACTGGTGGGATGGCATACACAGTGCCGCAATCGCCGACGGTGCCACACCGTGTATGTCATTCCACCGGCGATTTACAACACCGGGGGGATGGAATTTTGGGAGATTAGGGAGATTTGTTGCGTGGCGACTAATCTCCCCGTGTGCCACAGCCTGTAAAGTTTGACTATTTTTGAGGGCAAAATTAGTTTTTTCCTTTTGAGGCAAACTAGAGACAACAGATTTTTTTTCCTCTGTATTATTAAACCTCCCTGTTAGGTTTGGTAGCATTTACTGTATTTGAGCAAAAGTTTAAACTTGGTGGACGAGTTCTTTCAGCCTCTGATACTCTGTATGCAAGCTTTTGTCTATGACATTGGCACAATTGCTAAATACTGTACATAGTGTCTCAGATAACTGAATTCTGAATGGACATCAGAATCTCAAAGCAATAGTTAAAAAATGTGCACGCAAAATCACGTACTTTTTTTTGTTAAACCTGTTGTACTATTCCGGTGACATTTTTTATGCTTGTCAAGTCAATCCAATTCCCCTACCGATTTTTCCTTTGATTTTTAATGTGCGATCACCTGCTCTATAAAATCCACATTAAATTTCAGCACATCCATTCAGCCACACATACATGGAAAAATGGACCTGCACAGAGGTGTTCTCATTCTCCTTTAAAGAAATTAATTCTGAGCATATTTGACATATTTATATTTAATTAATTAATTTTAATGTATAATGTAAAGCAGTTTTTTTTATCTTATTTTAAATTACTCTTTGCTTGTTTAATGTCTGATTGTGAAACATACCACATAATGAATTAAACTTTTTATTGATAAAAGATGGGTTAATATTACACCATGCCTTTTGGTCACACAAATAATCCATTATATACAGCTAACTGGCAGATTTATAATGTTGTTTTTTTCTTCTTTTTCAGCAGACAAGCACCTAAAATTACACCACTCCAGATTTAGTATACTATATTTAAGTCAATCGGATAAAATCACATCAGACAAGAAACGTGATCGAGTTACTTTCCAAGACTTATCAAGTGACAATTATGAAAAAAAATATAAAACGCTCACCACCTAAAACCCTTGAAGATGCCATAAAAGTCAAAGGGTAGTATAATTTTAGTATTCATGCAAGTTGTTAATTAAGGTCTTTTATTTGAGATCATTTCCCAATGACAAAACATGATCACAATGAAACCATTTGAGATTTTTCATAAATAAATGCATTTTGTCCTGGTTATGCAAATGTTGTAACACTACGGTATATTTATTCTGCAGGATGCTTTACCAAACCCAAGTAAACAGCCCTAGAAGCTCTCTATTTGTTTAAAGGGGTTGTTCACCTTTAAGTTAACTTTTCGTATGATGTAAAGAATAATATGCTAAGACATTTTTGCAATTGGTCTTCCCTTTTTATTGGTTTTTTAATTATTTTACTTTTTGTATAGCAGCTCTCCAATAAGGAATTTTAGCAGCTATCTGGTTGCTAGGGTCGAAATTAACTTAGCAACCAGGGGGCGGGTTGAATGAGAGGCTGGTATAGGAATAGGAGAGGACCTGAATAAAAAAACAAATGATAAATAGTAGCAATAACAATGAAACTGTAGCCTCGTCAAGCAATAGTTTTTGGCTGCTGGAGTCAGTGAGTGACCTCCATTTGCAAGAGTTAGAAGAAGAAGGCCATTAGTTCAAAACAAAAATAAATAATAATGACCAATTAAAAAGTTGCTTAGAATAGGCCATTCTATAGCATGCTAAAAGTTGACTAAAAAGGTAGCTGCAATTTTAGCTTGGTCTGATGCCATTTCCTTGCTTCCATCTCTCTTGCTCTCTCTCACTGCTGAAGGAAGAGGGGAGGAGGGGGAAGGGATGAGAAGAGGGAGAAAGAAGGTGAGAGCAGGGAGAGGAAGAGAGAAAGGAGCAAGCTGTGCAGGTTCATGCTGTGCCCTGAAAGAAGGAAGTCTGACACAGAACCCCAGGTGTACAGAATAGAAACAAGGGAATGCAGTGTTTCTTTTTATTGAGGACTTAGGGCAGCAATATTATGGTATAGTGTGGGGTACAGATTTTGGCACGTACCTACTAAAAACATGTATAAGAACAGTAAATACTTCAGAAAAGATCATCCAACTAATTAAATGAAGGGGTGATCTAAATGGCAAAGCTTGCAAAAAATTGGGAAATTCACCTAGAAAAGAGGCATCTTAAAGTGGGTATGATTTACATTTAAAATATATACAAGATCACTGTAAAAACTAAGCCCTGATTTTCAAGAACAGTTTCACTGTTCATCATTTGTTTTCTGGTACATATTTTGTCTACTAGATTTATTTCAAAGACAGATCCAACCACAGAGCAGAATATTTGTGACATGAGATTAATTTTATTAATCCTGACTTATGTCAAGTGAAATTTATATGAATCACAAAAACCTAGATTGTAATTTATCATAAAAACAGTTATGACAATTTATGCTGTTACTACATTGCCAAGCATGTGTTTGCCTCTTAAACCAGCGATAAAGATGAACAGACTCGGGGAAAAAAAAACATTTTACAGCTTTCTATTAAAGGAATGCAGAAATATTTTTTTCAATCTAGCTAAAGAAAATATGAATGTTGACTTTTTTAACCTCTATCTGGGCCAGACGGGATAAGAATATTAAAATGAATCCAGCTTTAAAGAATATGAACAGACTACATGTTTAATCTGACATTATTAACTGGTGTTTGATGTAGTAAGCATGCCTGAAGTCATGATTCCCAAAGTCTAAACTTAATGTTATCAAAACTGAAGCTCAAGTTTGGTCATTAATGTCCAAGATTAAATGGATAATTAGCGGTGCCATACAGCAGGATAGTATCTTGTCTGTGTGATTATCAGCGAGTAACCTGGCAACCTGCCCATTCTGGGTAGCCTGCAGCAGACCCTCATGTCTTTCAACAATCCTTCTCCTGCCTAATTTATGCATCGTTGCCGTATGAAAGCAAGCCATATAAGCTGCTTTTCTGTCTCTCTGCAGTCTGTTCAAACTCAGAGTCCTCTGTTGGAGTCTGGCTTTATGATTCATTGACTCAGATTTCCTGTAGAGTTTACATGATGTCTGCTATGCCTCATACAGTTTTGTATCCATTATAACTTGGGTCCAACAAACACAAATCCAGAGCCTGAGTCTCCCTATAAAAATAGCTCTGTTTTTCTTGCTTTAGAATAAAGTTTATGTACTTACTTGTGCTACTCGCTTGTGCAGTCGAGAAGCAGAGACAATGCTAAGTAAAATAAAAGAAGCTACACTGTGAAATTGTTTAAATGAAGAAGTCAATAACTCATTTACCCACTTGAAAAAAAACCTATAAAACTTGTCAAGCAAGTGGCTCTGTTATTTTGTCTAATAATTTAGTTCATTATCTTAAAGGCAGTTCTGGAAGTTACCTCTATTATCAGTAAAATAATTTAACATGTAACTAATAAATGATTACTTTTGTTGGTGTCAGGGTTAAATTATATTTAGCAAAAGTCATCTGTAAGAAAGCTGAAGAATAAATGGGATAGCACTATACCTATGAAAGAAAGGAAGACGGCCACAATATTGAGGCTTTGGTAGAAGGGTTTTAAAGATGCTGAGGAAAAACTCAACACAGTTTTATTGGAAAAGATTACTGCACATATTATGAGCCAATTGAAACAAACCTTACTCTATCAGACTGAACAGAGTATTGGCATTTTGTTCAAAGAAAGAAATGTTTGTATTTGTATTTGAGGACATTTTTGTTGTACTAAAATGTTTGCTTTGAAAAACGTCTTCTGATTTTTTTTTATGGCTTTTATGAATATAACCATATTACGTATAAATGATTATAATTAAGTCTTTGTAAAATACATGCTGAACTTACTAAAGTGCATTAACTCTATTCCAGTCATATCAATATCTTTAGCCGGCCATACACGCACCAATATTATTGTACAAAATCTACGTTCAGGGCTGAATCACCAGGTGGAGGTAGAATTTCTATTGTTTCTACCTCAATATCTGATGTCTAAATGGTTCATCATACAATATTTTTATTCATACATAACATAAGATTCTTACAATGTAGTGGGCAGAGCAGTACTTCTTTTCAGTTATTTAACAATTCGGCTCTAGGGAATAATTCACTGATTTAGGATTCATGCCAACACTTTACTGTCCTTTGTAAAACACAAATGACAAGCAAATTACATTGTGATCAAACAAAGGCTGCAAGTAGGAAGTATAATTATATAACATTAAATACTTTTAGTGTTGCTAATTATTTCAATTTTTTTGTTTCTAAAAGGTATGCATGTGATATTGACTTTTAATTTTACACAAATAAGGTTTTGAATAAAGAGCTAACATTTCATATAAGAAAAATAACGAGTTCATGTAGTGATCTAAGAAAAAGAACACATTATTCAAAGAAGTTATTGACAGTCTGTGATCCTAGACCAGAAAACAGCATAATTACAAGAGTGCAAATTGCTCTTGTTAAAACTGCTGTTGTGATGACTTGTTATTCTACTGTTGTCATCTCACACCGGGGTTTCATTACTAGAATAATAATGAATATAATGAAATGCCCTAGTATTGATCTTAATCAAATTCATTAGAAAATGTTTCCATGTAAGGAAAAAAAAAGCCTGTGTTTACAGATCTAATATTTTATCATTAGAATATAATCCGTATCATACTTCTTTTGGATTTCTGTTCTGTAAATTGACAACTGGGGCATGAAAAATTCTTGCTTGCAGTATTTAGGTTGATGTGCATTTAACTGCTGTTCATTCATGTTTGTGCTGCTTGCATTTATAAAACTTCATACAGGTGCCCCACTTTTTTAATGCCTGGTAATGGCAAGACCTTTAAAAAAGGTGTTCCCTGGACACCTGATATCTAGGCGGTCTTGCCACCTGGATGTATAAGAAAAGTAAAGTGTTATGAGTGTTATCTCTTAACCTAGCTATACTCCTTACTATCTTTTTGAATAGCTTTCTTAGAAATGTAAACAAGGACCACAGTCCTAATCTTTGTCCTTGACTCCTAAGGTGGCCACACATGTGGCAATTTTCAATCTTTTGTGCGACCATCGTTAGCACAAAAGATTGTTCTTACCCTCCACAGACGTTCAGGGCTGAATCATCAGATATGGAGGTAGAAACAATAGGATTTCTACCTCCTTCTGTAGATTCAGCCCTGAATCGGCGAGTCAACTGATATCCGCAGCCTTTTGCGATATCAGTCGCCTCACCGAGTCGCCTCACCGAGTCGCCATACACCGAATATTGTACAAAACCTCAATATCATCGTGCGCGTATGGCCAGCTTTAGTTTTCTTTGGGTGGGTACCCTGAAATACATTATTATTTTACACCTTCACCTATGATTTTACATAGAGAGAGGTTCCTTTGTAGTCACAACCACCTGCCCCACCCTGTCAAAAAAGAAATAAATAAGCCTAAAATGCAGATTCTCTTAATTTTCATTTTGGTGTACTGCCTTATAAAAAGCACACAGACAACAGGTAAATCTTGTAGGGAGTGTGTGGGGTAAAATCTGTATATAGCTTTATTATCAATCCAGGATGCATGACATAACAAATGTTACTTAAATGAGAAGTCTACACAATTGTACAAACAATTGTGTAATTGTATTGCAAACAGGTTAACTGCATATGTCTGTCATCCACAATAAGCCCCACATCTTTCACAACTAAGGAGGCTCCCCAAACAAGTTAAGTTAGTGTATAACTAGCATTCATGTATATATTTCTTACAAAACCTCATTTTCATGGACAGTAGGGGAATTTAACACTATGGGGCACATTTACTGAGCAATTATGAGATCATTTTCTTACTTCTAGATAATTTCGAGATTTACAAGTTGGTTATACACCAGAACTTGATTTTTTCATTATTATTCCCTGAAAAATTCAAATTTTTCGATAATAACTCCCATAATTTGTTGTTTATTAATGTTTAGTTAACTTTTTTATGCAAAATAAAAATTCAACAGGTTTGATCTGTCAAGTACCATTGAATCCTATGGAGGTTTAGAATAGTAGAGGAATAGAATAGTCAGTGACAGCCTGTCCTCCAAGGACAAGTTAATCCTCTTATTATTTTCAGTTTCACCAGTTCAAGGGGAACTTAATCCCCTCACTGTTTTCAGTTTCACCCAGTTTAAAGTGAAATTTAAACACATTATTGTTTTCCAAGAGCGCCAATGTTTCTAAAATGGCTGCTGGAGCCATTTCCGTTTGGAAGAAATAAAGAGAATTCATGGAAAGGAATGTCCATTTAATCTCTAATTTTTCGAGTTTTACAATGCTTTCAACTCGAAAAGTTTGGGATTTTCGTATGTAAACTTGAACTTTTCATTCTAATGATTCAAGCATTATTGTGACATTTTAGAAATACAGCAATGATCGAGTTTTTGATCAAATGTATACCATTTTGAGTTTATACGACTTTCAAGACCAGAAAAAAATAATTTTAGTAAATGTGCCCCTATGAGTCCCTAAAAACACTTAACTGTTATTTCTCCAGCTGCACCTCCTGTACTAGTAGCTTCCATATTATATACCAGATTTTCATTTTTGTCCTGATTTTACTTCTCCTTTCAGACCACAGTAACAGAAGATAAACAAAGGAATGGAAATGCATACATACGAAAGATCCAAAACATCCAAAGATGCACAATTTATAATAAATAACCCAATGCTTTTAAAGTACCTTTCCCAGAACTAATAAGAACTATTGTGATACTTTTATAATGGATGTGCTTTGAAAAGGGTGATTGTGTTAAAGAGTTTGCCATTAGAAATATTTTTTGTGTAGTGAAAGAAAGAGTAATTCTAAACAAAATCATTATAAATATAAATCATTTTAGTTAATATATATTGAAAGACTTTATAGAAATATATTTTTTTGCATTATGCAAGAAACATAGAATTCCAGCACACAAATAACTTGTATGGATCCTTAATACCTGCATGAGATTTAAAGAAGGATGTTAGTCCTGCTGATGAGCTACATTTAGGGGGAGATTTACTAATCCACGAATGGTCCGAAGGCGTCCGAATGCGTTTTTTTCGTAATCACCGGTATTTTTGCAAATTTTTTGTCGCCGTCGTGACTTTTTCGTATGTTCCGCAACTTTTTCGTCACCATCGTGACTTTTTCATATATTTTCCGCAACTTTTTTGTCGCCGTCACGGAAAAATCGCATTGCTTTTTCCGCCGTTTACAATCGCTCAATACGAAAAAATTGTGACAGCGACTAAATAGTCGCGCAAAATAAGATAAAGTTGCGACGGCGACTAAAAAGTCATGACACATACGAAAAATCGCGACAGCGACAAAAAAGTCGCATAATTTTCGTTTCCAATACGATTTTTGCCCTTTCGGCATTCGGATTAGTGGATTAGTCAATCTCCCCCTTAGTACTAACACCCAAATGAAAATATATTTTTTAGGAACACATTTAGACAAATTGACACATTCATAGTAAAAGTGCCAATTTAGTAACATTTTTTTGTCAAAAAAGTGTTGTTAAGTATAGCATAAGATTAAATTGCTGTGAGTCCAGCAGTCCATAGCTGGAATAACCATTTTCTGCCAAAAAAGTGTTAAGTGTAGCATAAGTTTAAACTGCTGGGATCCCTTCTGGATTCTTTGATTAGATCTTTAAAAAAAAATCTGCCCCACAATATTGTATATAGAGTGTCTGTTAGTATTCTACCTCATTTCCATTAAGGACACTGGTATATTAATAAGATTGTTTCTTATTTTATAATTGATTCATTGTTTTGCAATACAGTGACTTTACATTATATTGCTAAAAATTAAGTTTGTAAGGATGCTTCTGTAAAATATTACAACATTCATTTAGGATGACTCTCTGGGGACAGGCTATTGCTGTTATTATTGCTGTGATTAACATTCACTTCTAAGCATTGTAGATCACGTTGGAAGCCTCATTGAGCATAATCATAATTGTTTTATGTTTGAAGTTGCAAGCATATCCACTTAGTAGCTTGGGATATAAAAGGTAAGCTACATACTGTAGGATTTACGAGCACCCGTAAGTAGCTGCTACAGCTTTCTAACATTATTTGTCTTTTGATATTGAAAATTTTTATGCAAAACTGAAGTGGGTCATAAATACTGAAGGAGACAAAGATATTGTACACTGGATAGGTAACAATTTCTGCACAGATTTCATCATTAAAATTTAATGGGTTACCACCATTAGAAAGAACATCTATTAATGTATAATAGGTAAAAACATTTATTATGAAGTACTGTTTTTTTTTACTATTTTAGTTATTTTTTATATTAAAAGGTATACAAATATATGAGCATTTTTTTATTATATGTTTCAAACTATCACACATTAAAGGTATTGCTCACGATATCAAAGCTAGCTTCAGTTCTTAGCTGGTAGTAGAAAAACAACCAACCAAAATACCAGCAGTGCCGCCAGTGAACACATGTTCCCCTGCCAAGAAAGCATAGTAAATGTTAAATAACAGCACCACATCAGCTCCTAGATATAGAAATACAGGTAAGATATACTGCTTCTCATAGTCAGATAGTTCTTTATTGTCACAAAATGCTTCTCTGCCCTCAGAGATAATACAGTGACCTTTCTTTAAGGGAGAGGGAGAGAAAATTAAGGCATATCTGAGCCAACACCAGAATTAATGAGAAGGTTCTATGAGAAGAAACAAACGCCTTTGCAACTGCACAAAAAAAGTTTAGTGTTACTGCTACCCTGTTGAGAGAAACCCATATTTAACCTCAGCAATTACAATGTGTGCAGTCCTTTCAAAACACAACAGCTAATGTATAAAAGAAAAGCTTTCAGAAAGCTATTGTGCACTAGTAGTATGCTGGAAAAATCTCAGTCATCAATGGTTGCTACCAGCCCATCAGACATTGGTACCTTGTCATATCCATTCAATGAGTGAATAACATTGGCACTGATCAAAAGATAATACAGAATTGGCGTGAAGTTTACTAAAAAGGGATTTTCACACTGGAGAGTTTCCTAACCTAAGATCATACATACAGTTCTTTGTTCTCACTGTGGGGGTGCCATATAGAATACTGTTTTTGGTTAAATTACTGTATCTTGTTACTGAGTTTTATTTCCATTTCAAAAGGTCTTAATAATAATAAAATACTAAATAAAAGCAATATACCACCACATTACTTATATCTTCTGAATTTGTTCACCTTAGAAATTGAACTAGCATTGCAATGATGCACATGTCATTATGTACTACATAAACATGCAAAGCTGTAGTTTTTTATTAACATTTAAACTGCTTCATGTTTAACCTATCTTGCATATTGTGGTCTGTTCTATTGATATAATTACAGTACACAAGTTACAAGTTACATAGGGTTGAAAAAAAAAAATAGAGTCCATCAAGTTCAACCCATCCAAGTAAACCCAGCACACACAACCCACACCTGCCAATCTATACACTCACATACATAAATTATATATACAAACATTAATACTAACTGTAGATATTAGTATCACATTAGCCTTGGATACTATGCTTGTTCAAGAACTCATCCAGGCCCCATCCAGGCATTAACAGAGTCTGCCATTACCACATCACTAGGAAGGGCATTCCACAACCTCACTGCCCTCACCGTGAAAAACCACCTACGCTACTTCAAATGGAAACTCCATTCCTCTAGTCTAAAGGGGTGACCTCTGGTGCGTTGATTGTTTTTATGGAAAAAAGAACACCACCTATCTGCCTATAATTCCCTCTAATGTACTTGTACAGAGTAATCATGTCCCCTCGCAAGCACCTCTTTTCCAGAGAAAACAGGCCCAATCTTGACAGTCTAACCTCATAGTTTAAAACTTCCATCCCCTTTACCAGTTTAGTTGCACATCTCTGCACTCTCTCCAGCTCATTAATATCCTTCTTAAGGACTGGAGCCCAAAACTGCACTGCATACTCAAGGTGAGGCCTTACCAGGGACCTATAAAGAGGCAAAATTATATTTTCATCCTTTGAGTCAATGCCCTTTTTTTGTAAGGATGCTTCTGTAAAATATTACAACATTCATTTAGGATGACTCTCTGGGGACAGGCTATTGCTGTTATTATTGCTGTGATTAACATTCACTTCTAAGCATTGTAGATCACGTTGGAAGCCTCATTGAGCATAATCATAATTGTTTTATGTTTGAAGTTGCAAGCATATCCACTTAGTAGCTTGGGATATAAAAGGTAAGCTACATACTGTAGGATTTACGAGCACCCGTAAGTAGCTGCTACAGCTTTCTAACATTATTTGTCTTTTGATATTGAAAATTTTTATGCAAAACTGAAGTGGGTCATAAATACTGAAGGAGACAAAGATATTGTACACTGGATAGGTAACAATTTCTGCACAGATTTCATCATTAAAATTTAATGGGTTACCACCATTAGAAAGAACATCTATTAATGTATAATAGGTAAAAACATTTATTATGAAGTACTGTTTTTTTTTACTATTTTAGTTATTTTTTATATTAAAAGGTATACAAATATATGAGCATTTTTTTATTATATGTTTCAAACTATCACACATTAAAGGTATTGCTCACGATATCAAAGCTAGCTTCAGTTCTTAGCTGGTAGTAGAAAAACAACCAACCAAAATACCAGCAGTGCCGCCAGTGAACACATGTTCCCCTGCCAAGAAAGCATAGTAAATGTTAAATAACAGCACCACATCAGCTCCTAGATATAGAAATACAGGTAAGATATACTGCTTCTCATAGTCAGATAGTTCTTTATTGTCACAAAATGCTTCTCTGCCCTCAGAGATAATACAGTGACCTTTCTTTAAGGGAGAGGGAGAGAAAATTAAGGCATATCTGAGCCAACACCAGAATTAATGAGAAGGTTCTATGAGAAGAAACAAACGCCTTTGCAACTGCTCAAAAAAAGTTTAGTGTTACTGCTACCCTGTTGAGAGAAACCCATATTTAACCTCAGCAATTACAATGTGTGCAGTCCTTTCAAAACACAACAGCTAATGTATAAAAGAAAAGCTTTCAGAAAGCTATTGTGCACTAGTAGTATGCTGGAAAAATCTCAGTCATCAATGGTTGCTACCAGCCCATCAGACATTGGTACCTTGTCATATCCATTCAATGAGTGAATAACATTGGCACTGATCAAAAGATAATACAGAATTGGCGTGAAGTTTACTAAAAAGGGATTTTCACACTGGAGAGTTTCCTAACCTAAGATCATACATACAGTTCTTTGTTCTCACTGTGGGGGTGCCATATAGAATACTGTTTTTGGTTAAATTACTGTATCTTGTTACTGAGTTTTATTTCCATTTCAAAAGGTCTTAATAATAATAAAATACTAAATAAAAGCAATATACCACCACATTACTTATATCTTCTGAATTTGTTCACCTTAGAAATTGAACTAGCATTGCAATGATGCACATGTCATTATGTACTACATAAACATGCAAAGCTGTAGTTTTTTATTAACATTTAAACTGCTTCATGTTTAACCTATCTTGCATATTGTGGTCTGTTCTATTGATATAATTACAGTACACAAGTTACAAGTTACATAGGGTTGAAAAAAAAAAATAGAGTCCATCAAGTTCAACCCATCCAAGTAAACCCAGCACACACAACCCACACCTGCCAATCTATACACTCACATACATAAATTATATATACAAACATTAATACTAACTGTAGATATTAGTATCACATTAGCCTTGGATACTATGCTTGTTCAAGAACTCATCCAGGCCCCATCCAGGCATTAACAGAGTCTGCCATTACCACATCACTAGGAAGGGCATTCCACAACCTCACTGCCCTCACCGTGAAAAACCACCTACGCTACTTCAAATGGAAACTCCATTCCTCTAGTCTAAAGGGGTGACCTCTGGTGCGTTGATTGTTTTTATGGAAAAAAGAACACCACCTATCTGCCTATAATTCCCTCTAATGTACTTGTACAGAGTAATCATGTCCCCTCGCAAGCACCTCTTTTCCAGAGAAAACAGGCCCAATCTTGACAGTCTAACCTCATAGTTTAAAACTTCCATCCCCTTTACCAGTTTAGTTGCACATCTCTGCACTCTCTCCAGCTCATTAATATCCTTCTTAAGGACTGGAGCCCAAAACTGCACTGCATACTCAAGGTGAGGCCTTACCAGGGACCTATAAAGAGGCAAAATTATATTTTCATCCTTTGAGTCAATGCCCTTTTTTTATAAAAGACAGCACTTTATTTGCTGTAGTAGCCACAGAATGACACTGCCTGGAATTAGACAACTTGTTATCTACAAAAACCCCTAGATCCTTCTCCATTAAGGATACCCTCAACACACTACCATTTGGTAGATAGTTTGCATTTTTTATGTCTACCAAAATGCATAACTTTGCACTTATCAACATTGAAACTCATTTTCCAGTTTGCTGCCCATTTTTCTAGTTTTGTCAAATCACTCTGCAAAGTGGCAGCATCCTGCATGGAACTTATAGTTTTGCACAATTTAGTGTGAGGGACACAAGCATGTATCACCCCTATTTTACATGTGCCACTGATGAAGGCCCAAGTTGTTAGTGCAGAAATTCATTGGCTTTTTTTCATATGGGTTTTGAATATGTTTTTTTGCCTTTTTCTGAGGTGTGCCCTGTTCATTGGACTTACCTATGGATAATAATCTGAACTATTCTGTATGTCTTCCCAGATTGGTACTATATTGTGTTAATGCATTTCCTTTATTTGCCTTTCTTTCCAGCATTATTCCATTTCCTTCCCACAATATTTTGTAGCACACTATCCTCTTATTCTCTTATTCCCATATTATTTTTCTTTATCTCCAGTAGCTTGTCCTACCATGTCTGTATTTTAGTCATTTGCTCCTTTCCGTGGATTCTCTCTCTCTTTCAAAAAAAAAACTCCCTGCGCATTTTGTCTATCATGCAGTCACACTGTTATTTTTGTCATGTGCCTCAGCTGTAGATGTTATTTGCTGGTGTTTTGTGCGCAGTTCACTTCTCAACCATTGCTTTCAGCTCACAATTACTTTTCTGCTAATGAGGTACTCAATGAATGAGCATTACATTAATGAGGTGACAGCTTTTAACCACATCAGAGCAACAAGCTTCTCATATGCTCGATATTAACCTCTTGTTATTTACTCTTCCCTGCTTTGTTCTTAGTGGTTTCACCTGCCTTTAACTATGGTTTGGTCTTTTGTACAATCCTACTGCTTGACCATTCTCTGTTCTTGCACCCTTTAATTTTAGTAAGCTCATGTTTTACATTTTCTGAAACTACATTTTTTTTTAGTATGGTGCCAACAGAATGGAGGAAAGCAGTAATGCTCTCTGCCTTGTGAGTATACGTATGTAAAATGTGTTATCTTTGCAAGGATGTTATTTGAAGGTTTTATATGAGATTATAGCTATAAAAGCCAACTCTACATCCACTATAGTTATATCTTCTGTTCTATAGAAATCTTTGTTGAGGCTATATTTATTTAACCTGTTTATTAATAGGGATGAGCAACATTTTTTTGCCTGATACAGATTCACAACATTTGCTGTTTTTTTGCAAATTTTTCATACTCTGCACTTGAGTTTTACATTTGCACAGGGAAAAATACAAAAAAACACGTGAACTTCAATGTATTTGCTGTGAGAAAAAGCTTGAGAGAAAAAAATGTTGATGCATTTGGCGTAAGAAAAAATTGACTTCAATGCGTTAGGTATAAAAAAAAATGCAGCAAAAACAAATATTGACTCCAATAAATTTTGAAAAATTTTGCTTATTTTTTGGTAAAGCGAAACAGGCCAGTTGTGCTCATTCGTATTTATTAACAAAACACTCTCTCTCTGTTTGTTAATGCAGTGCAATGTCATGTTTCATTATATATCCTTCAAAGTGGTTTAAAGCAACATTTTTAATATCACCTGGTATAGTCATGGATATGATGCTACTTACTTTACAGAATGAACTATAATACCAAATTGTGTATACATCAAGGGAGACAGAGTCCCAGATTAATAGAATAAACTGGCAAAGGAGCTATACTAGACAATAATCCATTACAAAGAATGAAAACACAAGTTAAACTTTGAATGAACTGTAGCTTGTGAATATATGCATTTACTTTTCTTCTACTTTGCATAAAAAATTCAGGTTTCTGCATGGATGAAAATATTAAAATTGATTTATGTCGTTTATTTTCAGTGAAGTCAATGAATCCTTTTTGTATGAAAATGGGATTTGTTGATCAGTATGAAGCATCAAAGAAAATAGTCATGCCTCATCATAACCTTTGATGATCAATGATTTATCAGGCAGAACATGAATCTGTTCCAGGCTGAGATTATTTCACTGTGTGTTCCCATTGAACAGGCACAATTAAATGAAGAATATGGGGTACTTAAAAATTTGCCAACCATTAATAGTTTAATTAAACTGACATGGGCTTCAGAAACAGGATGACAGAAAACATTAATTTGCCTTATAAAGGGCATGGCATTATTAAAGTGCAGTTAAAAATATCATCTGCTTACAATGAGAAGTAAAAACAATTTAATTATTTAGCATTTGATTGTTACTATTAGCTGGTTAATTTCCCAGGTGGCAGAAGCATGCTAATGTAATCACATAACATATAATAAGAAGCATGAAATAAAACCCAGACATGCCATGGAAAGCAGACTCTTTCTGTTATTGCTATTGTTGGCCAACAATTCAGAATGTTATCAATAAATTAATTTTAGAAAAGAAACTGCAATTTTGTTTTTATCATAAAACACATGACACAAATAGCAAAACATTTATTTTCCCGTTTCAGATATTTTTAATGTAACAACTGAACAAATACATTAAAGTTAGGAATATTATGTCAGTAAAACCATGACTAATGAACCATGATTTTTGCCAATATTTCCGCCCCCCCACACTGAGTTGTGTCTCCTCCAGAAATGCACAGCTCTTTGTACTCCTAGAATGGAATTTTAGGCTGATGCCACATGTGGCGTAGGGCTGATATTTTCGGCAAGCGGAAAAACGCTTGGCGAAAATTCAGCCCTACGCCTGCTACTTGTGCCTGCACCCGAATGAATGAGATACGCTTGGGTGCAGGCACATGTAGCCGATATACGCATGAAAACGCGAGACTTTGCATTCTCACACGTTTTCATGCGTATATCAGCTACATGTGCCTGCACCCGAGCGTATTCCATTCATTCGGGTGCAGGCACAAGTAGCAGGCGTAGGGCTGAATTTTTACCAAGCGTTTTTCCGCTTGCCGAAAATATCAGCCCTACGCCACGTGTGGCATCAGCCTTATTTGGGGTGGCACATGGATGGAAGAATGGTATCCGCTGGCACATCCTCTTTTTTTGTGCATCATTCCTGACACACAAAGGAGAAGGAAAGGTTAAAATCACTGTGCGGTGACAAATGTTAGGCACCCCCCCAGCGATTATAATAATTTACCTCATACCCTGGGCCAATGCTTCCGTTAACAGAAAACTGCACTGGCCCAGGGTATTTCTGTAAAAGCTTGTTGGAGCCATCTTTCTTACTCTCATGTCTTGTTTTCTCCGTAGGCGGGTAGGTGCATGTGCAGTTGCATGAAAAAGTCCAGCTTTCATTCTACTGCGCATAGACCTGCCCAGACTGGAATTAAAAGAAGATGGAATAAAAGTCACATATGTTGAAACATGATCTTCTACAGAAATACCCCTGGCATCACAGTTTTTGGTGAACAGCATCAGCTTGGAGTATCAGGTAAGGCATTTTAATCAGTAAGGGTTGCCTAACATTTTGGCACTCCCCCAGTGATTTCAACTTTATTTCTCCTTTAAAGGAACAGTAACACCAAAAAATGAAAGTGTATAAAAATAATTAATATATTATGTACTATTGCCCTGCACTGGTAAAAGTTGTATGTTTGCTTCATAAACACTACTACAGTTTATATAAATACCCTGCTGTGTAGCCATGGGTGGCAGCCATTTAAATTGAAAAAAGGAGAAAAGGCACAGGTTACTAAGCAGATAACAGATAAGTAGCATAGATTCCCATTGTATTCTACACAGTTTATCTGGTATCTTCTTATGTAACCTGTGCCTTTTCTCCTTCTTTCAATTTAAATGGCTGCCCCCATGGCTACACAACAGCTATTTCTATTAACTACAGTAGTCTTTGTGAAGCAAACACACAACTTTTACCAGTGCAGGGCAACAGTACAATATATTTTAATTATTTTAAAACATTTTTATTTTTTAGTGTTACTGTTCCTTTAAGACCGGACTAGCACAAGGGTCTAGGGTTCTGCTGCTTTAAACTGTGTGTTATGAATGATAATTGTTGCAATTGTGAGTCCATTAGCACAGAAATGGGCCCTGTATATTTATTGAAGTACACAGAGTATTAATGAAAAAGTGAATACAATGGGTGCAGTAAGCTGAGATGTGGTATTTCATTTGTTTTTTAAAAATATAAATTCAGGGGAAAGGTCTGATTTTGATTTCATGCGGCGTCTACATTACTCGGTTTTATTTATTCATTTGATTCAAAGGAGAACTTCTTTGGCAAACTTAGAAGACAAATAAATGTTTTGAGGGGACATGATTACTCTGTACAAATACATTAGAGGGGATTATAGGCAGATGGGGGTGTTCTTTTTTCCCATAAAAACGATCAACGCACCAGAGGCCACCCCTTTAGATTAGAGGAAAGGAGCTTCCATTTGAAGCAGCGTAGGTGGTTTTTCACGGTGAGGGCAGTGAGGTTGGGGAATGCCCTTCCTAGTGATGTTGTAATGGCAGATTCTGTTAATGCCTTTAAGAGGGGCCTGGATGAGTTCTTGAACATAGTATCCAAGGCTATTGTGATACTAATATCTACAGTTAGTATTAGTGATGAGCGAATCTGTTCCTCGTGAAATGGCAAAAATGTTGTGCGGCAAAAAAAATTGTCGCCCGCGGCTATTCTTTTGTCGCACGGCTATTATTTTGTCACCCGCGGCTATTATTTTGTCGCCCGTGGCTATTATTTCGTCGCCCGTGGCTATTATTTTTTTGCGCGGCTATTATTTCGCGCGGTTATTCTTTTGATGCCCGAATTTTTCCGTGGCGAATTGTTCACAAAACAATCTGCCAATGGCGAAATGCAGAAATTCGCCACAAATCCATGCCTGGCGAAACATTTTGCCCATCACTAGTTAGTATTAATGTTTGTATATATAGTTTGTGAATGTGAGTGTATAGATAGGTAAGTATAGGTTTGTATGTGCTGGATTTATTTGGAAGGGTTGAACTTGATGGACTCTGGTCTTTTTTCAACCCTATGTAACTATGATACATGGCGGTATTCTGGTCACATTTGTTGAAATGGCATTGAAATAATTATGTTTTACTTACTTGACCACAATTCAAGTCCATTCATAGTCCAGTCCATACAAGGAAGGGAATTCTTACAACTAACTACAGGAGAACTTGATTGTGTCATATCTTTGTTAAACACAATAATACCAAAACTTGTTCTAAGCCACTCAGCACATCAAGCCTAATTTAAAACAGCCAGTCTCAATTTGCATTCGTCACCCCTTCACAGAGTTGGTCCAGGTGCCTTGCCCCGTTCCATAATTGTTATATGATGTTTGTTATTTCTGTACATGCGTGGGAATTGTTCAGTAAATATGCAGTTTGATATCTTTATTAATGAATCCTCATAACCAGAAAAACTTATGTTTATATGTATAAGCAAATAATTATACATATTTACATAAATATAACCCTGGGTAACAAACATAACCGAGCAAACAACTCAATTGATACGGCACCCAATGGCACCTACCAGAGCACAAGTAATGTCTGCATTATGCAAAAAATTATTATTATATTTACTATAGCTATCTATTCTGTTCAGTTCACTTTGGAAATAAGTGGAAAAATATATAACTGGTATATTATATTATTATTAAACCATCCAGGCAAGTGACTTCTACAAGGTCAAATACAATGAATTAATGCAGCATATCAGTTTGTTCTTTCTTTGGCACTTATTGAAACTTATGGATAGAATATGATTTCACTGTGTTTTTCATGTAAGTTTTTTTTACATTTTTTTATGGTATTATGTAATTGAGAAGTAATTGGAACTGAGTTTGTACAAGAAAACTGTACCACAGTTTTCCTTGTAAATCTGTTTACTTAAGACATTTCAACATAAAGGTCATAAATGCAATTTGGCTGGAATTGTTTAATTCCAAGAAACACTTGGAAGTTACAAATAACTAATAAACTATTACCATTAATTAAGTTAAATTACCATTAACCTAAATGAAACACTTTGCAGAACTGTTGCTCAATGATTAAAACAATACAAGAATTCTGTCACAACATCTCATTTATACTTAATGGTAGATCATCAAAAATGTTTGTATTATGTACAAAACATATATTGTTTAAAAAAGTTTAGTAGTCTTTGTGTTCTCTTATTCTGAGTAGAAAATCTAAGCTATGTGTCTTAAGGTGTCCATACACGTAGCAATAATAATCCTTCCTGCGACCATTGGTTTCAGGAAAGATAGTTAGTTTCCCCCACTGATGTTCCAGGCTGAATCTTCAAATATGAAGGTAGAAACAATAGGGATTCTACCTCCAGTTGACGATTCAGCCCTTAATGCATATTTTGCTAAATCTTTTAACCTACCCAAAACAAGGTTTCGGTGTGTGTATGGCCAGCGAAATTGCTATTATGGCCAGCGAAATTGCTATTATTACATTGTTGCCAGATACCCCAATGTCACTTTTCATTCTCACAGGCTCTTATGGCTGCATTCTTATACAGCAGTGGTTCACAACCTGTGGGTCGCGACCACTTTGGGGGTCGAACAACCCTTTCACAGGGGTCGCCTAAGACCATTGGAAAACACATATTTCCGATGGTCTTAGGAATAATTTTATGGTTGGGGGTCAACACAACATGAGGAACTGTGTTAAAGGGTCGCGTCATTAGGAAGGTTGAGAATCACTGTTATACAGTAATAACATTACTCTTCACTTTTTACAATTTTAAAATAAGGAGGTTGTAGTAAATCCTATTATACTGAAACCAGTGGGGCTGTCAACTGTGATGTTCTGATAGCTTGCCTCCAAAAACACCCCAACCATCTTCTAGTCACCATTCTGCCATTATACTTCTTTGAAATTGCCCATCTCCAGAGCAAGCAATATCACATCATATATATATCATATACTTAGGGGGGAAATGGCATTTAACTAAACTGAGAAATGAAAATATTTTTCTCTTAAAAATGTAAATCCTAAATTCTTTGCCAAAGCGACAAGCCTAACACACTTTCAAAGCAAGTTCATTTTATAGGGCTGAAATCTTACAGCAATGGTATGATTCAAAGTTAGAAATACAATTAAGCTTAAAATGCTGCAGTTTGTTGTAGATTAGGATCTGTATTTCTGTAAAATAACAATGAATAAAAGCAACCTTAGTTTGACATCATTTGAGCATGTTTAGCTGTAGAGCTTTGGAGTTTGTGTCAGAATACAGTGAATAGATTATTCTATACTCTGAAGAGAAGTGGTTGAATGACTATATCAGTCAGAAAATTGAACTATGATTTGCTTTCATGCAGATGAGGGAAGAGAACTACTCTAACTTCCAATAGCAAATGCATTATGCAAAAAGAATGTTAGAAAAGTGGGATACTGTATGAATGACAAGTGCAACTACATGCACTGTGTCTGAGTGACCTTGTATCGTTTATTACTTTATCACCAAGATAATACAATTATACCATCCGTATAGCTTAGCAAAATGTGTGTTCCTAATGATCATGCTTTTCATATGCTTTGTTCTATAGGAAAAAATAAACGTTGATGTAATTTTAGTAAAAAAAAAGAAATACTTTAGTGCAGGAAAGCTTTTATGAAATTTTCTCTGTGGAAGAACTCTCAAAATGTTGCAATTTGCAACAAATATATGGTACACTATTAAAATGGAAAAAAAAAACATATTTTTAAGAAAGCAATGATTCTATGAAATGAAGAATAGTGAAGAGGTTCAAATTGACTGTGGAGATAAGGAATCAAGAAGGGAATGTCAGGGTGAGGAGGGTAATGCACAGAAACAAGGTATATTCCTGGCTTCAAATTGCTTTTAAAATTGAGGATGGTTGTGTGTATTCTAAAGTTGCAGAAAGCAAGCTAAACAAATATTTGTACTGTAGAGCAAACTTTGAAGTACACTAAAAGATGGGGACCATCAGAGAAATATTATCAGTGTTGCATTATATGTTAAAGGGGCAATATACACTTAATTTACAACATGAGTAAATAAATGGGACTTGTGGTGATCTCTACATATATACCCATAGTTCAGGGATCCCCAACCTTTTTTTTACCTGTGAGAAACATTTCAATGAAAAAAAAGCTGGGGAGCAACACAAGTACAAAAACTTTCCTACTAGGTGACCAATAAGGACTCAGATTGGTTATTTAGTAGCCCAATATTGACTTGCAGACTACTATAGGCTCTGTTTAGCAGTACATGTGGTCTTTGTGCCTCCAAGTCAGAAATTCAAAATTGGGCACAAACTCCGAGGCCACTGGGAGTAACATCAAAGCAGTTGGTGAGCAACATGTTGTCCCCGAGCCACTGGTTGGGGATCACTGCCCTAGTTGATTCCCATATCTTATAGGGTTAATTATATAGGGTGTTTAACTGTGATTTTCTGAAGAATGAAGAAAGTTGTTCTGTATGGATCAGTGAGAGAATTAAATACAAATCTTGCAAACATGCAACAATAGCCTTAATTAATGACCTCGGGTTATACACAGTTGTATATTCCCACTTTAAGGTTGTGTGTTAGGGTGTGAAGATTAACACAAGGATTTAAAAATTCACGTCTATGGACTTGGCATCATAGGACATGTAGATAATATTAGCAGCTGTACTGTGATAAAAATTGGATTATTATTTAACATGAAATCAAATTAATCAGGATCAGAGTGGTGACCAATAGAGGAAAAGAAATCAAAGTAGCATAAAGATGAAGAGAAATAGAAGTAATTAAAAAGACATTGCAAAAAGAAAATGGCATGGAATTGACTCAAACCGTAGAATGAAAGAACTGGAGGAATAGTAGTGTCCCAATTAGACAAAACTGTACCTTTATTTCCTTGTGTAAGTCAAATGGATATTGTCACATCAGCACCATCAAAGAAACAACAACTTTCAAGGTGAACCATCTTGGATGGACTGATTATGAAAAAAACTTCATTATGAATCTTTCCATAGTGCAAGGAAAATATGAACAAGAGTGTAATATTATGCTTAACTGGGGGAAGAATACAAGGCTGGTGTTTGTTGACTGCCAGAGATAAAAGCTAAAGAAAGGCAAAATATATAGTAGTAGGGCTTATTTTTGGGTTGTCTGCATATATGATTAATCAACAAATTAATCAGTGAAACAAACAACCATTTATTGGCTCAATTTATGGTAAGACATTAAAAAAAAAATACAAACATACTATACCAAACAACAAACAGGTGTCTCCCAGCGCCTCATGGTACCCTTACTCCGCTCTCCTAATGCGTTTCGCACCATTGAGTGCTTCATCAGAGGAGCACCCAATGGTGACCTCCTCTGATGAAGCACCCAATGGTGTGAAACGCGTTAATAAATGGTTGTTTCACTGATTAATTTGTTGATTAATTATCTATATATTCAGGACCTATCAGTGGGATATGACTTCTCTTTCTCTGTCTAACCATAATTTTGCTGTCTGCATATGTGAGAATGTGAATAGTTAACAGTTGTGCAATAAATCAAAAGTGAAACTGCCCCATTTACTTTGCCAGAAAATTAGCAACACTGTGAAATTTTGCCAGATACTTTATAGTCATTTGGCGTTTTTTACTCACACTAAATGCATTGAAGTGAATTTTTTATGCATTGTAGTCAATGGGCATTTTTTATTGTTTTTTTTTGAGAATAAGCACTCTATATTTTGACAATAAATTTAATTTCATAGGCTGGCAAGTGAGAACAAAAAATTAACATAAAAAAGCTGTGTACCACCAAAGTAAAGAAAACCTTTGCTATGATTGTGGGAGTAGCACAAATTCACAATTAATTGTGTCATGATTTTTATGGTGTCATTTTGTATTACTACATTTTGTATTACTACATTACACTACTTACAATTAATTCATTATACCAAAAATTTATTTTTGAACCAATAAATGTTTTTTTTGGCAATAATATTGAATATTGGTGTGTAGGCAGCCTGTCACTGTGCCTGATCCTGAGCTTTCAGAAGGAGCCACCACTCCAACAAACTGCTTTCCGATAAGCTATTTTTTCTCATATTCAGTGTAACTGGAGGAGTCATGAATTGGGTGAGCTGGACTTGGATTTAAGTGCTGTTTTGATATGGCTTGGGGCCATTTTTAGCAATATAGGTGGCAGGGAGCTGTTTTCTTGCTACTTTCCAATTGGCTGCTGATTGGCTGCTGGGGGGGAAGGGGGTTAATATCACTCCAACTTGCAGTGCAGCAGTGACTAAAGTTCACCTGGGAAACTAAGAATGTATCCAGCCCCACATCACATTTCAAAATTAAATATAAAAAAATCTGCTCTTTTAAAAATAGATTTCAATGCAAGATGCTGCTGTTAGAGTACTATTAACTGAACGATTTTTTTTATTAAAAAAAAGTTTTCTCGCCACAGAATCCTCTTAATGACATTTATAAGGAAATGTATTAAAAGTCGTAAATGAAAACAAAAATTGCATTTTACAATGTAATATTCTCCATTTGACATGTATTACTTTGCACATTTTTATTGCACATAGCCCATTATTAAGGCTTGCTTGCTGGTGCTTTTCTTCCACTGCCACATGGGGTTGCTAAATACTTTATAGGTTGGCAAAATTATAAAAATTCTTTCAAAATTTAAATTGTTCTCACAATGCAATCATTTTTCACAGTGCCCATTTTTGTTCCATTAATTACTTATTACATTCCCTCATTAAATTTTGTCAAAAATCATGCAGTCAAGTTAAAGGGTTACTATCAGCAAAATAAAAGGCTTTGCTTGTATCTGAACCTCTTGGCAAGTGGAATGTGATTTCTTTGAAGTTGTTATGTATTCTAGATGAAAAATTAACAGGTACATGGCAGGTATTCTAGATTAATGTATATCACTGCAATAATATGACACAGTTGTTTACATCTTTCTTTTTAGGCATGAAGATCTCTTATGAGGAACATCGTAGTTAAAGAAGCTTAAATAAAATACTTTTCAAATATTGAATTTCAGGAAACCTATTCTGTTCGTGTATCACTAAACTATACAGCTGAAATGGCATCTAACAACAGGAGATGTGTTTTTGAAGCATAAATGTGAACTGCCTTCTTTGTTAATGATGTTTTAATGTTAAATGCACATCAGTTATTCATTGACACTAGAACATTATGGTGCAGAGTTGCCTGCAGGACAGAGGGACTGTGGTATTAAGAATAGTTGGGAGTTTTTCACACCAACACTGACTTAGTCTTTTGATAAAGAAAAATATATGTGGAAGTACATTGAAAGGATGATTTAATCTACTTTATATATTAAACTGGCTGAGGCACCTGGAAAAATGTGTGTGATGTGTATTTGAACTACCACAATGTCATAAGTCAGATAGGTAGGCAGGCCTGCATCTAACAGTTCTCCATTACTATTAAATAGCATAAGGTCATTGATCAGATGGGCATGCATGTGATTCTGTGTGTACAGATTGTAGACTGAGGCTTAGCATCTTTGAAAAACCCTACTTTGGCTGAGGCCATGGGGTTGGGGGCATTTTTTAAAACAAAAAGTAGCTATTAATCTTTTTCCAAGATAAGAAGGCAAACCATGAAAAGATTTGTTGCTTTCCATGTCCCATGTCCAAATGATATGTGGGAACATGAAAAAAAACTTTACTTTGAGATTCACAGCACCACTGCATGCACTTGTTAACCTTACTCTGGCTGAGAGGTTGTTTTTAATTCCATTACGTTTTTACGTTGGAAAAGTCATAGAATGAAGGTATATTCCTCCCAGAATCCTCTATGCAGTAGCACAGAGGGCTGTGAAATTGAGGGTCTGTGCAGCTGTGAGGGCTGATAAGCCTCACCTGTAGGTAAAAGGTGCTCCAAGAGTAGTGTCTCTCTTTTCTGTTCTGAGAGAGAGGTGAGCAACTGTGAAATTATTAAGTATGGAAATTATCCTGCTTGGGAAAATAACTGTTTGCTGCACAGTTACCTCTGAGCTTGAGGAAGCTCTGAGCAAAACTGCTGTGTTAGGTAAATTCACAGACCAGATTTGAGTTTGAGTCCTTTGGCACACAAATGCTCAAGCCTGAAGTCTCAAGTGGTCATAAATGTACACCTTATTCTTAAAACTATACTAACGTTTTTCCAGACAGAAGTGTATTTAAGTGTGAGTATCCTTAGTAAAAGAAACAACTTACCAATTTTATCAAACTATTAAGTTCAATATTCACCAGACATTTTCATACAGTATATTAAAATGCTTTTTTTGCTGATTAACCTTGGTGCATTTGCCTTAGAGATTGTCAATAAATGTATCAGGATGAGGCAAACAAACTGAAGTGGAGAAACATAAAAATAAGTGGGATGCAACCTTAATAGGCTCTGTAAACTACTTGAAAATACATTTATCAAACCATTTAGAATTCATCACAAATATTTTTACAATATATTAAAAAGCTTTTTTTGCAAATTAACCTTGAAGCATTTGCCTTATACCCTTATATGTAAAAAATGTGCCCAGGAGCATTAACTCATAGCAACCAATAAGATGTTTACTTTTAAATAGATGTTAAACAGATGTTTGCTTTTTCTACCTGCTGATTGGTTGCTACAGGTTACTGCTCCTGGGTAAACTTAGTGCCTTTTATTACATAAACCCCCTAGATTGTTGTTACTCAATATAAAACTTCAAAAAAAAACATAGTATTATAAGTAATTGGTAACTCTGTAGTCCAGAATTTGTGCATTTTTTATATATGTAAAACCATGTGAAAGCATTTACAGGACACGCATCCAGCAAGTGCATGGAGATCATTTATAGAAGATCATTAAGTTTGCTATCTGAGAAGAAAGAAGACAGTTGAAGTTCCAGAAAACACACTTAAAGGCAACAGTGATGACATCATACAATTAATGTGCATATTAAATCACTAGTGAAACTTTATAGGGGTTTAATAAGTCCAAAGTCCATTGTCCATACCCCTTTGCAATGAGCTCCAACAATATACAAACTTAAAGAATGAAAACATTGTATCACATACAAGTGTGTAAGAAACAGTTATTGCAATTAAAGATACTACTTTACCCTACGTAACCGGAGATGAAGAATCTGTCCCTGGTTTATTCAATATTCATCTCTGTAAGTAAACAGGGAATTAAATTCCTCATTAAGAACGCGAGGAACCCTAGTTTGAAGAGCCCAAATCAAATAAGACTCACGTTGCAATAAAATCCTTTTCTTGTCCTGACCTGGTTTCACCTCAATCTTTTCAAGTATCTGCCACCTTACTTGTGATACCCTATGCCCCATCTCAAAAAATGTTTAGTTAGCGTAGTTGCTTTTCTCTTCCTGTCAAGATTAACTGCCCCCAGACTCTTCTTGGTGCCATCATCATCATCTTTTGGTGGCTGGTAATTAAAGATTGAAGATTTGTGTTAATTTAACCGTTTTTTGATAGATCTGCTTGTCTGGCCTATGTAGGCTAATCCGCAAGGGCATTTGATACAATATATGACATCAGAGCTATCACAAGTAAAACACCAGTGGATTGTTAACTTAAATAAGTTAAATTTGATCAATCCTTTTGAAGGGTGAGTTACAGTCTCCCCAGGAATGAGGCTGTTACAATGACCACAGTTGAGGCAGGGATATGTGCCTCTTAATTTGCCAGTTTTTCTATTAAAGGTACGTTTAGTCCCTGTTTTTATTAGATCTCCCTCTGATTTAGTTTTTCTGTATGAAAACAAAGGAGGTTCACTAAACAACTTTTAGGGTCAGATTTGAATATACTCCAATACTGCAATACTGTCCTTCTAACTATTCCAGAATTAGCATCATATTTGGTAACAAATGGAATACGCTGTCCCTTTCTTTCTGTTTCCTGATGCCTTTTAGCAGATGTTCCCTAGGAGTTTCTTATTTCCTCCCTAACTCTGAGGAGCTCATTCTCATTATAGCATTTCTCCATTAATTTTTGTTATTATTTTGGTGGATTCCAGATCGTACAAACTATCACTAGGGGGCTGATGTACTAATCAACAAATCCGAATCCCGAATGGGAAAAAATCGGATTGGAAACGAACATTTTGCGACTTTTTCGTATTTTATGCGTTTTTTTCATTGCCATCGTGACTTTTTCGTGAATTGTCACGACTTTTTCGTAGCCGTTACAACTTGCGTGAATTGTCGCGACTTTTTCCTAGCCGTTGCGAATTGTCGCAACTTTTTCATATTGAGCGCTAGTAAACGGCGGGCAAACCTTTCCGATTTTTCCACGACGGCTACGAAAAAGTTGCAACAATTTGCGCAAGTCGTAACGGCTACAAAAAAGTCGTGACAATTTACGAAAAAGTTGCGACGGCGAAGAAAAAATCTCTAAATACCGATCATTGCAAAAAAAACTGCATTCGGACGCTTTCGATCCGTTCGTGGATTACTAAATTGGCCCCTAGATGTAACACGCTGTACCCTAAAGAACTGACTTCTTGGTAGGCCTTTAAATAACCCTGGAGGATGTTATCATTCAATAAATTATTCCTATCCATAGGTTTATTATATGCAAAAGTGTGAATTCAGAGCCTGTGTAACAAACAATAACATCCAGAAAATGCAAACATGTTTTATGCGCTTCCATAGTAAATTTAATAGTGGAATGTACACCATTTAAATAATTTATAAATTCATGTTAACTTTAACTTTAACTTGTTTATTAATGACCTGGAGGTGGGCATAGACAGTACTGTTTCTATTTTTGCTGATGACACTAAATTGTGCAAAACTATAAGTTCCATGCAGGATGCTGCCGCTTTGCAGAGCGATTTGACAAAATTGGAAAACTGGGCAGCAAACTGGAAAATGAGGTTCAATGTTGACAAGTGCAAAGTTATGCACTTTGGTAGAAATAATATAAACGCGAACTATCTACTGAATGGTAGTGTGTTGGGGGTATCCTTAATGGAGAAGGATCTAGGGGTTTTTGTAGATAACAAGTTGTCTAATTCCAGGCAGTGTCATTCTGTGGCTACTAAAGCAAATAAAGTGCTGTCTTGTATAAAAAAGGGCATTGACTCAAGGGATGAGAACATATTTTTGCCTCTTTATAGGTCCCTGGTAAGGCCTCGCCTTGAGTATGCGGTGCAGTTTTGGGCTCCAGTCCTTAAGAAGGATATTAATGAGCTGGAGAGAGTGCAGAGACGTGCAACTAAGCTGGTTAAGGGGATGGAAGATTTAAACTATGAGGTTAGACTGTCGAGGTTGGGGTTGTTTTCTCTGGAAAAGAGGCGCTTGCGAAGGGACATGATTACTCTGTACAAGTACATTAGAGGGGATTATAGGCAGTTGGGGGATGTTCTTTTTTCCCATAAAAACAATCAGCGCACCAGAGGTCACCCCTATAGATTAGAGGAACAGAGCTTCCATTTGAACCAGCGTAGGGGGTTTTTCACGGTGAGGGCAGTGAGGCTGTGGAATGCCCTTCCTAGTGATGTGGTAATGGCAGACTCTGTTAATGCCTTTAAGAGGGGCCTGGATGACTTTTTGAACAAGCAGAATATCCAAGGCTATTGTGATACTAATATCTACAGTTAGTATTACTGGTTGTATATATAGTTTATGTATGTGAGTGTATAGATTGGTTAGTATAGGTTGTGTGCTGGGTTTACTCGGATGGGTTGAACTTGATGGACATTGGTCTTTTTTCAACCCTATGTAACTATGTAACTATGTTGTTTTCCAGATGTTCTGTCCACAAGAAAAAGGTGACATCCACATAACACATGTATGTTTAAGGAAACACTTGTACTCATTGGAGTTACTTTAGAGGGTGCCAATCCCTCACCAAATACTGAGCACCAGGTGAAATATTAGTGGAATGGCCAGGGTGTACTGGTGAGAGTTAGCGTTTATGAATAAACCATTAGGGCTCTACTGCATATTTCTAGTATTGTATGTGTATAGTTATTTATATAGAGTTACTTTTACTGTATGCACAGCACTGTACATTTTCAGCAATTTTATTTATTTGTTATGCATATTAAAGAACATTCACCAGGTATAATTAAACCACTGCAAAACTTCAAAACTACACCAATTTATTAAGAGCATCAATGCATTTATTTCAACAAGTAATGTTGCCAGGCTGGCAAATATAGCATCTTCATGTCTACATCACATTGTTCATACTAATATTCCATTGCTTTATGTTGCCAGAGTCACCCAAAGTATTTGTTTCCATTGACTTTTCTGAAAATTCACAGGCTGTGAATGAGCAAATTGCCACTCGGGCCAAATTGTGTTTTACCATGGGGTTAGTTACTGTGTGTAAGTATGTGTATGCGTGTGTATTGTCTATTGCAGGTTATTTTTTTATGCAAAGGAACACACATTATGCAGAAGCTATGTATCTGTTAATAATAAATTCTCTTTCTTTCTCTGTTTTTATATGCCTGTATATAAAGACATTTTAGACACCTGTTTGTAGTGCACAAATTTTGGCAGCTTTTCTGTTTCTGTTTATTTTTTTTTGTTCAACAAAGGAACGAATGTATTTATGTATTTGTTAAGGTCTTTTATTTCTCTATGTATAAGGTCTTTATGTAGCTCTATATACCTTTATATATCTATATACCTTTGTGTATGAGCTTTTATTTATGAAATTTTAATGCTACCCCACATTTATATTACCGTGTGCAGTGCTGGAACAATACAGCTGAACTGCATTTTGGTGTTTACATGTAACCTACACTATTGTCTATTGAATGCACTGGCACTATGTAGCTGCTAGTTGCCTTTTTATATATTGGCACAGCTGGTGAGAGGGTTGTCTCTGCACAACACAATAAAGCTGTAAATTCAAGTAAGCAAGTTATTGATGCTTTGGTTCATTCTTACTGCATGAGGTGGTGTTGAGAAAATTCTCTGCAGTATTTTTATTCCACATATATTTGATAGGCATAGTATTCTTTAGTATGTCACTCCACACTTGATCCAGAAGCATACTTTATCACAAGAATCTATAATGAAGTGATAAGTGCTAATTTGCAGAGAATTTAATGTGGCTTGCAACAAATTATCACTATGTAATTAGATCCTTATCATGGATTTGCATAACTGCTTGTGAAAACAGCAATACCATTATTATCTTGTAAAAGAAAAGTCTAAAATGAATGTGATACTGAGCACAGCGACTACCACTTGTATAAGTAAATATAATGGAACAGTAATGTTTAAAACAGATTGTTTTAATGCAGTGTTTTTATTATTGCCCTTCATCTTTATTTATATAGTGCCAACATATTCCATTGCACCTTGCAGAGATTATATTGTATATCATTTACATCAGTCCCTGCCCTGGTGGAACATACCATCTAAGGTCCCTATTACACCACATATCCTATTGTTATTTTTATTAGGAGTTTGGTATGTTTCTGGAGTGTGAGAGGAAACTAAAGTACTTGATACATACATAAATACAATAAAGGTGATCTGCATTCCAATATTCATGTTTGTTAAAGTGCTTTATTTCATAAATATCACCAACATTTTTGCTCCTTTTCAAACTTATATACAGAATAATGTACCTCTTAGGGGCCGATTTACTAATCCACGAACGGATCGAAAGCGTTCGAATGCGTTTTTTTCATAATGATCGGTATTTTGCGATTTTTTTCTTCGCCGTCGCGACTTTTTCGTAAATTGACGCAACTTTTTCGTAGCCGTTACGACTTGCGCGAATTGTCGCGACTTTTTCGTAGCCGTCACGAAAAAATCGGAAAGGTTTGCTTGCCGTTTACTAGCGCTTAATACGAAAAAGTCGCGACAATTCGCGCAAGTTGTAACGGCTACGAAAAAGTCGCGACAATTCACGACGGCGACGAAAAAATCACAAAAAATACGAAAAAGTCACAAAATGTTTGTTTCCTATACGATTTTTTCCCATTCGGGATTTGGATTCGTGGATTAGTAAATCAGCCCCTTAGTGTACAATACAAGGATATTAGAAATCACTGAATAGTTTCTCATCATATAAGGGCATGAAGTCACAGACCAAGGGGCTCATTTATTATGGCTGGAGAGTCATGTAGGCAAATGCAATTTTTTGAGTTTCTGTTTATGAAAACCTAATTGGTCAATATGTTACATTGATCTATGAAGCAAAAAACTTTGGCCAATATGACCTGCCAATATGCCATAGAATTAGACTGGAATCTATTCTGATTAATCCATTTGTGATGTTTCTTAAATACTGTCATTTTAAATTCACAATTGTAATTGTCATTGTAATTGTTATTACGGAGATCAAACTTTGATTTGATTTTTAGTACAGAGTTTGTAAGCTGGCCATAAAATGCTAACAGGGCCTACCTTTTACTTCAACCATAAAATAAATGTAACTTTGACTGTGTAAAGAAGGCAAGGAATTTTTGAACATTTTCACCAGTAAAAGCATAAAAAGGATTTTTTTTTATAATACAGAGATATACTTACAGTATATATTATATATCAGAAACATTTTTATGACACACATACACACTCACACACATATATATATATACACACACACAGTATATATATATATATAGACATAGAATTATCTCAATATTTTAAATTGTTCCATTTTGTAGAAAGAAACAATTAAAAGATATGATTGAAAGAGCCGATATAAATATGCAAGAAATATGTGGTATACATGTGACCATATAAATGCCGCAAATCAAATTCTTAAAGAAATATTGTCAGAAAAACTAATGGCATTTAAACACAACAACAAAAACTAATGCAGACTTTACATATACATAAATGTGCATACTTTTCTTAAAAGGCATGGGGTTTTTTTTGTGCTTGTTTTTCTTGTTCTTTATTTCTTTGTGAAGGCTGAATATATTTTGATTAGCCATTGTTTTAACTACATTAAAAAACAATTTAAAATAAAGTGCCCTTTCTGTTTCTACTTGTATCAATATTTTAAATAACAAAAGGGATTTTCTTTATTTTTTTTTAAAGAAGGGATTAGCATTTAATTTCAATCAGTGGAACAATGATGTTCCAGTTGGTGTCTCAAAGATTGAGGATTTTATTAATATTCCAGAGATGCATTTGTGTTGCCTCTGGGTACACTGAAAAGCCACTTAAACTGCACTTAAAGCAGCACTACAGGATCAAATTGATGTGCACCGACCATTTACAATAAAACTTGATTATTATAAAGGCATACATATTTGCATAATTACATGTTTGATTTTTGTGATAATGCTGCATCCACTACAAAATGTTTCTTAAAATTCATCATAAAGCCCCATCTGCTGCACTGTTAACTGAACTACAGTAAAAACTCACTCAAAAAGCCCAGGAAATGTACACTAAGCGAAAGGAGGGACTTTTATAGAAGGAACATAATCTTTTGGCACTGTACAATTAACAATTTAAACATGCAGTCAATACAATATACACAAAGTAACAAGGCAATTGTTCTTGTGGAAAACAAGATGGTTTGATTTGCAAACTTACCACTGACTAAATTGCTTTTCTCTGCTGTAAAATAGTAACTGATTTGATTCCATAATTTAGCCATTTCACTAACTGATTGTGCCCCACCTTTCAGCAAACGTCAGGTGATGCAGCATAAACCTTAAACCTTTACCTGAGCTGCACAGGAAAGAGAAACACTTTGAGGAGACTGTACAAATATTGTGATGAAAGATTTTTTTCACCAGGCATGGATTCGCAGCGAATTTCTGCATTTCGGCGAATTGTTTCATGAAACTTCCGTGAAAAATTGCAGCTGAAAAATTTGTCACCCATCAAAAAAAGTCGCAGTCACGTCAAATGGGCGCGGTTGCGTCATAATGGGTGCGATCACAAAAGAAAATGTGGGCAACAAAAAAGTTGCTTGACAAATGTGTTTCACTGATTTTCCGCCGTTTCGCGAATTTTATGGCGAAGCAAAACGCATCAGATTCGCTCATCATTATACAAATACAGTACAAGTGCCAGAAGGGGAAGACTGTGGGAGACCAGAGAGTTCCTTTTACCATTTGCTGCACCAGTCTCCCACATTGTCTTACATTAAAGGACCATAGTAACATTTTTACATTTAATATTTTATTGGTCCGTCTAAAAGTAATTTATTTTTTGGCAACAAATCTCCTGTGTTGTATAATAAAGGTTAGCCATGAATGTCATTTAAACTTCCTGTATAAGAACTAAAAACATGGTATTGTACAGGGCTTATCTGATATCTGCTGTTTAAACTTGTGCCCCTTTGCTCTACTCCACTTGAATGACTTCTCCCATGGCTACACAGCACCTTATTTACACGGTTGTATAAAAATGTGCTTTTCTAGCTTTAATATAAAAGCAATTCTGTGTCCAGTTTCACACATAATAATTTATCGCGTACTGATTTACAATAATTAACCCTGATGGTAAGCCCTAAGCCCTTCATTTTATCTTCCCAAAACATTATCTTTAAATTGTCACAACACATGGATTAACTGTTGCCTTGACTTGTGACATATCAAAATTCATATATATATATAGGTATATATGTACTGTATATATATATATAATAGGTTTATGATGCCAGTAAAGGTCATGTAAATTCTTCCCTTTCTTGTTTAAGGGTCATTGAAATATGAGGCAGGATAATGGACATGACTGACCTCTCAGCTTATTTTGCTAATAATACTGGTATGGGTACCAGGGTATGATTTCATATGCTTCTGAAAATTTAAGTCAGTTTATTAAGGTCAGCCCAACCATCATAGAATACTGGGAATAAAATTACAGAAAGTTCTGCAGAGCTGGAGCAATGGGTAGGCAGATTATGTACATGCCTGGGGTACAACAGTGGGGGGCATTAGAAACTTCTTCTGCCTGCCCTTGTATCAATAGAGGAATGTAGGAATGGTGAAATCGTTTTCACACTGACTTCTCACCCACCTTACACTTTCAGTAACCTGGGAACACGTGATTAGCACTAGCCACCCCTTTAACAAGTGAGGTCCAAAGAGGTTGTATCTAGTGATACCTCTTCTTGTAATGAGTGGGGAACAACTGACATCCCAGGCCTATAAGGAACTTCCCCAGGGCATGTCTTTACCTGGAAAGGGAAAATAGATCTTAGCTACAGTGGATGTCATCTCATATCATCATATCTAATCTCTGATCATCAGGTTTTCTGAGGCAAATGTTATATTGGATTATCTTTAATCATACTTTAAACTCTAGCAATAGATTTAGGGGAGTAAATGCTGTGAAAGTATCATGTCCCAGGTGTAATTTTTAAGCCTGTGCTTTATCAGCAATGCCACAAATTAAATATTTCCAAACTGCCTGTAATTATGGGGACTAGGAAGAATGCTGACGAGCAGAAGTTAGTTTGCATTGAAACTTGTTTGTTTAACCTTTAATTTAAATGTGAACTTTGCTTATTGCAATATTTCACCTATTCCATTTGGCCATCCTCACATGTTTAGCTGAAATTTAGTGGAAAAGAATTATTAGCAATATATAATATAGGAGGAATTTTAGGCTGCGTGGTGTCTCCCTCACACTTATACCGTAAGAACGTGCTTTCTAGTATGTCTACAACTGATTAGCTTTAGAGGAGAATACCAGGAATAGAAGATTGGGGATTGTCAGTCACAAAAGAGCTACTTTACTACATGCAGGGCAGGGTGCATACAATGGGTTCAGTAGAATACACCAAAGTGCCCTCTTCTGCTTTAGACTTAGTGATGAGGTCATATGAGGAAAAGAAGAAGAAAAAAAGCTAGGAAGCAAACCTCTCCCTATGGTGGCACTACATAGATGAAATCATTATTATTTGGAGAGGGACTGAGACGGATTTAAAAGAATTCCTTAATGAAATGAATTCCGATTATATGAATTTTGAATTTGACCTGTAGACCTCTAGAGAGAAAAATACATTTTTTTTCGTTTTAAAGTCACAAATGAGGAGTTTCTAATTAATACAATAATCAGATGTACAACTAATAATGTAATCTATACCCTAGAACAGTGTTCCCCAACCATTGGTTCATGAGCAACATGTTGCTCACGAACCGCTTGGAAGTTGCTCCCAGTGGTCTCAAAGCAGGCGTTCATTTTTGAATTTCTAGTTAGGAGGCAAGTTTTGGTTGCATAAAAACAAAGTATAATTCCAACCAGAGCCTTCTGTAGGCTGCCAGTCCATATAGGGGCTTTTAAGTTGCCAATTATAGCTTTTATTGGAACCCCAAAGAACCTTTCCTATGCTTGTGTTTCTCCCCCCACCAACAATTGAATGTTGCTCATGGGTATAAAAGGTTGGGGATACCTGCCCTAGAATGTCCCTGCGGTCTACAGTATGTAGGAAAGACAAATTGAAGCATAAGAGACAGATTAGGAGAGCATATTGGTAATATTAAGAAAGGTCTGGAGACACACAGTGTCTCCAAACATTTCAAACTGGCACATAATCAAAACCCCAAGAGGTTAATATGCTATGGTATAGAGAACTGAACCAAATTGGAGAGGTGGAGATAGTGAGAAATACATTGCGTAGAGAAAGTTGGTGGATATATAAATTAAAAACACTAAATCCCCTTAGGCCTAAACATTATAATCTGAGAGCATTTTTGTGAGTTCTAAGAGGTAATTAAAAAAAAAAATTAACTTACATGAAAGGGATAAAAAAAAATTTAATTTTTTTTTTTTAGGTATTTTATGCTATTTTATGCTGATAAAAAATATATTGGTATTTTATGCTGGTTTAGGGGCACATTTACTAACCCACGAATCCGAATTGGAAAAATTCCGACTTTTTCGTATTTTTTGCGACTTTTTCGGTGCCTTTACGACTTTTCGGAAATTGTCGCGACTTCTCCGTTACCAATACGATTTGCGCAAAAAAACGCGAGTTTTTCGTAGCCATTACGATGCGCTCGTATCTTGTCGCGACTTTTTCGTATTGAGCGCTCGTAAGCGGCGGGCGAAACTTTCAGACTTAGCATGATTTTGGAAGCCTCCCATAGGACTCAATGGCACCCTGCAGCTCCAACCTGGCCCAAGAAAAGTCACCATACTGAAGCTTGAATGAATCCGAATCTTTCGTACTCGGCGCGAAGACTACGAAAAAGTTGTGACTTTTCGCGCAAGTAGTAACGCTACGAAAAAATCGCCAGATTTTGCGCAACATTCGGAATGGCAACGAAAAAGTCGTGACAATTTTCCGAAAAATCGCCAAATACCGATCATTACGAAAAAAAACGCATTCGGCCCGTTCGTGGGTTAGTAAATGTGCCCCTTAGAGACATTGTGCAAACAAATGGTTCAATAATAGCCAGGATGTACAGAGGTCATCACTCTTAAGCTTAATAAAGTCTGCAATGCTATTCATTGATTTAGCACATGGTTTGGTATGTATGTATTTATTTATTTATATAACACCACACATGTGCTTTATAGGATTTAAAAAGCAAAAACACAAACCAGGGTATAGTTATGAAATAAGACTATATAAATAAGCACTTAAGCATAGATTTTTTTATTTAAGTGTTTCAATACACAATTGGGAAGAGGAGACAGAAATAAATAACAATGCTTGGGGAACACCTCCATAGGTCAAGGGTTTATTTCTTCAGAGAAAGACTAAGTGCTTTCTCTAGAAGGTGATTTTTAAGAATCTTTGAAAAAAGTTTTAGTGTGGGGGCATTCCTGATGGTTTTAAGTAAAAGTACCTACATCTCTATAAGAGACATATCCTTTCTACTATTGCTCTCAACAGATGCATTTTTACGGCTTTGCAGATTTCTCTTTATTAAAAATGTACTTAATAATGTGTATTTCACTACTTTTTTCACAATTTTTTATGCAAACTCCTAGATGAATAAACAGCATTTATGGATTTTAAATAATTTCAATTATTGAGTAAATAGATTAATATTTTATTATTCGTGGTGTTTTTATGCATACACTATTAAGTATAGTAGTAAACATGGTATAATTCTAACATTAAATACCTTAGTGCTTACTATTAAGCTTTTTATTATTTCTTCCACAATTGTCTCTATTTAAAAAAGCAGACTCGATAGCTGAATACAATTAAACTCAGTTATATTTTTAGACTATATAAAACTCAGATTTACTAGACTTGCTAACAACTATAACAGTGATGTATATGAGTTTTAAAGTAGTTAAATGATAATCTGATTTACTTAGAGGCGGAATAATTATCAGCAATTTTTTTAGATAAACAAGGACCACTTTATCAGTTTATAATATTGAAATATGTACTTTAAGTAATTATACCGTATGGTACTTCCAATGATCATTCTTGGCAGCAGCTAAAATAAGTATAAAAGGCGTAGAAAGACATTAGTGTATAAATATGTGGATTCACTTTATCATGCATGACTAAGATATTTGTAATGAACATCTATTCAGCTTCGTCTTGAGATAATTCCTCAGTTTGATTTACTATGGAAATTTTACTAACATTTCCAGTGGTTTTAAAATGATTTGAGAAAGATAGATTTGTGCAAAAGGCCTTCATAGAATGCTTGAACTTAGACTGTATTAAAGATCCAAAATTGTGCCAAAACTGCAGCCCAGTCAGTTGAGGATGTGACATCCTTGCAGCAGGATCTTGACATACTAGCTGTCACAATCAGGAACCCAAAACCCAGAACAATTGCCAAGGTCTCAGTCATAGCTCACACTTCTGCCTATAACAACCACCTTTGGCTTCGGTGGAGTCCTCTGCTACTCAGGTGCCACCAGCAAGGGAACCAGATCATTTGAAGAGGACTGAAAGAGCTTACTAGAGTCAGTCAGGCAGGCCAAGTCAAAACCATAACAATAGCGCAGTACAGAATCAGGATCCAGAAAAGAAGTCAAACAGACAAGGGGGCAGTCCAGGTGCAGTTCACTGAGAAGTCAGTATACAGGCAAGGATTGGAAACAAATACAAAGAATTGCAGCACACCCAAGAACCTTACAAGAAAAACCTATAACAGACAATGACTGAGGGTTATATAGGCAGGTTGATTGTTAACACAGAGCACCTGTGACCAGATTAACACAAGGTGAAATTAACCGTGCCCACATGAATATACAAGGGTACCATAGCAGGGAACCAGGACCTTAGCTGTCTGCTCATATAAAGCAGTGGTAAAAGATACTACACAGCAGCCTGCAGGTCACTGGTTCATTTCCAGGCAGGATGTTACACTGGCAATCTGAGCGGCTAAGTGGCAGATGAAATTTAATATGGATAAATGTAAGGTCATGCACCTGGGATGTAAAAAAATTGCAGCCACTTATACCCTTAATGGAAGTGCACTAGGCAAATCCATAATGAAGAAGGACCTTGGAGTCGTTGTAGATGATGAACTTATTACATAACCCCATTAGGAGACAAACGAAACAAGTATCATTTTACAGGTGTGGCCACCAATGGTTACCAATAAAACCAAATCAACAATTAGTTTTCATCAGCTTGCTAAAAGTTATACTATGAATAGTCATTGTTTGCTGCAGATACTGTAACAGGCTAGTGAAACACCCGGGGGGGCATTTATAAAGTTTGCACAGCGCATATTTTTTTTTTCAAATGGTTGTTTTTTTGAATGTTTTCCACCAATGCTAACATTCTGCACTTCCGTGCCAGTCTTTCCTTTTTTTGCAAATCGTAGTGAAATGCGAATTGCGTACAAAAATTCACAATGAGAGTGCGATTTGCATGAGCATACCCTCTGTGCGTGTTTATTGTGCGCAAATATAGCACCGATTTTCACTTTGCGAATATAAATGCCCAATTTGCGAAATCAGTTTAGAGAATATTTTTTCCGCCATCAAAGTTGTGGCGTTACTCAGATGCAGAGTGTGTGCATAAATATTCACAATTTGTGAATATGTCATATTTAAAAAGCTTTTGTGGAAATTCACACTGCGAAAAAGATTCGTAATTATGTTTGCACATTAAATGCACCAGTTTTGTCCAGCTTAATAAATATTAACATGGGCAGGGCAAATAGGTTTACCATGAGAATAATTCTGCGCTGCGCAAATTTTATAAATGACCCCCTTGATCTGGTAAATTAGCCCCAATTTCTGTTTTCTCTAAATTAATGTACCTACACCTATGGACCTAACGGCCACCCATACTCACACATAAGGGCTGATTCACTAAGGTGCGTTAAAACGTCTGAATGATTTTTGTATGTGACCAGTCCATTGAGTTGAGAAGGCAGAAAGCTTGTGGGTAAAACTGTTACATAGTCTGGATGTGAGTGCCCGAATGCTTCGGTATCTTTTTCCAGTTGGCAGGAGGGTGAAGAGTGAGTGTGAGGGGTGTGACTGATCAGCCACAATGCTGGTGGCTTTGCGGATACAGCGTATGGTGTATATGTCATCAATAGAGGGGAGAGAGACCCCAATGATCTTCTCAGACTTAACACATGCGATAATACTTTAGCGAATCGCACGTTTTTCGTGTCAATTTTAACAAAAAAAACATGCGATAACGCTTATCGCACTAGTGAATCAACCCTATAATCTCCACTGCAATATATGTGTGTCCTCAATAATAATTTAATACTTTACCTTATATTAACTTTGCATAAATGTATGAATAGCATGTAACCCTTGTAAGATGTTTTTCCATATACAGGTAGAGATCTATTATACAGAATCCTTGGGATCTGAGGTTTTTCAGATAAGGGATCACTGTAATTTGGATCACCATACCCGTCGCGACTTTTTCGTAGCCATTACGACTTGAGCGAATTGTCGCAACTTTTCCGTAGCCATTACGACTTGCGTGAATTGTCGCGACTTTTTCGTATTGAGCGCTACTAAACGGCGGGCAAACCTTTCCGACGAAAAAACCACAAAATACCGATCATTACGGAAAAAACGCATTCGGATGCTTTCGATCCGTTGGTGGATTAGTAAATCGGCCCCTAAGTCTGCTGAAAATCATTTAAACATTAGCTAAACCCAATATGTTTGTTTTGCCACTAATTTGGATTTATGCAGCTTAGTTCCCATCAATTACAAATGACTGTTTTATTATTTACAGATAAAAAGAAAATCATACCATAATTTTGAGCTTTCTGGATAATGTATTTCTAGATAAGGCATCCCATACCTGTATAGTGTATCCATAGGGCTTAAAGGGGCCTTGAGCCAACCGACTGAACCCCATGGTTACATATCTTAATGAAACACCAGGAGGCAGAGATGGGGTAAAATGGTCACAGAATGTATTCACATTTTATCAAATAAACAGGATCTTGCCAGCCTAACCCAAGGCAATATTCAAAGCATTACTATTCTCTGCTGTTCCTCGCTGAAGACTTGAATTTTGCTTCCACAGTTACCATTTGAGATCAGCACTTTGTCATTATATCCAACACTTAATATTAAGCTGCCTCTACCTACAAGGAGGATGGCCCCAAACTCTGCTACCAGCAGGAGCTGCATCTCCCACCATGAGAGAAGTTCAGCAGCCCTGCTGCTGGTCCTGAATCTGCAGTGCCTCCATGATAGAAAATCCAAGCAGGCTGTCACCTAGCACAAGCAGTAGTAGTGTCTGTATCAAACAACCCACTGTGAAGTCACAGGAGAGAACCCCCTTTAAAATACATAATTAAATGTTTTGATCTAGAGGAAGGGAAAAAATTCCTTCCTGACCCCCATGGCTCTGGATTAAGCAATCGTAGTTAACATGAATTATTATAATGCTAACTCTTACATTTATACTGTATAAAGATACAGAAATCACAATATAACAATGCATTCAAGAAAACATCTACATTTTGTTATTAATAAAATGTGAGAACAAAACTGCTCAGAAGATAAGGAAGTGAGTGCTTCTTTTCCTGACATCACATCCTTCTCGTTCTCCTTTCCCTAGCCCAGCTTACTCCTGCCTTACCTTTCTCCTTCTCACCTAATCACGTTTGCACCTGATTCTGCCAATCTCTAAACATAAACCAGCTGATCAACTCCAGAATGTAGATTTGACCACATATGGGTGCTTTTAGCATTATCTAAAGTGTGGTTTAGATCAGGCACTGGCAATTTCTTACTTTGTTTCCCTCACCAAAATATGCGTGACCATTTATCTGAACAGTCAGAAGGACACCAAAGAGAGATAGGTTTAGTCTAAACATTAAATCATCTGTTTGTGTTTGGAAGATTTTAATAATTAATGACAAGATGGATAACATTCTTAAAAATTTTAATTAGGTTTTGTTAAGGCCAGTGGCTTCCAGTAAAAGTTAGTGAGCACTGTGGCGAAAGCTCATGCTAAAGAACAGGCAAAACTGGTACTGGCAGCCAAGGCTGGCACTGAGAGCAGACAATAGGCTTTATAGCAACATCTGCACAAGTAGGGACACAGAGATGTCAACACTCATGCCAGAGGCCCTGGCAGAGAAGCAGCCTTAGAGATTTTAAAGAAAAAGATGATAGGCCGTAGGCTTAACTGATGTGTATTAACATTTCAATAGGAACATCAGTATGAATGACAAACAATGTCAGTTGATGATTTTCATAGGTCAAGAAACAAGAAAGCATACATGGTGATGGCTTAGAAATTATAAATAAAATCCCACTGATTACAATGGCTGAATATTTCAATGCTGGCCAGTTGCACATAATAGAGAGCATTTTACAAGACTTGTTTCATTGAGTTAAGAAATGACAGATTTTTGCTAAACACAATTTTTAAATGTATTCTTTCTGAAATTTAAATGAGGCTACTCAGGGTTTTTTTTTCTTTCATAAGAATATGTTTATATCTTTACCTGGGAAAGTGTTAGACTTATTATTTTTAGCTCCACTGGAATCCTACAACTTTGCTGAAAATATCTGTCTGTAGACAGATAACAAACAAATATATGTATCTACTTCTTTCAACCTTTTGAAATTGAGATTCAGATTTCTCAGTGCCTTCTAGCCATCTTCTGCTGGATGCATCAGTGCCATCTAAAAACTGAACTTACTCTATCATCCTTTCACCTAAACCTAAACTTTTCCCTATTTACCATTACTACTGCTGTATGGCTCAGCACATTGTCTAGGGGGCATTTCTGATTCCTTCATCTCTAATCTAAAGCATGCAACATAGTAAAAATATATCCCTGTACTGTAGTACTGTCTGTTAGTGGTCTGATCTAGCCTTGGTTCAGTCCAGAGCATGTTTCCAGCCCTTTTTCAATTAAAGACTGGGCCCCCCAGAGTCTTAGTTATTAAGTTAGTCTAGGCTCCTGTGACCTGGTGTATATAGTGTGCCATGAAAAATGATTGGTGAACTTTGTATAAAGTACTTACGAAAAAAGCTTTAGCTCCTAGTTGTTGCTCTGTGCTGCAACCAAATACAACTGCAAAAATCCCAAAAGTAGGAAAAAAGCTTTAGCAGATTTACCACTACCCACAATCAATGGTTTGCAGTAAATTTGCTGAAGCTTTTTTCCTACTTTTTGGATTTTTATAGTGTACCATGACTGTATTTTTGATTATTTTAGTCTGATGCCACACATAACATATGGTGTATGTTTTCGGCAAGCGGAAAAATGCTTGGCAAAAATATCCGCCATATGCACCATATGCCCCTACCTGTGCCTGCACCGAATGAATGAGATACTCTAGGGTACAGGCACATGTAGCTGAAGTACGCATAAAAACCAGAGACTTAGCATTCTCTCGCATTATCAGCAACATGTGCTTGCACCCGAGCGTATCTCATTCATTCAGGTGCAGGCACAGGTAGGGGCATTTTTCAGCTTGCCGAAAATATACACCATACACCTGATGTAGCATCAGCCTTAGCTTTTATTTTCAGCTTTTCAGCTGTGCTGTAATTTATATTGGACTGTTTCTTTGTTTATGATTAGGCCTGCTCTTGACTTACTACCTGCTTATTCAGTCTACACACTACACCTAAAAAAAGCATTCAATTTGAAATTAACCTTTATCTGTTTGCTCTCTGACAGCAAGAGTTGTTTCCTGGAAAAAGAGGCTTTGTCACTTCTTACCTTAACAGTGACTAGCCTGCTACTGTTGCTCGGTTCTCCTCTGCAGCGTTTCTCAGGTGAGAGGCGGTTTTTTTCCTGCAAACTAGGCAAAGACTATGTTAGTTGCTAATCATCCTAGCTTGCTTCTGTAATAATTGCAGCTCTGTTTTTCTGTGCTTCTCTGATCGGAAATAGTGGTTACCTGTAAGATTAAGAGAAAGAGACTTTGTCACTATTTGTCTACCAGATTGCACTGGGACTATACACTCCTTACTTACTGTTGCAAATGGTTTTCTCTGAAGCCAATAGAAGGACTTGTTCCTATATGTGTTATACATTTACAGTTCAACCTACCACAACTTACCTATATTCCAAGCCTGGTTCTTCTCTTGTTTGCCATTCTGGTTAGACACTTCTGGGTATTTAAATGTCCCCCTTGTCCTGATGCCTGATGATATTTGTAACTATGGTGTACAATGAATTCAAATTAAGTTAATAAGTTAAAATAAAAAGTAAAAGCTTCAGTGCCAAACTGCATTTAATAGTTATATGAACCTGCTACTTCCATAGCCATGGCCAAAGTTGCACACATACCAGATACCAAAAGTTGCATCATTTCTTCTCCTTCTCATTCTCATGGGTTGATATACATGTCCATGTAATGTTATGGAGACTGAATTGTTCAGCGGTCTCTTGGTACATTTATTAGTTTGCTTATAACCCACTGCAGCACAATGAAATACTCATCAGATGTCTATATTAATAAATAATTATATGTCTTTAAACAGATTCAGGTGTGGGCCAGTCAGTGCTCAGTTTGAATAGAAAAGAATTGCATTTATACAAATCAATATTACTTTCGTCCATTAATTTATTGATTGGTTAATTTAACCTTAAGCCATTGATTGCTGTCTTTAACTATAACTGACTTCTATTACGTACTTTTGTGTAATTGTGCCATTGGAGATCAGACTAGCTCCTGCATATGAAATTTTATGTATGGCAGAATGGGAAATTACTTTTTTGAGGGCCAGACAACTTTAAAAAATATCAAATTTCAACTGCTGCTTTGTCTTGATAAAAACTGCCTTAGAAATATTCTATCTGGACAGGTATTAGGAGAAAAAAGATATATAACTATTATCATGAACAGTCAGAAATCCCTAGAGAAAGATTCAAGGGGAAAGCGTATAAATCAGATATATTTGAGGAATATAGGAAGTCCTTATTCGAAACAAACATTTTAAAGAAAGAAACATATGACAACGTGTGTGTACCCTTTATAACCAAATTTAAATCTTATATTATTAGAAAGATTATTAATAAACACCGCCACATCTTATGTTGGATTCCATCTTACAAAACCTACAATTTACTTTGATTGATAAAAAAATACATCTGTGTGAAATATACTCTCCCCCCTCTGATAGCTTTAGATTTAGAATGGTGTGATGCAGGGGACCAACTAGATGTTTAAATGCCATGTGTGGCATTGTGACAGGATGTAACTCCCAGGCCCCTCCCCACTGATAACTTTGGTACAGTCCCTCCTAAAATGTTTTCAAAATAAAACAAATGTATGATGTAAGTGTAGTTGCATATACTCAAATGTCTTGACTTGGATTTGCCAACTTTTCCATAAAATTCCGTTAAATTAATTTTTATATGTGTATTAAGCATACACAGTTTTGTATATGGTATTAACGCCATTATTTTAAGCACTAGTTCTTTAGTACCTGTTGCAGCATAAAAATATAACAGAGGCATCACTGGGACATATATCATATTAACATTGCTTTCTAAATCACCTGAGACTATAGTGAAACTTGAATTATTATTATTAGCCCCACCTCTTAAGGAAGAGATAGATAGATTTTTTTTTTGTAGATAACTACAAAACTCATTGAGTAATTGGTGGCTGCAACTTTTATTTTATTTTAAATTGTTATTTATTTAGAATATTATTTCTTTGGACACCACAGTTACATATATTGACAGATATCAGGACTAGAGATGTAGCGAACTGTTCGTCGGCGAACTAATTTGCGCGAACATCAGGTGTTCGCGAGTTCGCAAACTTTTCGCGTATGTTCGCAATTTGGGTTCGCGTGGCGTTTTTCCGCTGCGTTTTTTCTCGGCTTAAAAACGCCGCACAAGCCACACATGGCGTTTTTCAGCAAATCCCGTTTCCATGGTGCTAATAGTGCGAAATAGCAAAAAACGCAGCGTATTTCTGCTAGGTCTGCCAGCTGCCTTTGCGGTTTTACGCAACGCTGTGTCAACAAAGTATTATTCAGAGAAATTTTTGCCCTTGATCCCCCTCCTGCATGTCACTGTCCAGATCGTGGCACCCTTTAAACAACTTTAAAATCAGTTATCTGGCCAGAAATGGCTTTTCTAGGTTTTAAAGTTCGCCTTCTCATTGAAGTCTATGGGGTTCGCAAAGTTCGCGAATATTCGCACTTTTTGGCGTTAGTTCGCGAACGCGTTCGCTGACTTTTTTTTTTTTTTGAGGTTCGCTACATCCCTAATCAGGACACATGAGAACAGTGGAATACCAGGAGATGTCTTCCATGATGAGTTTTCATATACAGGATATATGCACCAGTGAGTAGGCACATTTGGCAAATTTGTTCTTACACGTAATAATTCTGTTGCACTATATCACATTGGTATTACTAGGGTGTAGTGAATTGTCAGAACACTTGTTGTAGTCCACTAATTCCTACAGGAAATACATACATTTTGCACTTATTCAGATATGTGTGCTTCGGTTTAAGATGCGGACCACTCTGCTGGATAATTTTAGGGGATAATGAGGTATTTAAATCCATATACATGTTTATTATAAAATAATCTGAATAATCTTAATAAATAGGGCATGTGTTGAACATATCTTTTGCCTATTGCTTTAATAAAAGGGAAACTACACCCCTGAACAATGGGTCTGTACAGTTGGTCTCTATAAAAATATATTGCATAAAACAGCTATGTAAAACCCTGCTTCATCTAAATAAACTATTTACGTAAAAATATACTTTTTTAATGGTACTAAAAACCATACAATTGGTTGAGAATTCATTCTGGGGGAATAGTTTTCCTTTAATAAATATCTATGGTTTCTGTTATTTTTTGCACTAAACAAGAATATGAAGCTAATCATCAAAGGGGGAATTCTGAAAAAATTGCCTTATTGAGAGATATTTATGAAATATTCATTATTTTAATTAAAACTATAAGCAGAATTTCAACACAAGTCCTATTTAATGTGTACATTACCTTTTAAGGGGGTTTGAAATCTCCTTGGGTTTCATGACTGATTGTGCCAGTGGCTTCCCAGTCCTCTGTCTGCCAAGAACACACGGACACACACACACTTTGAACATTTTATCCCTTTGTCTTATTACCTTTCTAAACTGTAGGTCTGAAGAAGTAGACAAGCTATGACAGGAAATATTCACAGCAGGGGAGAGAGCTTCCATATTGAAAGGTGTTAGATTCAGCAGACAGAATGGCACCAGTGCCTCTAAGGGTTGTAACAAGTTTACTAGCCATCTTACAAGTGACTTATTTAACCCTTCATATTCTGTAACATACGGCACTGAATCACCCACATGAAATAAAGTTATACTGAGAATACATGATAACTAGGAGCAGAATACAAGCCCATGACACCCACATTAAAGTTCAAAGGATGGTGACATTATTTTTAAATAGCATTGGTGGTTTAATTCTGCATCTTTCAGCAGTTTTTAAAGAGTACAAATACCAGGATTTCTCTATGAACTCCTTTGTCTGCATTTTAAGCCATGTTCTTTCATGAACAATTTAGACATTTGTTTTGGTCTACTTGTGATTTATTCCTTTTTAGCCTGTTATAAAATATAGAATAGAAAGTTGACAGCGTTATTGTTTTGCAAGATAGTACATAATCAAAACAGCTACCAGGAGACCAAGGAAACAAAAGTCTTATTGGTACTGAAAGAGAAGAATCTAAATTTATTTTCATTGTGGCTGTAAGTTCTGGACTCAAACTGATGCACAGCTAGACACCAACAAGCTAAAATGTGTTTTGATGAAAAATGATTTTCAGTTAAGAATCAAGTTAAATACATACATTAATCTCAGGCACATCTGAAAAGAAAAGTGAACAATGTTGCTGCCAGTGTCTCATGAGAACTCTGGTCATTTAAAATGCAGATTAATAATTGTATAATACTTGTAAGTTAGAGAAATGTATCAAACCTTTAAGTCACAAAACTTTCCACAAGCCGGCAGATACATTTTTAAAGATATAGTTTTAAAGGAGAAGGAAAGGTAAAAACTAAGTAAGCTTTATCAGAAAGGTCTATGTAAATACAGCCATAAGCACTTATAGTAATGCTACACTGAGTTCTCTGTCAAAACAAACACTGTCTCCTACTGTGTAAACATGTTCTTCGATATCTGACTTTCTCTCTCAGAAAAATCCTTAAATTCTGGGCCCAGAGTCTGCGCAGCTCCCTCCTCTCTCCCTTCTCCTGCTTCCCCCTCCCATACGAATTAATAAAACTCCTCCTGCCCTTAGGAATTTGTAATCTGAGCTATAATGGCTAAGCTGCAAGCAGGAAGCTATGAAGACCAAGCTAAATTGGCAGCTGCAATCTTAAGCAAACAGAAAAAGTATGATAATGCTTTCTGCAGAATTTATATATTGTTCTAGGTGGCACTAATGAGGCAAATCTATTGGCAGTAAAATGCCAAAATGACTTTCCTTCTCCTTTAAGGCATAAGGAACCCAACCCAATCGAACTTAACTATGTAACTGAGAATTTTCTACTACTACCAGCTCCTGCATGTGTGCTTGTTTGTTTGACTATTAGACAGAAGTAACCATGAGGTTCATATGTTAATTGGATGCAGGACGAATGTTCCAGTGTTCCATGTATGTGGATTTATTCAGTATATAAAATAAGCTACATTTTTCCCTTTACTTATAATCACCCTGGTTAAAAATATGGCATCAGCGCAGTAGAGGGAGAGGAGTTATGTAGTGAGCTGAGGATTGTTATTGTATAGTCACATATCTGAACTTAAAAGGAAGCAGCAGAACTGTGAGTTGTAAACTCTGACCCTGTATAAGCCGCCAATACTACTTAACTGCTCCTGCCAGATGGTTCCTATCAGTCAAGCATTTAGGTTTCACCTTACAAGCCCTGATAGACAAGCCCCAAGAAACCATAAGAGTGTTTTGAGGTCCAAAACACTCTTAAAGGGGAAGCAACCTACTGAATGCCCATTTACATATAAAGAGGTCAAATTGAACATTTCATGAGAAGTGTCACTATCCCTTTAATGACCATGTTGAAATTTGGGTTGTCATATACAGACAATGCAGGCAGAGACACACGGGGAGAATTGTCGCCCGAATCTCATGAAAATGCCTTTCCCTTTACTAACATAGGAACTTACTGTCCACGTTGGAATAGTTAAAAGCATATTTGGGAGATTTGTCACCTGCAAGTAGCACAGATTTCCTGAGTCAATAAATCTCTCCACTTGCCATAGTGTAACAGGGGACCAAGTGACTTGTGCCTTTTTGCCCACATTAGTAGTTACAGTGTTAGGTTTGTGCATTTGCAGTGCATGTGTAATGTTTGCACTTAATGTGCTGCCCTTATTTTTAAAGCAAATCCATGTGTGAAGTGATTCATTCAGTCTCAGTACAGAGGAATAAAATATTTGAGAGCAAAATAAAATATCTTTTTCGATTTCTCAGAAGCAGAAAATTATACTTTTCAAAACAATATTTGATTAAAACATAAAACAGCTAAATTAAAAATAAAGGAAAAAAAAAGAAGAGGAAACATACCGAAATGAATTGAGACAGAAGTCTGGCAAAATACAATAAATCTGTCTTCGGTCGTCAGGGAATTTATAATTTATCACGTTTAATTCACAGTGAGTTTGGTGAATATTTCTACTGAAACACTGGGGAAGAGAAATAAATATTGCTATTATATTTCTTCATTATCTTACAGTGATGTCTCGTGGAGTATGTGGTAAATACAAATTCAGATAAGTGACATCATTAGCTGTAATAGAGAAAAATGTAATTGTAACCCAGATTCTTATTACAAAAACCCTGGTGTGTGATAGACTGTAATTTTTTAAAAGGGGGCTACATAGTCCAACATTTTTATTACTTAGGCAATAGCACGCAATTGTTGCCTTTTAAAAATGCATGTGAGATTTACAATCGTTAAACAAAGAGAAATGTCAGACACAGTCACCCAAAAAAGCCTGTGATTTGTTACCTGGCAAAGTGCTGTAGATTATTAAAAATACATGTGCACGGCAAATGAGGAAAAATTCTAGCTTTAAGGCTCTGTATTAATTCTCCAGCATGATCAAACCTGCAAATTACAAAGATAATGCCACCAATAAAATATTTATTGTGATACAATATGTTGTTAATCTTTTTCACTTCTTTTTTAGCAAGGTACCATGTAAATGTAACATTAGGCGCTACTGAATATAAAGTAGTTGAATGTGTTCTAACCTGTGCAGAAGCATACCAAGTAGCTTTGGAATTTCATTAAAGCAGGTATCACCATTGCACAAACAACAAGGAAAATATGGTACCGAAAAAACAACATCAATAATTTTATCATGTCAAAAAATGAACAAACAGGACATTTGTATAAATATTATATTTTTGCAGCATATTCTGTTTAATTCCCTCTACCATGCTTGCACTGTATAGAATTTGGATACCTCTTTTTTTAGAATAATCCCAAACAGAAGCTTTAAAAAAAAAGATTTTGTTTTTTTTTCTGTTTTATTATAAATAAATCAATAGCCCTTGAAAATCAAAAGTCAAATAATCTCAAACCATCCTTCCTAGCCCAAGGCAGCATTTTAGTACAGCATAGAGTATTAGCTGCCACAGAAAAAGAGATCTGGGGTTCTCAGGGGAGCAGCTGGGAGATCACTTTTGGGGGGGGGTGATAAATTAATCTTATTTCCTTTTGCACTAGTAATATTATTATTTGCAACAGCAGGTCTTCCTTCTTTGTTGACCGCCCAAAGTATTAAAGGACAATGAAAGGTTAATATAAATTAAAAGTTAGTCTAAGGGCATTCTTTTAAAGTACTTACTGCATATCTAAATTCCTAGATCCCTGCTTGCTTCTCTGAGATATGGTGCTGGCAGCCTACAGCAGTGTGAAGCAGTGACACTGAAATCTCTCTCCCCTTCCTGTAGGTGCCAGCGGCAGCCTTCCTATTCTCTGAGCATGTGTGTAACTTGATCCTGTCTGCTGTTCTGAGCTACACATGCCCACCAGCCAATCAGAAGCGGATCTGGCAGAGGGGGGGAGGGAATGAAACACATGTGAAGTATGAAGCAAGGAGGGAAAGGAAGGGAGAATACCTTTTTAGAGATGGCTGCCTGTTCTAGAAAATGTGAAGTAAGTGTGACTGAGTAAATATTTGATTAGGTGAGCCAAAAGTGTGGCGTTTTTACTAAACAATAGGAGGACTATTGGGCAGTATGCTTTTTAAATTTTGACTTGCATTCTCCTTTAAAGGGGTTGTTCACCTTTTGAGTTAACTTTTAGTATGATGTAGAAAGTAATATTCTGAGACAGTTTGCAATTAGTTAATAATTAATTTTGTTCAGCAGTTCTCCAGTTTGGAGTTTCAGCAGCTGTTTGGTTGCTAGGGTCCAAATTAACCTAGCAACCAGGGAGTGGTTTGAATCAGAGACTGGTATATGAATAGGAGAGGGACTGAATAAGAATAAGTTATGAAAAGTAACAATAACAGTAACAATAGTTGACCCCCATTTGAAAGCTGCAAGTTATTAGAAAAAGATGGCAAATCATTAAAAAAAACTATAAAAATAAATAATGTAGACCAATTGAAAAGTTGCTAAGAATTGGCCATTCTATGACATACTAAAAGTTAACTTAAAGGTGTACCTCTTTAAATGACTGATTCGGGAAGCATCTCCTAATGTATCTCTGCTCAGTATTTGACTCTTTGTCAAATTATGAGTTCTGGGGTTCTCAGGAGAAAGGCAGTGGGGCTCTTCAAGGGGAGCTAACCCCAAGCAAATTATTGTAAACATACTCAGCATGCTCTTCTGACTACCTTTCAAATTTTACATTAATATTGTTATTTAATTTAGCACTGCTAATACAGGTTTGGGTTCCCTAATCCGGAAACCTGTTATCTAGAATGTTTCCAATTACAGGATGGCCATCTCCCATAATAAAACAGTGCCTTGTGCTTGGTGGTGCTGCATGAATTCATATTGGTGGTAAAACAATCCTACTGGGCTTATTAAATTTTTAAATGATTTTAAGCAAACTTATGATTTGAAGATCCAAATTACAGAAAGGAAAACCCTATGTTATTCAGGATAAGCTTTCAGAATAACAGATAGCACTGCAGCAGATAGCACTGATATTGGAAATTCTAATACATGTCGGGTTAGATGCTTAATACAGAAAGCATCTCCTGGCACATCTCTGCTCAGTTCTCTCGCTCCTTGACAGGTAAGTACATTTAATAATGTAACCAAGTTCACTCAAAGCCAAAAAGTCACAATAGAAGCAAACCAGTTAGTAATTTAAATCCTTGATTCCATTTGATAAGCTTTCATATCAAAATAGAAATAGTTAGCTCCTAGTACCTGGTAAATCTTTAGTCTGGTCTGTTACTACCTGGCTATTCATAAAACAGGTATGGCACTTGTTACCCAGAATGCTTGAGACCTGGGTATTACTTTCTGGATTTTGGATCTCCATATCTTAACTCTGCTAAAAAATCATTTAAAGGAGAACTAAAGCCTAACTAAAGAAGTAGGGCATAAATGTTGTACTTTATGTTTTGGGTTTCTGTACCAGCCCAAGGCAACCACAGCCCTTTAGCAGGGTAGATCTTTGCCTCAAAAGATGCCCCAGTAACTCCCCATCTTCTTTTCTGCTGATTCCCTGCACATGCTCTGTGCTGCTGTCAGTTACCGAGCTTAGGGACCGACTCAAAATATACTGTATAAATGTGAGTATAAATGTAACAGTAAAAAGCTGATTAGTAATTCATTCAGATTCACATTACATGGCAGATCTAAAACCAGGGCATTTGCATCAGAATTTGTTAATCAGCCCTGTAGCATCAGTTTATAAGACAAACACCCCTCGTTTTCTGCTTGATAATTTGCAACAACCCCTAAGCTCAGCTTCTCAACAGCTGCTCCGACCACACTGAGCATGTGCACTGTCCCAGACAGTTCCAGGAGTTCCTGTGACAACTGCAACCTATATCATTACTACTAAAGAGATGCTGAAACTTTAAGCCAGTGCAGCCAGTTTATAATATAAAATATGGCATTTCTAGCCATATTTGTTTTTAGGGTTTAGGTCTTCTTTAAACATTAAATACACCCAAAAGGATTGTTTTGCCTCCAATAAGAATACATTATATCTTAGTTGGGATCAAGTACAAGGTACTGTTTTATTATTACAGAGAAAAAGAAAATTATTTTTAAAAATGTGAATTATTAGGAAAAGTGCAGCAAACGTGTTGAATTACACATTGGGTGGTACAGAGATGCTTTCATAAAGATATTATAGTTTAGGTTTTATTCCAAAATAAAAAAAATAAGTGCATTTGTTACAAAAATACAATATGTTACATATATATAGTTTATAGGTCTTTTTCTTTTTTTTCTTATAGATCATATCATAATCTAATCAAATCTGATTATGGGGGAGGAGAAGGAGGTGGAAACGGTGGCCCTAATATGATTGCAACTGATGCTGACATTCAAAAAACACTTTAGCTTAGATATAGTTTACTGGATACATTAATACAGAACACATCACAGATGTACAGAAATACAGCATCAGTATAGCAGTCATCGTCCTGCCTCTCAAAAAAGATAATAAAAATATTTTTATAAATAGTAAAGTATGTGTAAAATATGCAATAATTTTTACAGAGACTGTGTAATGTGCACAGAAAAGCAGCACACGTGATTATTTTCAAATCTATAACCTGTCAGTGGTTTTCAAGCTGATCCAAGTGCCCCTAGCTGGTTATGTAATCCACACTCATTTTACCTAATAACATGGTTACAAACTGGTCTCAAAACATTTAGGTATAGGACATGCAATCTTACCTTAAGTGACGTTCAAGCTCAGCTTCAACAAATAATTTAGATTAATATTCAGTTTAAGGAAACTCTGATATCTCCGAACATTTACCATCACCATGTAGCTCTTTGAGAGGAGCCTAAATATGTGGCTGCCTAAAGCAAGCAGGCCTCAGCACCCAAAAAGAACCGCAGGGGCCTGAAGCTAGTTCCATTGTGCCTACGCAGTGGGAAAAGCACAAAAAATGGCTGCTTGTAACCTATTTTTACACGTCGCACACTGCAGGGCGGTTTCACAGCATTTTTTTTCTGCACAAAATGCATAAAGGTAAATGGGTGTTAACTTTGCAGCAACTTTTTTTTACCATTCCCCCAACAACTAAAAATATTGAATTAGTCGATTTCAAAAGTATTTTCAAGGAATCCAAATTTAAAGCTAGGTTCTTTTTTCCCATAAAAACAATCAACGCACCAGAGGTCACCCCTTTAGATTAGAGGAACAGAGCTTCCATTTGAAGCAGCGTAGGTGGTTTGTCACAGTGAGGGCAGTGAGGTTGGGGAATGCCCTTCCTAGTGATGTGGTAATGGCAGATTCTGTTAATGCCTTTAAGAGGGGCCTGGATGAGTTCTTGATCAATCAGAATATCCAAGGCTATTGTGATACTAATATCTACAGTTAGTACTAGTGGTTGTATTTATAGTTTATGTATGTGAGTGTATAGATTGGTAGGTGTGGGTTAGGTGTGCTGGGTTTACTTGGATGGGTTGAACTTGATGGACACTGGTCTTTTTTCAACCCTATGTAACTATGTAACTATGTAATCCAAATTGGAATACATTAATCTATTACAAAAAATATTGTAAAATTATATTTATATATATATATATATATATATATATATACAAAATACAGGATGAAGAGCACACCAGACTTTAAATGCGATACCTGGGTGCCAGAGCAGCAGACTCAAAATAAAAGTAAAGAATGTCAGCACTCACAGGATTTTCACGATAGTACTCACAGATAATAAGTCATGTTTAGGATGCAATCAGATGTGGTTTATTGGTCCAACGTTTCAGTTCCCTACTGGAACCTTCGTCAGGGAAAAAAAAACCAAAACAAAACAAAACAAAAAAAAAAACGAAGGTTCCAGTAGGGAACTGAAACGTTGGACCAATAAACCACACCTGATTGCATCCTAAACATGACTTATTATCTGTGAGTACTATCGTGAAAATCCTGTGAGTGCCGACATTCTTTACTTTTATATATATATATACATACACATTTTTACAATGTACTGAGATGATCAGTCAAAAAATAAATTGAAGAGTAGAAATTTGAAGGAAAGTGGCTTACAGCAATGAATGTAAGTTATCTAATCTAAGTATAACACTATATTGAATATTTTTAGAAAATGTTTATGTTTTCCAATTTATTCCACATAAATATGTTGAACTGAAATGCAACAACCTATCCAATAAAGGTGCTTAAAAATTTTCCAGTATTCTATGGTTGAAAAATCCCAATATGCAACATTATTCTTCAGGACCCTACTGTTTAGTTTAAGAGGTTTATGCTAATAACGTTGTCCTTGTGTGCATAGCTCATTGCTAATGTACATACCTTTCTTCACAGCCTGCATTCACTACAACACAGAGACATTCCTAAGCTACATTTTCCTCAGTAGATATACTCAGCACGAAAGCTGCAAGCAGCAAACAGTGACTGTACATGCTATACCTACAGGTCTCCAAGCTCTGATTATCTACATCAAATAAAGCTTCTTAGTGCAGAACACATTTATCATGCAGGGACATTTTTAAGTAAGTTGAATGCATTTTTCTTTTTTAAATCCTCTGTTTCCCAAAGAAAACCACTAATAAAATATGCCTTTTATACATACTAAAACATTTCAGCACTTATGATAAAACATTCAGTTTGAAAAACAGACAAGGCATGTAGCCTTGAAACCAGAAGAGGGTATTATTCATGTAAAACCATTATTCATGTTGTCATTGGTGTCTAAGGGGTATATTTATCAAAGTCACATGCTGAAATTCTAGTCATTTTATTGCAAATATTGGGCTTATTTAATGCAACCAATTGTTCACAGCACTTTCTGCCTATATACAGTAACTGAATGCATTAAAAACTCCTTTTCCTTATGCTTTCCAAAACATCAAGTAGTGTTTAGCATCACACAAGCTGATTCATCATCCCTGCTGAATTTGGAAACTTTGTGGAAAACGTAGCTCAGTGTGATTCTTTTACCCCTTTATTTCACATGTTTAAGCTGAATACGTTTATTGCGACAAAAGTTGTAAAAAAAATTTTACTTTAGGGAAAGAAGACCTGCAGCTGCTGGGGTTGAGCCAAAAGTGTCAGGGCCAAAGGTCCTTGTGATGATAAGTCATCTTGATATGCATTATAATTTATCTGTATGTAACGGATTATCTTCTTATGGTTAAAGCCTTGGGTCCTCAGTACCTTCTGATTACACAAATAGAAAATATCTAGTGGGGCCATGACAAGAGACTCTCCATCACCTGGCAAGAAATCTCTCCCAAGGGTGCCCGACAATACCTTTTCCTTCACGTGCAGTGATCCCCAGTAATCGTCCAGAAATGCAGAAGGAGGTGTTGACTGATTATCCAGGATTGATGCATGTAATATATTTAACATGCTGCAATTTAAACAGCCCCATGTTTCAGCAACCTTAATGAACTTCTCAGTGTAATTTAAAATGAAGTGCTGCCATAGTAGTCTGTTTGAGTGAAATGCACTTAAAATAGTTATCAGGGCATACATGACACTAAGGGGCACATTTACTAATCCACGAATTTGAATCACGAATGGAAAAAAATCGTATTGGAAACGAAAATTTCGGAAGATCGCAAATATCACGAAAATGCTTACGAAAAAATCGTATTAGTCACGATAATATCGTATTGGTGATCCGAAAGTCACTAAATTTTCGAATTTTTCGAAAAAAACGGCGTAAATTCGTGCTTTTGTAAATGTGCCCCTAACGCTCCGAGCGTTCGTTCAATCGGACCAATCGTATTTTCCATGACTTTACCGTCCCTTGTATGACTTTTTCGACGCTTGCGCGCCTTTTCGGCCTCTGGTGTGTTGATCGTTTTTATGGGGAAAAATGAACATCCCTTATCTGTCTATAACCCTTTCTAAAGTACATTAGAGGGTGTTATAGACAGATAGGGGATAATCTTTTTTCATGTCCAATCACAATCACCTTTTTTCCAGGGAAAACAACCCCAAAACTAGGGTGTTGTTATGAAGTTGTTCCTATTTAACATATAGATAGATAGATAGATAGATAGATAGATAGATAGATAGATAGATAGATAGCTCTATGAATAATACCACATTTTGTTTCCAAAGTAGTAAGAAAATATTATTGCACTCAGAAATGTTTTGCATGCTATGGAATATTGAGCTCTCTGTAAAAATAGTTACGCTACAGTAACATTAGTTACCCTTCTACAGAATGACTTTCATTTCCAAAAAATTATTGCATGCAAAATGAAGGCTGATTATGGATGTAAATATCATCCTCATAAATGACAACATTCCCATTTCATGAACAATATAATTACTCTAAGAATCCACTCTAGGTATTTTCTGAAATTTAGTGGAAATATGTAGACGGTATATTGCTGACCTTCACAGAGTACAGCAATAAGGCAATGTGATTATCACGTTTAATCTCACTGATCATACAAATAACATAAATTTTGCAGAAGACAGAAATGCATTTAAAACGCACATTTCTATGAAGAGGAGACTGCCAAATATTGCTGCCACACTTTCATTGCTGTAACACTGTTAGTACATGTAAAGCAATCATGAATAATCTCATTTAAACTAGTAAACCAGCCATGAGAAAAAAAAAATATTGAGTTATATTTTATAGTTAGGCTGTCTTGCATTTTATATATGGCGGCATAGGCGCAAAGTAGTAGTGTAACCAACATATTAGAACTAATTAAATAAACATATTGAAAGCCCAAAATAAAATTGTTGTTAAAACAATGATTCTTTTGTGATCTTGACAATATTCAAGCTGAAGAGGGGAAAGAATATAAAGTTAGTATGCGTTAAACTGGTTTTCCCATGCAGTTTGTAGTTGTTAGGGATGTAGCGAACCTCACAAAAAAAGTTCGCAAACCCGTTTGCGAACTTCTGCCAAAAAGTGCGAACTTTTGCGATCTTTGCGAACCCCATAGACTTCAATGGGAAGGCAAACTTTAAAACCTAGAAAAGCCATTTCTGGCCAGAAAACTGATTTTAAAGTTGTTTAAAGGGTGCCATGACCTGGACAGTGGCATGCAGGAGGGGGATCAAGGGCAAAAATTTCTCTGAAAAATACTTAAAGGGCAGAAATCACACTACATTTCTAAACTTGTGTAATAAACTGCTTTTACAAGGACTATTGGGTTACAGCAGATGAGATCAGCAGGACAGCTGTCCCCAGCAGCTACATACAGAGCAGTAGAAAGTAGATTACTAGTCAGCAAAGCTACCTAAACTGTCCCTCAAACCCCTGCACAGCTCTCTCCCTATGCTAACTCATCAAGCACACACAGGCAGAATGTAAAATGGCCGCTGGGCTTCGGTTTATATATGGAAGGGAGTGGTCCGGGGGTGGTCCAGGAGGGAGAGCTGCCTGATTGGCTGCCATGTATCTGCTGGCTCTGGGGTGAGAGGTCAAAATTTGGCTCCAGCTAAGGCGAACCCAAAATTGCGAACATCGCTAAAAGTTCGCGAACTTGCAAACAAGATTTTCGTGCGAATTAGTTCGCCGGCGAACAGTTCGCTACATCTCTAGTAGTTGTTAGGGAATAAATGCTACAACCCTCCTAAAAAGCACAAAAAAATAAATATTGGTGGTTAATTAGTCATGAATTAGAATGACATCATTAAAAATGACATCAAATAAGTGCAGTAGTAGAAGTATCGGTGATTTGCATAGCATTTATCATACCAAGGTCTCTTACCATTTATTATTGTCCCCTTTTCACTTCCCCCAGGCCCCCTCAATTCACAAAATGTTAACCAATAGCCAGAAAGGTCAACACTTTTGTCCTCCTTCTTACCATTCTGTTTCTTAAACAGCAGAAATAAAAATATTATTAGGGTGCAAGGAAATAGCAGTTAACATGTATTCATTACATATCTGTGATACAGCTAACGCATGTTACTTACTCCGTGCCATACTTGTTGTTAGGGTAAATGAGATTATTTTAAAATTATATATGTTTTAAATATCTGTTGAGTTGCTAAAGGGACTTTAAAGGCATCTTTAAGTATTGACTGTAGTAAAAACTTCTAAGGGTCCAAAAAGAGTTCATATAGGTATTAATACACATTCCTCTGTACTTCTCTCCTCTGCTTTGCCCTTAAATGCCAGTTGCTTCTTTTAAACTTATTGCAGTGCTCCCTTGCGGCTATCACTGATTGACAAGGGGACTCCTCAATTGACCCTTCGCATTTAGCCAACCCACTGAACCCCCTTGTTACATACCTTAATGAAACACCAGGAGACAGAGATGGGTGTAAAATGGCCACAGCATTTATTCACATTTTATCAACTAAATAGGACCTTGCCAGCCTCACCCAAGGCAATATTCTAAAGTCAGAATTCCATAAGAGATCGCTACTATGCTCTGCCGTTCTTCACTAAACTCTTGACTTTCGCTTCTATAGTGGCCATTTGAGATCAGCACTATGGCATTTTATGCGCCACTGAGTATTAGGCTGCCTCTGCCTACAGAGAGGATGACCCCAAACTCTGCTACCAGCAGGAGCTGCATCTCCCACCATGAGAGAAGTTCAGCAGCCGTGCTGCCGGTCCTGAATCTGCAGTGTCTCACTGATAGGAAATCCAAGCAGGCTGTCACCTAGCACAAGCAGTAGTAGCGTCTGTATTAATCAACCCACCATGATTGTACCTCCTTTCTCCCTCTTCTAAAATTACCTATGCAGTACTCTTGCAAGGTCCTACCGCTGCTGCAACAGCTAAAATTAAAATACATTATCATATACAGTGGCTTGCAAAAGTATTCGGCCCCCTTGAACTTTTCCACATTTTGTCACATTACAGCCACAAACATGAATCAATTATATTGGAATTCCACGTGAAAGACCAATACAAAGTGGTGTACACGTGAAAAGTGGAACGAAAATCATACATGATTCCAAACATTTTTTACAAATAAATAACTGCAAAGTGGGGTGTGCGTAATTATTCAGCCCCCTGAGTCAATACTTTGTAGAACCACCTTTTGCTGCAATTACAGCTGCCAGTCTTTTAGGGTATGTCTCTACCAGCTTTGCACATCTACAGACTGAAATCCTTGCCCATTCTTCTTTGCAAAACAGCTCCAGCTCAGTCAGATTAGATGGACAGCATTTGTGAACAGCAGTTTTCAGATCTTGCCACAGATTCTCGATTGGATTTAGATCTGGACTTTGACTGGGCCATTCTAACACATGGATATGTTTTGTTTTAAACCATTCCATTGTTGCCCTGGCTTTATGTTTAGGGTCGTTGTCCTGCTGGAAGGTGAACCTCCGCCCCAGTCTCAAGTCTTTTGCAGACTCCAAGAGGTTTTCTTCCAAGATTGCCCTGTATTTGGCTCTATCCATCTTCCCATCAACTCTGACCAGCTTCCCTGTCCCTGCTGAAGAGAAGCACCCCCAGAGCATTATGCTGCCACCACCATATTTGACAGTGGGGATGGTGTGTTCAGAGTGATGTGCAGTGTTAGTTTTCCGCCACACATAGCGTTTTGCATTTTGGCCAAAAAGTTCCATTTTGGTCTCATCTGACCAGAGCACCTTCTTCCACATGTTTGCTGTGTCCCCCACATGGCTTGTGGCAAACTGCAAACGGGACTTCTTATGGTTTTCTGTTAACAATGGCTTTCTTCTTGCCACTCTTCCATAAAGGCCAACTTTGTGCAGTGCACGACTAATAGTTGTCCTATGGACAGATTCCCCCGACTGATCTGTAGATCTCTGCAGCTCGTCCAGAGTCACCATGGGCCTCTTGGCTGCATTTCTGATCAGCGCTCTCCTTGTTCGGCCTGTGAGTTTAGGTGGACGGCCTTGTCTTGGTAGGTTTACAGTTGTGCCATACTCCTTCCATTTCTGAATGATCGCTTGAACAGTGCTCCATGGGATGTTCAAGACTTTGGAAATCTTTTTGTAGCCTAAGCCTGCTTTAAATTTCTCAATAACTTTATCCCTGACCTGTCTGGTGTGTTCTTTGGACTTCATGGTGTTGTTGCTCCCAATATTCTCTTAGACAACCTCTGAGGCCATCACAGAGCAGCTGTATTTGTACTGACATTAGATTACACACAGGTGCACTCTACTTAGTCATTGTCACGCACGGTGTCCCAAAACTCAGAGCAAAAGCCAAGGTCCCGGTCTGAGCTCACTCTTCTGCCTATAACAGCCACCTTTGGCTTCGGGAGGAGCCCTCCGCTACTCGGGTGCCGCCAGGACTTAATGTGAGAGGACCAGGGCAAATGCTCTGAGCAGGCAAGGGAACCTAGCGTATGCAGGATTTGGGATTAAGAGACAAGGTGATCAGGCCGAGGTCAAACCAAACGGACAGCGGAGTACAAAGTCAGATACCGGAAGCGAAGTCAGGACAGGCAGAGGGTCAATACAGGCAGCAATCAGCAAAGTCAGGGTCAGGCAAGGATCAAAACACGAATCAGAATCAGGAACAATGAAAATAACACTCAGGAGGCGAAACCGAAGTTGGGCGACGAAAATATGCGCAGGCGCCTTTAAATATTTGAATTTCGCGCCTTGCGCGATGACGTCATACGTCGCGCCGGCTCAAGAGGGAGAGCGAGCACCGCCGCTCGCCAGAAGAGCCGGACGCGCGCATCGGCGCGCAAGGAGAGGCGGGCGTCCCCGCCTGGAGAGCGGCGGGCGTCCCCGCTGCCCAGGTATTTTTACATTACCCCCCCCTCTAGAGGGGGCCACTGGACCCCTTGGTTTCTCAGGGTGTTTAGCATAAAATTGTCTGATAAGGCGGTCAGCCTTAACATTAGTGGCAGAAATCCATGATCTTTCTTCAGGACCATATCCCTTCCAGTGAATAAGGAACTGTAACCCCCCCCTGGATAAGCGTGAATCAATAATCTTTTGTATTTCATATTCAGATTGACCATCTACCAAAACTGGAGGAGGAGGAGAATGCTGACGAACCACCCTGGCAGGCTTTAAAAGAGAGACATGAAAAGTATTTGAAATTTTAAGTTCAGGGGGAAGTACTAGGCGAACAGAGGAAGGGTTAATGATGTCAGAAATTACAAAAGGACCAATAAATTTGGGACCCAATTTGGCAGAGGGAACCTTAAGTGAAATATTTTTTGAAGATAACCACACCTTATCACCAACCTGATATTCTGGTGACTCCTTCCGATGCCTATCAGCAGCCCTTTTTTGGGTGCTCACTGCAGAAGACAGAGAATTTTGAATTCTCTGCCAAACTTTTGAAAAATGCTCCACCATAGAATTAGCCGCAGGAACAGCAGAAAACTGTTTTGAAAAAGAAAAACCTCTTGGATGGAAACCATAAACAATATAAAAAGGAGACTCCCCGGTGGAAGCATGAGTGGCATTATTAAAGGCAAACTCAGCCCATGGAAGAAACTCTGTCCACTGAGACTGATTATTGGACACATAACACCTCAAATACTGTTCCAGAGATTGGTTAGTTCTTTCAGTCTGACCATTAGTTTGAGGATGGTAGGCCGAAGAAAAGGACAAATCAGTACCTAAAAGAGAGCAGAATGCCCTCCAGAACCTAGAGACAAACTGAACCCCCCTATCAGAAACAATATTCAATGGAGCTCCATGGTATTTAAATATATTAGTAATGAAAAGACCAGCCAAAGTTTTGGCAGAGGGGAGGGCGGGAAGGGGAATGAAATGACACATCTTGCTAAAGCGATCTACTACCACCCAAATAACAGTATTACCATTAGAGGACGGCAATTCAACAATAAAGTCCATAGAAATATGAGTCCACGGCCTCTCGGGAACAGGAAGTGGTTGTAATAACCCCTGAGGCAGAGTCCTAGATGGTTTGGAGCGTTGGCAAACTGCACAAGAGTTAATATAATTGCCAACATCTTGTCTCATAGTAGGCCACCAAAGGGAACGAGATAATAGTGAACAAGTCTTACTTTGGCCAGGATGCCCTGCTACCCTAGAGTCATGAGTTTCAGACAAAACAGCCTCGCGTAAATTTTCTGGAACAAAAAACCTGCCAGATGGTATGTTTCTAGGCAAGTTAATTTGAGCCTCAGAGAGAGAGGCCAAAAGGTCAGGACTCAGGGCAGCCACAATCACTTCCTTAGGAAGAATAGTGTCAGGTTCAAGGTTTTCTTTATGACATGAGACAAAACTCCTGGACAGGGCATCGGCTTTTAAATTCTTGGACCCAGGTCTATATGTTAGGATAAAATTGAAACGGGTAAAGAACAAAGCCCATCTTGCCTGCCTAGGGTTCAAACGTTTAGCAGATTCAATATACAGTAAATTTTTATGATCAGTGAATACGGTAACAGGATGTTTGGCACCTTCTAGCAGATGTCTCCATTCCTCAAAGGCCCATTTAACTGCCAACAGTTCTCTGTTACCAATGTCATAATTAACCTCCGTAGGGGAGAATTTCCTTGAAAAGTAGGCACAAGGATGAACCTTACAAGTAACAGGGTGACGTTGTGACAATACCGCCCCAGCCCCCACCTCAGAAGCGTCAACTTCAACGAGGAATGGTAAGGTGGAATCTGGGTGACGCAGAACTGGCGCAGAGACAAAAGCTTCTTTAAGAAGCTTAAAAGCTTCAATTGCGTCTGTGGGCCAAATACTGGGATCAACCCCCTTCTTTGTAAGGGCCGTGATTGGGGCCACCAGGGAAGAAAACCCCTTAATGAATTGTCTATAATAATTGGCAAAACCTAGAAATCTTTGAATGGCACGTAAGGAGAGAGGTTGAGCCCACTTCAAAATACCCTCTACCTTGGTTGGTTCCATTTCTAAACCTTGTTGAGAAATGATGTACCCCAGAAAATGAACAGAAGGAACCTCAAAAATACATTTTTCAAACTTGGCATATAATCGATGCTGTCTAAGTCTCAGTAGTACTTCCTGAACCTGACAACGATGATCCTCCAAATTAGAAGAATAGATCAGAATATCATCTAGGTATACTACAACATAGCGTCCAAGAAGGTCACGAAAAATATCGTTAACAAATTCTTGGAAGACAGCAGGAGCGTTACATAACCCAAAAGGCATTACCAAATATTCATAATGCCCATCACGAGTATTAAAGGCTGTTTTCCACTCATCGCCTTCCTTAATCCGGATTAAATTATATGCACCCCTGAGATCGAGCTTAGTGAAGATCGAAGCACCCTTAACCCTATCAAAGAGCTCTGAAATCAAGGGAAGGGGGTAGCGATTTTTAACCGTAATCTTATTTAGATTTCTATAATCAATGCAGGGCCTAAGCCCACCATCCTTCTTGCTTACAAAGAAGAAACCTGCCCCCGCAGGGGAAGAGGATGGTCTAATGAACCCTCGTTCCAAATTCTCTTTAATGTATTCTTCCATTGCTTGAGTCTCAGGAAGAGAAAGTGGATAGGTTCTACCTTTGGGAGGAACAGCCCCAGGAATTAATTCAATTGCACAATCATAGGGTCTATGTGCAGGTAGTAACTCAGCCGCTTTCTTAGAGAATACATCAGCGAAGGCTGTATATGGGGAAGGAAGACCCTTTAAAGTGGTTGTAGCAATGAGAACAGACCCTTTTAAACAAGATACTACACAGTGTGGTCCCCAACCTTGAATTCTACCGGAGACCCAGTCAATCTGCGGGTTGTGTTTTTGTAACCATGGGAGACCTAGAATCACAGGGGTGTCAGGACAATTGATTAGATAGAAAAACAACTGTTCCTTATGAGAACTTTTGATAGACATGACTAGGCTCTGAGATCTGGAAGACACAAACCCACACCCTAGCGGATTCCCATCAATAGCCAGTAACCTGACTGGGGGAACTACAGTGGTACAAGGAATACCCAGCTTATGGGCAAAATTAATATCCAAAAAGTTCCCGGCCGCTCCAGAATCCAAAAAGGCCGGAATCTTAGCATTACCGTACTCCCAATCGAGGAGCACGGGAATGAAGATTTTAGAGGAAACATAATGGGGAGTAGAAACTGCATTACCCAAACAAGACTCCCCAGACTTGTTTAGGCTTTGCAGTTTCCCGGCCTCTTTGGACAATCTTTGCGGAAATGACCACCCTCACCACAGTACATGCATAACCCATTATTACGTCTGCGGTTTCTTTCCTCTGAAGATAAACGAGTAGAACCCAATTGCATAGGCTCCTCTACTGGCATAGGGGTAGCAATGTTACGTATAGGTTCAGGTACCAGGGAAGAAGAGGGGTTTAAGGAAGAGGCCATTCTTTCTTGACGCCTCTCCCTAAGTCTCCTATCTATTTGAATGGATAGGGACATTAATGCATCAAGGGATGAGGGAGCAGGATAATTAATGAGACTGTCTTTAATGGCATCAGACAGACCAGTTCGGAACTGACTACGAAGGGCTGAATCATTCCACCCTGTCTCCACTGCCCAGCGGCGGAACTCTGTACAATACTCCTCAACAAGCCTCCTGCCTTGCTTGAGGGCACGGATGGTAGAGTCAGCAGAGGCTGCCCGATCAGGGTCGTCATAGATAATAGCCATGGCTTTAAAAAAGGCTTCTAGAGAGTATCGGGCAGGGTCAGATGAGGACAGAGTGAAGGCCCAAACCTGAGGATCACCCAACAGTAAAGTGATCACAAAATTAACCTTCGCTGTTTCAGTAGGAAAAGAGCGAGGCAAAAAACTAAGATAGAGTTTACATGCTTCCTTGAAAGCAAAAAATTTACTCCGATCCCCAGAGAACTTCTCGGGGAAAGGTATCTTAGGCTCTACAAGGGAAACTCCCAAAGAGAGCGGGGTAGGAGCTGGATCATCAGCTGCAGGTTGCTGTTGGAGAGAATCCAACCTAACGGCCAAGCCCTGGAGGCATTGGACAATTTGGTCTTGTTTGGTCTCTTGCTCCCTGAGACGCTGGAGGAGGTTTTTAAGCATGATCTCTGGAGAAGCGGACGAAGCAGAGACCCCTTCAGCATCCATTTTCTTTTCAGGCCCAACTTACTGTCACGCACGGTGTCCCAAAACTCAGAGCAAAAGCCAAGGTCCCGGTCTGAGCTCACTCTTCTGCCTATAACAGCCACCTTTGGCTTCGGGAGGAGCCCTCCGCTACTCGGGTGCCGCCAGGACTTAATGTGAGAGGACCAGGGCAAATGCTCTGAGCAGGCAAGGGAACCTAGCGTATGCAGGATTTGGGATTAAGAGACAAGGTGATCAGGCCGAGGTCAAACCAAACGGACAGCGGAGTACAAAGTCAGATACCGGAAGCGAAGTCAGGACAGGCAGAGGGTCAATACAGGCAGCAATCAGCAAAGTCAGGGTCAGGCAAGGATCAAAACACGAATCAGAATCAGGAACAATGAAAATAACACTCAGGAGGCGAAACCGAAGTTGGGCGACGAAAATATGCGCAGGCGCCTTTAAATATTTGAATTTCGCGCCTTGCGCGATGACGTCATACGTCGCGCCGGCTCAAGAGGGAGAGCGAGCACCGCCGCTCGCCAGAAGAGCCGGACGCGCGCATCGGCGCGCAAGGAGAGGCGGGCGTCCCCGCCTGGAGAGCGGCGGGCGTCCCCGCTGCCCAGGTATTTTTACAGTCATTAGCACTCATCCGGCAATGTCTATGGGCAACTGACTGCACTCAGACCAAAGGGGGCTGAATAATTACGCACACCCCACTTTGCAGTTATTATTTGTAAAAAATGTTTGGAATCATGTATGATTTTCATTCCACTTCTCACGTGTACACCACTTTGTATTGGTCTTTCACGTGGAATTCCAATAAAATTGATGTTTGTGGCTGTAATGTGACAAAATGTGGAAAAGTTCAAGGGGGCCGAATACTTTCGCAAGCCACTGTATTTACTGTTTTGATCCAGAGGAAGACAAAAAAGTCTGTGGCAATTATGCCTCAAGAGGGAAAAAAATCCTTCCTAACCCCCATGGAGATTGGAAATATTCCATGGATCAAGCAATCGTAGTTGACATGAATTAATCCAATGCTGACTCTCAAGTTTATACTGTATAAAGAAACCACAATATAAAAATGCATTCAGGAAAACATCCTCATTCAGTTATTAATAGATAATATGAGAACATAAAGAAGAATACTCCCAACATTTTTGCAAAATAAGCAAAAAGGGGGAGGGTTGGTGGGACGCCTCTACCTGCTCAGAAGATAAGAGAGTGGCTGCTACTTCCCCTGCATCACATTGCTCTCTTTCTCAGCCCTCCACTCCAGCTATCTCCTGCCTAGCTTATTCCTTCTCACCTAATCAGGACTGCATCTGATTCTGCCAGTCTCTAAACATAAGCCAGTGAAATCTGTCTGCTGGTCAGTTGGATCCCCTGTCATGCAGCCCCTGCATTTATAGCTCCAGGGCTTTTCTTTCCCTTATTTTAGTCACAGGCTTGGTGACTTGTGTATAGGGCACTTAGGTGCTGTGCTTTGTTAAAATGGTTACATTGAAGATTATTTTTACAAGATACCCTGACATAGCTTCCAACAAGCTTATTTCCCACCTTGCATGGGAAGAGCAAAACAAAAGAAATGCAATTGTTATGTGTTGACTGTATCTGCTAAGGCATGCCATGCATGCAAGATAAAACCTTTTGTACCAGGAGCACTGTGCAGTCTTTTGTCTTGAAATATTTTGATCCCGATATTTAACCCTGGCAACAAGGATGGAATTTAGTACATGAATGCAATGCCAAATGATTTCTAGAAGTGAAAAAGCTCTTTTTTTAATGGACCAAACAGAGGAATTTTGACACTATCAAATTATCCATCTGCAAAAGGATTTCTATTCTATCCAGCATCAAATATAGCAGACCCTATTCATAAACACATTGGAGCTCATTTATCAACACTGGGCAAATTTGCACCTGGGCAGTCATTCATAGCAACCAATCAGCTATTAGCGTTTTTCAGTCAGCTATAGATAGAACAATGAATGCAACATTTTGACTGGTTGCCATGAGTTACTGCCCATGGGCAAATTTGCCCAGTGTTGATAAATGACCCCAATTTTGCTTGTTGAGTGTCACTGGACTAAACCTGTTGAAGGTTCATTTTAGGAAATCATAAAGTAGCTAAACTAAATTTATTGGAAACTGTAACGCATTTCCATTTTAACAGATGCAAACCAGAAACAAACAAAATCAGTGATAGTTATATACCAGAAATCTGCAGTGTTTTAGGAGCAGCTTAGAACCTCTTTTAAGGAACAATCTTATGCATGGAGTCTGAAATGCAATGGTGAAGTGAGTGCTGGCTATAAATAATCAATAATGTGTTACAGGATAGGGTTAATAGCTGAGAGTAGTCTCCTTTACAGGCTCTGCTGCTTTAGTGAAGGGACCGCACTGCTGTCAAGAGTATCCAGCATACTCTTCTCCCTGATCCATATCTGCTGTTTGGGATCCGGTCCATTAAGGTCGATACCCTAAGGATAAAAGAATTACTATCCAGACTACTCTCCACAATGGCGCCTTGCTGTTTAGCCTAGTTTTTACCCTGCCCACACTGTTGAGTTGGGATAAACTGGTGGACTATATCTTTCTACTTGCTCTACCTTAACCTGCCTATTCCATACTATCTGTATTTGTGCGTATTGCATTACCCTGTGGATCATTGTCTTGGACAATAAATCAAGTTCAGTTCTGTTTTGCTGCATAAAGAACCTTCTGGCATCCATTTATTCATTTACTTTGCACACAGCCTAAGTGAGTTGTAGTTTCAGTAGTTGTAGTTGTGGTTTTGTCTGTATTTACAGCCAAAAACGGATTTCAGGAACATCCGTGTCAGATTGTTGCAGTTCATCAAAAACGTAACTCCCTAGGCAATGGAAAAGAGTGTACTAAAGAAGAACAAGCTTTCAAGGAGTTGGAATACTGAGGATGAATTAACTGCTAATGCACAAACAATGATCACACACAGTGGAGCATTTCTAACTATGTCCTTGCGATATGGAGTTTAATTTGCAACCCGTTGACTGCAGAAATATATTTTTAAAGTAGCAAATTTACTTTTAATTTATAAGTATATATTTAAATAAATCCACAGAGACCATGATTACTGGGGAAAATTTTAAGTAAAATAATAAATGAATACTGTTGCCAACAATATTCTTTTCACAGTTGAATTACGACAATAGTTATACACAAAACTTTTAAGACCTTGTGGTTTAAAGAAGGTGTATACAGGTATGGGACATATTATCCATAATGCTTAGGACCTGGGGTTTTCCAGATAAGTGGTCTTTCCGTAAGTTGGATCACCATATTTTCTCTACTAATAAATTTGTATTAACATTAAAAAATCAATAGGATTGTATTGCCTTCCATAAGAATTAATTATATCTTAGTTGGGATCAAATACAAGGTATTGTTTTATTATTATAGTTAAAAAGGAAATAATGTAAAAAAAAATTCAATTACTTGATTAAAATGGAGTCTATGGGAGATGACCTTCCTGTAATTCAGGATTTCTGGATAACTGGTTTTCGTAAAACACATCCTTTACCAGTATTGTTTGTGGTAAATTGATCATGGGGCCAGGCTCAAACCTTAATATGAGTATGGTTTGATAACAATAACCGTCAGTTGCTGCACTACAAATGCACTTTATAAATAAAAGTTTGCTGCACACCCATCATCTCCTGGACATTAGGCAAAATTACCAGTGTATATGGTATATAATAATTTATATAATACTAAGTGAATCCAATACTTCACCATGAGTGAAGAAACCTTGGTCAGACCTGCAGTAGATGTTCAGTATGTATAGGATGTACAGGAAGGCCTTTTTTTAAAAAAAAAAAAAAATAGACCTAACATCAAACCATTGTGTCTTGCAGATATTTTTGTAGAGATTTGTAATTTACAGGAAGGAATTTACAACTTAAAAAGAGGGTCAGAGAAAGTCAAAGCTGACAGACCCAGCCACAATGCACATTATGATTGTCCTGTTCACGCCACTTCAGACGCACGTGACTCATCAATTTTAAATAATTCCACCGGTCCCGTACAGACTAAACATCACAACTGTATGACCTGCCCCTGCCCAGATATTCCTAACTGCAAGACCAAGTACCCAAAGACAGTAAATTAAACCTTTGGCATAAATGTGTTTGAGTTTATGTTATGGTGTGACCTTATCAGGACCGTAGAGAGTCGTTAGAGAAATTCGTAGGGGAAGGACCTCTCCTACACCTCCCACTGAAGCGACAGCCGCTGATGGTGGAGACAGGACTGGGCTTAGTGGAGGAGTGGCAGGAGTGCCAAACCGGAGCGTCGGAACCAATTCAGAAGGCAGGAGCGAGGTCAGGCGGGCAGAGGGTCAGTGCAGGCAGCAAGGGTTCAAAGTCAAGTCAGGCCGGGTCAAAAATCAGAATCTTGGTAGCAGAAAATAAGGCTTGGTGTTTTCAAACAGAAATGATCACTTAGCAGTGATCCTAGGCCTCAGCGTCTCTTTATACCTTGTGCGCATGCGCAGGGCGCCGGAAGCGCGTTCCCGAGCGCGTGCGAACGTGCGCGCCTCCATACGCGTCATTCCGACGCGTGCGCATATTCGCCGGCGCCGTGACAGGCGCGCGCATGCGCAGAAGGGCACGCCGCGCGCCTGCATCAATCGGCGGCGGCGGCGCTTCGGGACCCGGCGGCTGGAGGCAACGGGCAGCCCCAGGTACCCTACAGACCTTCACATCACCTATGATGGGTCCTGATGTGAACTTTAAGTCACCTTTAGGTGGCCTTTCACTCCCCCATATGGCATTGCTTTTATCAGCCAGGGCATAGAGCCGGGCATCACAGGTTGTGAGACCTTTACACATTGATGGTTTCAGACCCTAGTGAACAGAGGCCTGTTAAAGATCTGTTCCTGGTACATGTGGGAAGATTTTTTGAATACCTTGGCCTACTTTACAGACCTGTATCATGACAATGATCAACTGGGGAATGTAGCTATGAAGGCTCTATATCTTTGCACAATACAGTAAATTCCCCACACTCTGTTTGCTTTAAAACTATACCCCAGAATGAATACTGTATTGCCCTTTAGGTCTTTTACTTTGAGCCACCATTTAATGATGGCCTGTATGCTCACTCATAGGACAGGAAATAATGCAGATCTAACTAACAGGAAGAAGTGTGGGAATAAAAGACAGAACTTTGTCCATTAATTGGCGAATGTGACCTAACATGTATGTGTGTCCATATAATATTAAATATAAAAAGCAAAAAAAAAGTGATTCTAACCAGCACTCTCACCATATCACTAATCTACTAATCAACTTAGATTTAGCATACAACATGACATAATCATCACTATATGATATATATTTATTAAGAAAAGATAAAACTACAATGTTGTAAAACCAGATTGCCATCCTGACCCAGTGTTCATATATACAAACTACTGTGGTATTCTGGGTTGACGTGTCAAAATCATTTTTTCTACTGTTTCCTAGGCTCTGGTAACAGGTTTAGCACTGCTGATCCTACGTTTAAACAATTATCTGTAATTTATAATGGAGAAAAGGTATCACTACTGCACCATTGTTTTTAGCACAATGATATGAAGCTTATATTAAAATTTTGTTTTCAGAATTGTTTAAGAATAGATTAGACCCTACCAGAACACTATTATCCAAGTTTAGTTTGCACATATTTTGCCCTTTCTGATGTTAATATGAAAACTTGCATGAGACATGCCGACAATTCTATCCATTGGATCAAATGCAATAGAAAAAAAGATTAATAAGGTCTTCTCCCTAGACACAGTCACTTCAGTAATATAAAGAAACACTATGACATTTTGGAGACAAAAAGGTTAACTACATAGGATTACATGAAAACATTCTCTCTGCCCCCTGCTAACCTACAAAGATTTCATTTTCCTTTGTTTATCTTTTCTGAAACCTATGCTAAACTATCCCTGGCTTGGATAAAAGAATCATGTCTTCATTCATTTCCTATCTAGCAGAATTGCCATAGCATTTTCTATCATTGGTACATAATCCTATTCTCTACATTATTTTCTTAATATCAAGTACAGCACAAGATAATGGATAGGCACTGTAATAACAGTGTGGCCTGCGGTAGCCCCTCAAGGGAAATAGCTTTGAAGCTGTTGGAATATTAATGCCTCTCTGTGTCACAAGTCTTCCTTTTCACTTTAACTTCTGTTTTCTAAACTACATAATGACTTTTTATATATGACAAATGCATTAGAATAAAAAGAAAACCCATTGACAAGCAGCCTAAATGTTGCAAGCAATTTTTCTTTTGTGTTCTTTTTTTTTGATCATCATCAGAGACTGTGCAGGTAATTTCTAATGTGAATATCAAGGAGGATGAAAAAGGGTTATACTTTATAATTCATAAACATTTCAGAGACACTGCTGAGCATAGAGATACTGACTGATAAAAATCAACAACCTAATAAAGTATCACTTAAATATATTTATTATTCAATATCAGTGTATGTGTTTTTTTAAATATATGCATGAATAGATAGAAGATATCTAGATAGGTAGATAGATATAGATAAATATATAAACATAAAATACAGCACAGCTTTCGATAGATAGATAGATAGATAGATAGATAGATAGATAGATAGATAGATCCAATATTGCACAACTGTCAAGGGAAACCACCTTAATGTGAGATTGACATTTAGATCTTAATCAATCTTGATTGGTGTTAAGACCAAGTCAATCCTACATTAAAGTGGGTTAATTTTGAAGTCCCGTGAGTACTGTGTTCTGTTGGATGTTTGTGTTTGCTTTGTTTGTGATTGTGGAATGCGTCCTCTATACTATGGTCTGTGTGTGTGTGTGTGTGTGTGTATATATACACACACACAGTATATACCACAAAAAAATCAAATATTAAATAAACCAATCAGATTGCTTTGTCACCAACATGAAAAAAAGAAAATAAATACAGTTACAGTATTTGCTTAAAATGGAGTCTATTGAAGATGATTTTCCCGTAGTTTCCCGGCACTCTGTGGATATCGGATTTGGTATAAGAAAACTCATAATGATATTTCTAAAATTATATGTCATCAATCATCTTGATGCCACTGCTAAGCTTGGACATTAGGTAAGGTCTTATATTATGCATTCCACATTACGGAATCTGTTGTTCTCCAACTGGACATATGTTTGCAAAAAATTATGACCATGTTAAATGGGGCTCTTACAGTGCATTGCATTGACAGCGCGCTACAGGCTAATGCCTCTACTACCAAATTTCGTTTTAAGTTCTCATTTAAAGCAGAAGGAAAGGCTAAGTCACTTAGGGGTGCCAACATTTTAGGCACCCCCAGGTGACTTTAATCGCTTACCTTTTACCCAGGGCTGGTGCCCCTTTTAGGATAAAACCGCACCACATGCGTGCGTGGTCTCCTCTTCCTTCCTCGCACGCTTGCGCATGCGCAGTAGAACCGAACTTTAACAAGAAAGTTGGCTTTTCATTCTACTGCTCATGTGCCGGCCCAGGGATTCAGACGACAGAAGGAATAAGGAAGAGCTTGGCAGGTACCCCGGGCTGGCGCTGTTTTCTCCTAACAGGGGCACCAGCCTGGGGTACAAGGTAAGCGATTAAAGTCACTTGGGGGTGCCTAACATTTTGGCACCCCCAAGTGACTTAGCCTTTCCTTCTCCTTTCAGTGCTTTATTATAATGACTGTACAGCACACTGTTGCTACAATTGGCAACTGCTACATACCTCCCAGCTGACACTTTGTGTGAGACAGTCCTGAATCACAGACCCCCAAAGAAGTGGCCTCAGTAAAAAGTGAGTAGGTTTTAAGTGAGTCAGGTTTAAAGGAGACATATTATGTGAAAGACAATATTGTGCCATTGAATTGTACTCATCTACATATAGAAGCAATGTGCTTTAAAAAGTAGTGTTTTGGCTGATTTATTGAACATTTCCCCAAAAACCCCACTTGTCCCGCCCATCTGTTCCACTTTCAGCTGCCTCCTTTCCCAGACTGTGCAGGGGGGACACTGCATTGCAGTACACTGCACTGCAGGAAAGGAACCAATCAGCAGCTAGGGAACTGAAGCCTGCCTTTGCATGTGTGAAAGCAGGGCTGTGATTGGCTACTCCCCTCCTACTGTGCTTCTGGCAGGGACCATTAGGACATGCCCACCCCTCTTTGAAACACAGACAGGGACCTGAACGGATCTTTAGAAAGCTCCAATAAAGGGGCCATTTTTACAGATAGTATCAATTATTAATTTTTAGCCCCAAGTGAAACCAGCACCATATACAGTATTATTCATAACTGCCTACAAGATTAGAGTTTTTTCGATTATCCTATATGTCTCCTTTAACAGAGCTCAAGACATGGTCTAAAATCTCCTGATTTACATTTTTAGAATGATGGAAAGTTGTAGCATTTTAGGCCAAAAAATACTCTGACAATCACTTGACTTGAGAGATCCAGCCTAATAGTTAACCCTAAAACCTACATATCCAATAGTAGTATATAGTGCATAAGAAGGCATGGGAGTGAACAAGCAACTGAATTGTGGGGGTTTGGGAACAAACAACAAAGACACAATATCCTTAGAAATTTTCTGCATAAAACTACTGAAGAAAACTACTGAAGAATGCCTTTTCCATAAAAAAAAACAAGGATTCTTTGTTCATATATAGCAAAATATTCTAGCTAGCCAACTACATCAAAGTCATCCCTGGTCTGGCCAGTCCTACACTCACTTTCATCTGATTCATTCAGAATTCTGCTGCTTTATCATACATTTTTCACAGGCGCTAAGTTTTACCTGCAACTTGCATATTCAATGTTAAAGGGGAACTCCACCCAAACTCAACTAAAGATTTTTGAGAAGCGAACATAATTTCAAACAACTTTGCAATCTACATAAATCAAAAGATGTGCAGTCTTTTCATGATTTTTAATGTACTAATATGGTTTGAAACAGTTACCTAAGCCTGGCCCCCTGTTCTCCTGCTGATCTGGCTGGCTACTTTGAGACTCAAATATAATGTAAGAGTAGTAGACTGTCCTCAGCCTGCCTTCAGCCTGCATCCTCTAAACCACTCAAGCCCCTGCACATCACAGTACATTGCATTGTGGGTTATGTGGTTCCTGCGTGCTGTCTGTAAGCTGTGGAGGCGTTGTTATAATTTGTAACATTAGTGTTTTAGTCCCTCCTTACCTGCCAGGATTTCAGATGATGCAAAAAGAGAATATATTTTTTGCAGCTGGATTTCAGCAAATAAAAATGGCTTTTATTATACTTTTTGAAGGAACAGATCACAGTGATAGGTATATTAGGGGTTTCTGTGTTATGTGGGGTCTGGGGCAGCAGAATATGTTTTTGGCTGAGGGAGGATTTGCAGTGCACTAAGCCATGCCCACTTATTGTGGCCAAATAGAGCCCCCCTAAAGTCCACCCACCTCCATCTCTACGAGTCTGTGGCAGTTTAGCTGCAACTTCCTAAACCAGGGGGGGGGGGGGCGGAATTCTCGCCCCCTCCAGTTCCAACACCTATGTGTGGGGTTCTTGGTTTATAAGCTAGAGTTTCCCTTTAAATTTACAAAACTCGTTGCACTCTACATTGGCCACTACAGGGATCATCTGACAGGAGCTAGAATGATGGGGGCTAGAACCTGGAGCTGGCCACTTCTCCTGTGTTTACTATTGTAAAGGGGAAATTTGTGAGTAACATGCAAGAGAATGAGGGAAAACTACAATGTAACTGAATGTACTGCAGGTTGCAAAATAGAACATTTTTTTAATCTTTTGATTTGGTTATGATGAATCAACACAAACACAATGTACAAAAGGTGAAAAATTTAATAACGTGCATGTATTGTGAAGAGTTGTCACCTTCTGCCTAAAAGTGGGAAATGTAATAAAGGCAAAAATTACAAGGGAGGAAATTACCAAACTTCATATCTGCAAATGTGAAAGGCTCAAACTGAAGTAAGTTCATTTAAACAGCGTCTCTCTATACCCTGCTGAAAATAGAATAGTGAAATGCGCAAAACAATTTATATTTTATCTGTACTATCTAATTAATTAAATGGCTCCAGAGTAGCAGAATCACAAATCATATTAATAACTGAATACTGAAATAAAAGCTGTTCACTTGTTCGGCCTTATCAAAATAATATTTGCATATCCCTACCTGTGATGGGTAGGTAATAAGTACCTGCCACAAATCAGAATTATGAATTTTGTACGCCTAACATAACCGCAGGGGAAATTATACCTCAGGCATTCCATAATAATTGCAGCTAAGCTGTTTAGTGCTATCCACTTATTCTGCCTGAAGTGTTTAAAGCAGCAACAGTTGTAAATGAATGCAAGCATGCATTCCAACACACGTTTTTAAAGTAAATAAAATGTATATTTTTTGTCACGTGTAATTATCTCCTCATAAATGATCACATCCTCCATATGTTCTTATTATTATTTCAAACAATTTAAAGGAACAGTAACACCAAAAAATGAAAGTGTATAAAAGTAACTAAAATATAATGTGCTGCTGCCCTGCACTGGTAAAAGTTGTGTGTTTACTTCAGAAAGTCTACTATAATTTATATATATAAGCTGCTATGTAGCCATGGAGGCAGCCATTCAAAGGAGAAAAGGCACAGGCACATAGCAGATAACAGATAAAACACTATTGTATTCTACAGAACTTATCTGTTATCTGCTATGTAACCTGTGCCTTTTCTCCTTTTTTCCAGCTTGAATGGCTGCCCCCGTGGCTACACAGCAGCTTATTATATAAATTATAGTAGTGTTACTGTAGCAAACACACCAGTTTTACCAGTGCAGGGCAACAGTGCATTATATTTTTATTACTTTAAAGCTCTTTTATTTTTTAGTGTTACTGTTCCTTTAAGATTTTTAAAAGCTTAAGGTTTTCTTTGATTGTCTAAAACATTTGGATAAGTAAAGGCAGTACAATTCCATGCCACTGGTTCACATTTAGCCCTTTGGGAACTAGACAAGTGACCAGTGCTTTGCAGTATACTTTTTAATTGTGATTAATTATATTGCAGAATTGTCTGCTCTGAACATTTTTTAAAATTCTTCTTTCAGCGGAACAGCTAAAGCAACACTATCTGAAAAATAAAGTTTGCATTTATGCCTGGAAAAACGGTATAATGCTCAATAAAATAGGTCTGAAATACAGGAGGGGAATATAGAAATAAAGGAGGAGTTGAACATAATGGATTTTAGTCTTTAAGCCCAACTTAACTATGTAAATATGTAACTATGTAATCAGAGGGGCTTGGCTTGAGTTCCAGATGTTTGTCATATAACATTTTTATATACAATACATTTATTGACTGGCATGTAATGCATTTCCATATTTTACATTAGTTCACTATTTACTGCTTTGGACTCTGCAGAGGATTATTAACATAAGTGTCCAAGTAATGTTTCAATAGCAATATATTTTGAGCAAACTATTCCAAGTTAGAAAATGAAAGCAAACCCGGTTGGTTGCTATTGGCAACTGCACTTATGCAAAAAAAAGCACCTATGGTTGTAAATTAGCCATTCTGTGTCTTATTTTCCCCGAATACAGGACACAGGAAGAACTGAAGATAAGATGCTAATATTAAGGTGAGGACCAAGTATAAAATGAGACTGCTGAGATCCTATTGCTAAGTTTTCAGTTTTAAGGGTAAATATATTTATTAGGAAAACACTGAACCCAGTTCGGGGCATCCCTAATATTTATATATTTAATATAATTTTCAGGATAGGGTTAAAATATTTAGTAAAAAAAAAAAAAAATCCAAAAAAAACTAGTGCCAGCAAGCAAGTGAAATGTTGAATGTCAAGACTTTGCACTGAGGATGGCAGCATATAGACAGCTAAGCAGCCAGTTAACTGTCCCTATTTGGAGGTAGAGCCATGATTGGCTACCAGTGCTACCATGCTTCTGTCATAACACCACCATATATACTTCATCATTACCTACATGACAATGGTGATTTTGAACAACTTTATTGGGCCATTTACAATGCCAAGCAGTAGTGCAAGAACTTGTCTCATTTTTCTTTATGAATCAGGGCACCATTTCCAGTTCTATGCAAGATGCAAGGTTCAGAATGAAAACAATTTAAAACCATGCTCCTTTTGTGTTTTTAAGGAACGTCATAGTGATTTCAATATTCCAATAATTCAAATTCTCATTCATTGAAAATTACATCTATCTAAGCATTATATACAGGTATATTTTTAAAGCAATATCATTTTCAGATCAGTTCCTGTAAATTGGTTGGGTTACATAGTTACATAGTTACATAGTTACAGTTATAGGGTTGAAAAAAGACCAGTGTCCATCAAGTTCAACCCATCCAAGTAAAACCAGCACACCTAACCCACACCTACCAATCTATACACTCACATACATAAACTATAAATACAACCACTAGTACTAACTGTAGATATTAGTATCACAATAGCCTTGGATATTCTGATTGATCAAGAACTCATCCAGGCCCCTCTTAAAGGCATTAACAGAGTCTGCCATTACCACATCACTAGGAAGGGCATTCCACAACCTCACTGCCCTCACCGTGAAAAACCACCTACGCTGCTTCAAATGGAAGCTCCTTTCCTCTAATCTAAAGGGGTGACCTCTGGTGCGCTGATTGTTTTTATGGGAAAAAAGAACATCCCCCAACTGCCTATAATCCCCTCTAATGTACTTGTACAGAGTAATCATGTCCCCTCGCAAGCACCTCTTTTCCAGAGAAAACAACCCCAACCTCGACAGTCTCACCTCATAGTTTAAATCTTCCATCCCCTTAACCAGTTTAGTTGCACGTCTCTGCACTCTCTCCAGCTCATTAATATCCTTCTTAAGGACTGGAGCCCAAAACTGCACTGCATACTCAAGGTGAGGCCTTACCAGGGACCTATAAAGGGGCAAAATTATGTTCTCATCCCTTGAGTCAATGCCCTTTTTTATACAAGACAGCACTTTATTTGCTTTAGTAGCCACAGAATGACACTGCCTGGCATTAGACAACTTGTTATCAACAAAATCCCCTAGATCCTTCTCCATTAAGGAAACCCCCAACACACTACCATTCAGTAGATAGTTTGCGTTTATATTATTTCTACCAAAGTGCATAACTTTGCACTTATCAACATTGAACCTCATTTTCCAGTTTGCTGCCCAGTTATCTAATTTTGTCAAATCGCTCTGCAAAGCGGCAGCTTCCTGCATGGAACTTATAGTTTTGCACAATTTAGTGTCATCAGCAAAAATAGAAACAGTACTGTCTATGCCCACCTCCAGGTCATTAATAAACAAGTTATAAAAGCAAAGGCCCAAGGACTGACCCCTGCTAAATATGAAAAAGAAAAACAAGTTAAGGTATTTAACACATAGGGGAGAATGAAATAAAAGTCAGCAATGGGAAAATTATTTGCAATCCAAAATGTATGCCACTGTGGAAATTTGATATGGGCTTTCCCAGCGTGGAAACTGTGACCACTTCCGACAGTGGAAGAAAGATTGCAAATGTTATTGTTTGTGACAGTGCATAGTGTATGTAGTAAAACTTCCTTAAAAAGTTTACACCACCTTCAAGCATGCCTCAAGTTTGCAATGTGCAATTAAAATTTGCAGTGCAATAACAGTCTAATGAACAATATTACATTGCAAAATGCAAATTTTTATTCTTATGTGTGTGCATTTTTTCTCCATTTACAAATTTTATTACATTCCCCCAATGCAGTGTAATATATCTTTTTTTATGTGCACTTTTGTTACATTACAGAAATGGTACTTTAACAACAACTTGTAGTGTTTTACTTACTTTTGTGCTATATATGTAAGAACATAGAATAAACAGAATATAGAAAGTATTTAACATATATTTAAGATAATTTGGGCATTAACACCTTATATTAGAATTAAGTAAAGTGTTTGGTGTGTTGAATTACATCCTCCCCTGCTGTATGGACTGGTTTATCCCCCCACCCCATATATAATAAAAAGCACTACGTTTGCCCAGGAGCAGTAACCAATAGCAACCAACACATTGACTGCTTTTAAACAGGTGACCAGTAAATTCTTCCTCATGATTGGTTGCTATAGGTTACTGCACCTGGGCAAACGTAGTGCCTTTTATTACATAACTTCCTGTCACAATTACGCCACTTCCAGACGCATGTGACTTTAGGCGTGGCTGTCTAGTGAGTCACTTGATCAGTCTCATACACCTTGCACACAGGTCAGACTAGTGTCACAGTGCCCCAAAAACCAACCGACAACAACAAACAAAATAAAAAACTTGCGGCAACCACCAATTGTTTAGCGAAACTTCCGTGAAAATTTGGCGCAGAAAAATTCGTCTCACTGAATTTTTTGGTTGCGCGTCAAAAAATAGACGCAGGCATAAAAAAAAAATAGACGTGGGGACAAACAGCTAACAGCTAAAAAAGATGAAAAGGAAGTAGTAGTATTCTGGCTATTATGTTAGACATCTGCTCACTCCAGCCTTTATAGATTACATTTTTGCCTAAGTAACTATATTGAAATCTTTTTTTTATTTTGTGCAGTCTATCTATTTGACCCAGTTTAATTTTTACACTGAACTGTTTACGTAAAGCACATGTACAAAATGTAAGCACTTGTAGATAAACTACTGCAAAGAATAATATTTTTGTTTATTTGCAATGCTTCAAATGTAATTATACTGTATTTGTGCTAGTTCTTTATTAATTCAGTTGTTCTTAATGTGGTTCAGGTTTTAAAATAAAAGTGAAATTGATATAAAAGAGCTGCTAGGGTTTATTAAGGTTAAGGTTTATGCTTATTTGTCAAGCTTAATTTACTAATTGCATTAACATTTCCTAAATTATTTGCATGAATTGTGTGTGAGTTAAAGGGATTTTTTTTTTTTTTTTTTAAATAAAGGTTTTGCGAGATTATGTATAGGTTAAATGTATTCAGTAAAACACACCTTGGCCAAGGTTATCTATAGCTTGTAGCAGGCCTCAAACCTCACATCTACTTATTAAAATGTGAAAATTCCCAAGATTAATAAATTATATGGGATAAAATAAGAAAAGTCCTAGGCACAATTGCAGACTTAATAAAGAGTTCAGCTCCTGGCCTACAGGGATCATTACTTAACTCAAGACTTTTGTCTGAAGTGATGTAGCCATTTGGCACCAAATCCTGAGAGAGACCTTATCCTTAACTACTTTCCTAAAATTAAAGAGTGATAAAGTGATATGACACCAGCCTCAAATGTCAGTTCTAATCTTATACATTCTTATAGTTATTCTCCCATTGCTTTCACTTTTCTATATAGAGCTTGTAGTGCTCTGGGTTCTTAAAGGAGAAGGAAAGGTAAAAACTAAAGTAAGATTTATCAGAAAGGTTTATCTAAATAGTCATAAGCACTTACAGTAATGCTGCACTGAGCCCTCTATCAAAAGAAACACAGGATTCCTTGTCTTCTTTTTTGGAAGCATGTTCTTTGGTATCAGACTTCCTCTCTTTAGGGCTCATTCAGGTTTGGGGTAAGAGTCTGCTTAGTTCTCTCCTTTCTCCCCCTCCCTTCTCCTGCTCCCCCCTGCCATAAGAATGCACAAGAACTCACTCCCTTTGGAATGCCTGATCTGAGCTTTCAATGGCTATAACTGCAGTAGGAATCTACCAAGACCAAGCTAAATGGCAGCTGCTATTGGAGGGAGCTTCTAGGAATCTTCACTCAGGTATAGTAAAGCTTTCTGCAGAATAAATAAAGTGTTCTAGGTGGCACTAATGTGGTGAATCTATTGGCAGTAAAATGACAAAATGACTTTCCTTCTCCTTTAAATTGTACTCTGTTAATTCTTATTTTATGAGTACATTTTAAATTTACTAAATTAGCATTTCAAAGAATATTCTCAAAGGGGCCTATTTATAGGGAAACAATGCAACTGTACCACAAAAATGCAACTTATGCACATATAACAGGCATATCAGCATTAACTTAAAATACACAATGCTGTTAATTAAAGATGTATTTGATTTTGTATTCTTTACAGAAAGTGACACTGTTATAGAAGAAATGTACAAGTTACTTCAGAAATGTGAAGTAATAACACTTTACTGTGTGACCCAAACTTAAAATTTTTAATGCATGGAGAATAGACTTCTGCACCTTTTGGGTCTGGGCTGTTTCTGACTCAAACTCAATGCTGAAAATTTGCATAGCTTATGTTATCCATTTAGTAGGAGTGAATCTACTGTATATTTCTTCCTCCTCATGCTACTGCAAAAAATCATAAAAAGGCTTTGAATTTCTCTGAATGGTCTGTTCTTTTTCAAATGTTAAGACATCTAAAATGGGCATGTATTCCAAGAGCAAGATGGGAAACTAAAGGTTCAAGAGTGGTCAGTTGGTCTTAGATTCTGTTTGGCTTTATTGAATCATCTGATGAGAGTATGACCTAAAGATAATATGCTTTTGTTAAAAGCAGAAAAAACAATTACTGTATGATTTAATGGAATGTCCTCTTACACATGTGAATTTTTTTGCGAAACGCATTTGTCGCTGTATTTTTTTTGTCGCCCAAGTCTTTTTTTTATGCCCAATTTGACGCAACTGCAGCAACAATGATGTCTTTAGTAGAAAGTAATTTAAGCCATAGCGGTCCCCTATAAATTAACTATAAAATGATATAGACAAAATGCATTTGCATTGTTGATGTTTTTATAATATGGCAATGTTTTTGTTCTTCAGTTTTCAGGGATGCAATTTCAACTGTCTGGTTATAGAGCTTAATGACCAAAGCAACTTGGTAGCAGTTTGGAAGACAGAATGGAACATGTATAGAAAGAGCAGAGTAGAAAAATAAAGAACAAACCCCAATGCTCTCAATATTTGTGATCTTGGTGGCTAAGGGTCAGTCTGGAAAAGGCAGACTAATCATTCAAAAATACACAAAATAAATTATGAAGACCAAAATCTGCTAAGAATAAAGTAGTATAAAAAATACGAAAAAAATAAAGTTGAATGTTTTCAAAACATAAGCACATAGTAGAGTCCCAAGACTACCTGAACATTTTGTGTACAATAACCACAGGCATAATTAGGTCCCTGCTGTGCAGACAATACATCAGGCAGACTAGAGGCTCTAGTACCAGGTATTTACAGATATCTAGTTAAACCAATATTATATTCATGCAGAATAAAGACAACTAAGTGTGTCTCTGTATTTTTAAGGATAAGCCATTATTCATATTTGCCCTAATAATTTCCAAGAAGATGCAGCAAGCAGGGTAGAGCATGTGCTACATGGCACCTTAGCATACATGGACACAGTCATCCAGCCAGTTGGGGCTCCAAGAATATGTGGGAACTGGTTTTATATTTATCAAAGAAAAAAAATAGATATGTAACACACCATTAGTAAGGTCTATTAGCATTGGCGGTTTAATGTCCTACTAAAAAGCTTCATTTGTAACAAGTGATGTGTTTCCTTTAAATGTTTCAATTTTGTGCTATTCTAAAAAATATCAGTTGGTTTGGGCTCCATACAAAGACTGGAATAGAAATCTCACCTTATATTAGCCAATGTATACTCAATGTATGCCATAATCAGCCCCCCAGTCAGCCCCCCAGTCTGAAACCTGCGTATATTATTTCTCTCATCAGTCTTCATTCTAGCCTAGTTCCTCTGCAATCTCTGAATCATGACATTTTCATTCACTGTCAACCTTGCTGCAATGGAGAATAAGATCTTGTGAAATATGACAAGCCATTGGCAATAACAGATGTAATGATTGCAAATTTCCCCATTGAAACTAACAACATATTCTAGCTATTAGGCATGTGAATTCTGTGATCATTTTACTGTTACAGGAATTACACCCATTGGGTCCCCGTGCTGTTTAGGGAGTGAATCTCTTCATATAAAAAGAACAGTAACCAAAACAAAGGAGTATAATTGATCCTACACTATCCTTCCTGGGTCACAATCTGATTCATAGGCTTAATCATAATCCCCTGAGAAAATGGTAACCTTGCACTCCTTGCACTCTGTTCCATACTGTATGATTGAAAGGCTCCTTGCATGTTTTTAGTTTTATATTCTTCCACCGAATTTAGAGATTTATTATTAATAGACAACGCAGACTAATACTGCATATTCCATATTTCTTCTTGACCTCTGAGGATAGCCATTTTTTATTCCTTTCCAGTTGCAATTTACGCAAGCCAAACCTTCTTCACTCAATCATAGAATAATTTAAAGCCACACTAAAATAATCTACTCAGTAAATTGCAGATTTTGTTTAAATAACAAAGTTACCTGCATTAAATCCTACAGGGATACAATGAGCTTTAAATAAGACAGTAAACAGATGTGTGTTTGTAATAAATGTAACATTAACACATAAGTAGTTCCACAGGAGAAATCTCTTGTTAATACAACAGTTGTCCCTCATTGCATTTGTGACATTTTATAAACTAAATTTAGAAAACATCCCTCTGCTTGGATGTCTCCCATCTTTAAATGACTTGGTGGAGACCCTTTCCGCATTCCTGCATTCTTTTCTTAAACTTTTTATAAGAAGTTATTTCAGTTCTGCCATTTACATTTTACTACCTGTTTTTCCTGTAATTTTAGAACATATATGTTCAATTGAAAATAGTATGTTTTTTTTTTAATTGAGGCTCTGGGAACAAAGAAATTATACATACATATTTGGCTTGGAACAGTGTCTTGAATTTATTTACATAAATTCCAGTCAGTTTCACTGATCTGAAATTGATATAAACAATTTATTGTTCTAACTGTGATGGTGTAAGCTCATGGTAAATCAGGTACTTGTAAAACCATAGGATATATCAAACTTTACCCAGGATGAGACTTTTCTCTCAGGCATGAGCCCTGGCATATGTTGAAGGCCAGGATGTTGTTGCAACTGTAACTCACAATAATAATGGGTGCCAGTGGTTCTTGAAGTTAAACAGGAACTTATTTATTAAAGAGATCGACATAGGAGTATTAACAAATAACAATGCAGGTCTCATGCGTATCATAGTTCAGGTTTATACTCACAGTACTTGGTGACATTGACTCTGTCCCTGCAGGGCAACAAAGGGTTACTCCAAGCTTTCAGGTTATGCTGTCTGTAAACTGGAAACCCTACTTCTGGGCAAACATACACAGGGGTTATTATCCCTTTATGATCCTCGTCAGAGCTAGAGCTGCTCTAACTATCTGTCACACCTAGGGGCTGATTTACTAACCCACGAATCCGACCCGAATTGGAAAAGTTCCGACTTGAAAACAGACATTTTGCGATTACTTTGCGATTTTTTCGTATGTTTTGCGATTTTTTCGGATTCTGTACGAATTTTTCGTTACCAATACGATTTTTGCGTAAAAACGCGAGTTTTTCGTATCCATTACGAAAGTTGCGTAAAAAGTTTTTACGCAAAAATCGTATTGGATCCGAAAAATTCGTAAAGAATCCGAAAAAATCGCAAAACATACGAAAAAATCGCAAAGTACCGATCATTACGAAAAAAACGCAATCGGACTCCATTCGACCCGTTCGTGGGTAAGTAAATCAGCCCCCTAGTGTGACCTATAACAGAATCTTTCCTGACCTGTCTGGGCCTAAACCCAGGTCCCACTCTGGTCTACGTGCCTGCTTCAGGTAGAACTCTAACAAAATGGACCCTGTCCACATGGCTGTGTTTTGTAACACACTGCCAAACTGTAGCACTGCAAGAGTCAGGCTATGACCCAGGAAAGGGACTTACTTCCCTTCTATATTGAGGACCCCATATAGATGTTTAAATAACTAGGGGACTGCCAGTGAGAAAGAGACATAATTTACCAGTCCCCTACAACGGTATAAGGCAATATGAGAAAATGCAATGAAAAGTGCAAAGTTACCAGCAGGGTGCAAAGACTGGTTGTCTATTTATAAGCAAATAGCAAACTTAAAGTGATAGTGACGCATTCAGTTTTGTGAAGGGATCTTTTCTTTGACAGCAATAATTGTTAATCCCAAAATCACTGACTTAAACAAGCTAATTTAGTGAAATTCATTGCTGTAAAAGAAAACACTCCACTTCATTATATGAAGAAGGATACTACTTCCGGTTTTTCCTTTTAGCCTCTCGTATCTCACACCCTCTCCTGCAAAAGGTGCAGTAACCCAGGTGCAGTAACCCATAGCAACCAATTAGCATTTACTGGTCACCAGTTTAAAAGCAAACATTGTACTAGTTGTTATAGGTTACTGCACCTGGGTAAACACAATGCCTTTCATTACATATTGGGGTAATTGTCATATTTATTAATTTTGCAGCAGTTTCATGAAATTAAATCTTAAATCACCAATTGTTTTCATATTCCTTATGTTTCAAATAAACCCTAACCATTTAGATTGTAAGCTCTTGTGAGTAGCGCCCTCTAAAACTATTTTACTCTGTTACCTTTGTTTATTGCAAGACCCCTGTTTACTATAAATGATATAGTGCTGCGCAGCTTGCTGGCGCTATATAATTTATGATGAGGATGATGAGCTAGAGATAAACAAATGTAATATAGCAGATATATTTGTGCAAGAGAGTGGCTCTAATTTTTTCAAAATCCAAGATTTTTTTTTTTTTTGCAGTGACACTCTTTCATTTAACCATACACATTGTTTTTAAGCAAAAACACTTTGGGGCTGATTTACTAATCCACGAATCCGAATCCCGAATGGGAAAAAATTGGATTGGAAACGAACATTTTGACTTTTTCGTATTTTTTGCGATTTTTTTTCGTCACTGTCGCGACTTTTTCATGAATTGTCGCAACTTTTTCATAGCCATTATGACTTTCGTGAATTGTCGCAACTTTTTCATAGCCATTATGACTTTCGGGAATTGTCACGACTTTTTCATAGCCATTACGACTTGCGTGAATTGTCGCGACTTTTTCATAGCCATTACGACTTTTTCGTATTGAGCGCTCAAAAACAATTCACGAAAAAGTCACAAAATACCGATCATTACGATAAAAACGCATTCGGGCGCTTTTCAGACGTTCGTGGATTAGTAAATGTGCCCCTTTATGTAATTGCATCCTTTTAACAAAGAGGTGTGTTCTCTATAGTGGACTTTTATTATGTGTTCAGAAAAAACAGACTTTTTTCAGACCGACCTCCGATCCTCTCTCTCTCTGTGGCCGCACTCATGCAGTTACTGTAGTTTTCAGTGCAGGCACACGGTGCAGAGTAGGCAAGTGGTTCCACTTCTCTCAGCCTGATGGGAAAATGCAGGTCTGAGAGAAGCGCATATACACCGTGTGCCCTTGCCATTACTGTTGCCTATACTATAAGTGACTATATAGGAGATTATAATATGGCTGCTAAGAAATAAGAGAGGCTAAAAGGAAAAACACTTTAAGTTTGCTATTTTCTTTTAAATAGACAACCAGTCTATGCACCCTGCCGGTAACTTTGCACTTTTCATTGTATTTTCTCATATTGCATTATACCATTGTAGGGGACTGGTAAATTATGTCTCTTTCTCACTGGCAGTCCCCTAGTTATTTAAACACCTATAGGGTGTCCTCAATATAGATGGGAAGTAAGTCCCTTTCCTGGGTCATAGCATGACCCTTGCAGTGCAGTTTGGCGGTGTGTTACAAAACACAGCCATATGGACAGGGTCCATTTGGTTAGAGATCTAACTGAAGCAGGCAGGTAGACCAGAGTGGAACCTGGGTTTAGGCCCAGACAGGTCAGGCAAGGTTCTATTATAGGTCACATTAGGGGGCACATTCATCAAATCACGAGTTTGAATCCCGAAATGGGTAAAATTCGGATTGGATACGATAATTTCTGATGATCGCAAATATCATGAAAATGCTTCGTATAGAACAATCCTAAACAGCAGGAAAACCTTTCCAACTTTGATCCTTCTGTGCATGATTTTGGAAGCCTTCCACAGGACTCAATGGCACTGTGCAGCTCCAACCTGGCCCAAGGAAAGTCACAATACCAAAGCTTGAATGACTCCGAAACTTATGTACTTGGTGCGACAAAATGATTTTGTCACACAAATTTTGTCGCAAAGTATGAAAAAGTCTTGCAAGGTACCAAATTGGCGCAGAAAATACGCTCAGTACGAAAAAGTCACATTCGGAGCGTTCATACATTAATAAATGTGCCCCTAGGTGTGACAGATAGAGCAGAAAACTTGGAGTAACCCATTGTTGCCCTGCAGGGAGTCATTGTCACCCATGTCACCAAGTACTGTGAGTATAAGCCTGAACTGTGAAATGCAAGAGACCTAATTTGTTATTTGTTAATACTCCTATGTTGATCTCTTTAATAAATAACTTCAAGAACCACTGGCACCCATCATTTTGTGAGTTACAGTTGCACAACATCCTGGCCTCTAACATATGCCAGGGCTCATGCTTGAGAGAAAAGTCTCATTCTGGGTAAAGTTTGGTGTATCCTATGGTTTTAACAAGTACCTGATTTACCTCCGATCCACTCTCTCTGTGTGTCCGCACTCATGCAGTTACTGTAGTTTTCAGTGCAGGCACACGGTGCAGCGCAGGCAGGCAGATCCGCTTCTCTCAGCCTGAAGGAAAAAGGCAGGGCTGAGAGAAGCCAATATACGCACCGTGTGCCCTTGCCCTAAGACATATTTATGCATCTTCTAAATGATTTCTGATCATGAATGCATGTTTAGGGGTGCTTTACGTAAGAAGATTCACGGCAATTAGTTGTGTCTCTTTTCAGTTGTCTGGTCTTTTTTGTTTACAGGAAGAAAGAATAGCAAAGTCTCATTTATGTAACATTGCCTAGTATGTAAGCCAGGATAATTATAAAGTATTATGTATTTATTGTTCTGTGACAAATACAACTGTTTCTTTTGGTTACTCTTAAAACAGAGTTCTTTATTGGTCCTTCAAATTGACATTTTTTTTTACGATGATTGTGCAAAGCAAGTTAATTATGCGGATCACCCAGATAATTTACACATTTTCCATATAAGAAAAACTGATTTTAAACTTTGTTAACACCTCCTCCTAGTGGGATACATCATTTATTGCAACCACTTAATTTTTCTACACATAACTTTAATCCTATCAGTCCTAAATGACGAATAGACTATCAAAAGCATAGAAAATAAAGAGCTAATAAATGCTGTATGTAAGGACAGGTAATCAATAAAATGTCCATTCCATCAAGGGACAGAAAATGATTATTTTAGAGAATACAAAGTAATATCAACTGTCATGAGAAATAGATGCAATAAGATTGCTTTATGTATAAAAAGGACTTGGAGTAAGCCTAGATTTGCTGTGACCTAGTGAAAATTGTAGCAATGAAAAATGACAATAAGATTTTACATTTTATTTTCTATGACAATACCTAATCCCTGTGATGTGATTAATATGGAGCATTCAAAAACAATGCAAGCCAGAAATCATAAGTAGTAATCATAGCTGCACCTCAGTGGGTTTCCATAGCAACAAGGCTAAAAACTGTGTACCAAAATCATTCCCTGTTATCGATGGAGACGCAGATCAGAAAACAAGGGATCATGCAGAAGATCTGAGTAAAATAAATAGCATTTGTTACATAAAGGCACTGAGAAGCTAAAAGGATGTTTATTCTTGTGTAATAGGACTTCACTAGTGAAATGCCCCCATTTTAGCAGTAAAATGAACATTATAATAGCAGCAAAAAACGAATTATTAAACACGGTGGCAGAGAGCAACATAACTATTTTAAAATACATCAAAATAGACCCCATGCTTAGCCCATACAATGATCATAACTTTATCGCACTGTTCCTTTAAAAAAATATCACAATATACTCTATTGGGGTTTCTTAATAAAAGATGCAAAGTTTGCATCTGTTTTCATTACTATTTAACATGTAGCATTTAGTGGTCACCTGTTTAAAAGCAAACATCTTATTGGTTGATGTGGGTTAGTGCACCTTTTCCAATTGTATTTATTTTATTACATGTGGAGCATATACACATTGTTATCTTGTACTTGTTTTATTATAATTATACAGTATAGCTTCATAATGTTGTGCTTAGCAAATCCTTTCTCTCAATTTTAATTATAAAAATATGACCGGAGTTGCCAATCTGACACAATGTTTGGCTCTGCAAAGGCAATGTCTATAGATAGCAGTAGCATCCTACAGTAAGAATATACTTTTAGTTATTACTGTTACTGTCCTATTTATATACATTGCAAGGGGAAGCAGTTTAGCAGCTCTCAATCCTGTGATACTGCATGTTATGGCCAACAGCATACTATTATAATGTACTCTATAAATAAAGGGTAACCTAAAACACATAATAATAAGTTTGTCCTTATAAAATAAGGAATTATTATCACTTAAACAAACCATGTGTATGAAGGTGAAATAGATATTTATTTTATGTAAATAGGAAATGTCTTGTTTAGACAGCAGAAGGCACCAACCCTTAAGTTTGGCTTTAGGGTATTCCTCAAAAGAACCTAAAGAACAGGCAGGACAGACTTCAGAACCAGACCAGATGGGAGGCTGCACCATGTTAGAACTAGGTAGAAGTTAGGAGAATTGGTGCTCAGAAGTGAGAGTCAACCAGAATTGTTGGCAAGGGCAGTCTGTGGCCCAATGAGGAGATTGTGATTTGAGGTAGGCCCCTAGATTAGTGGAAACCCTACAGGTACAGCAGTGAGGCAGCCCAAAAGAAGTTCATGCAGTGTATGCTGTACATGACAGAGGAGTAGGGCGAGAGGAATTGATTAATTGTACTCTGCTAGTGCATTTACACATGACGGCGATGCTAGAGTGGAGCATTCAGGAGAAACAGAAGTATGTGAGAAATAAGGAGAAGTGTTTATTTGTGTATAATATACATTGAAACACTGGGCTTCCAGTGCTCATCTTTACTATGCCACCCCTGTGAAAGCTGCTATAATTAATCTGTGCCTTGGTTCATGACATCACTTTGTAAGATGAATTCTGTTCACAACAAAGGCCTGTTCAACCATCTTTCTAGTGATGGGAGTCCACCAGCCACAGTGGCCCCATTACACAGAAATTTAAGAGCTCCAGGAATGCATTTTAATCTGGTGTCAAAGTAGACCTGTGTGCCCAACTTCTTTAAGGGTAAAGACACATGGGGCTACTTAGTAGCAGCTCCTTGTCATAGCTACTATATGTCAGAAAATACCCTGCCATAGACAATACTGACAATTGCCTCTGTTAAAACACACATAGAGACAGTTACATAGTTACATAGTTACATAGGGTTGAAAAAAGACCTGTGTCCATCAAGTTCAACCCATCCAAGTAAACCCAGCACACCTAACCCACACCTACCAATCTATACACTCACATACATAAACTATAAATACAACCACTAGTACTAACTGTAGATATTAGTATCACAATAGCCTTGGATATTCTGATTGATCAAGAACTCATCCAGGCCCCTCTTAAAGGCATTAACAGAATCTGCCATTACCAGTTATCAATTATCAATTATCAATACATGATCATTATTGTCAATTTTTGTAGCCGGGACAATTAGCTGCATGTGTCTTTACCCCAACAGTATCACATCTCCTTATTTTATACCATCAGGTTTCTGGATGGAAGGAAAGAAGGTCCTGCTATGGTATAATGCTATAATGAGGCAAATGGAGGCAAAATACTGGTTGAAGCACAAGATCATGAAAAGGGCATCTGATTAGGGTGCCTTGAAATGCTAATGTTTATCAGGACAGGACATCTACCTTGAATACAGGACAGCGCTGAGTGCTTTGCTCATGTATTGTAAACAAAGTTGATTGTAAACACAAATAAATACTGTTTGTTATACTGTAATATAATGTTTTGAGTATCCTCCAAAAGTGACTACACAAATTCTATATTTATGTATATTCACCAAACACATGAATTACACATTGTACATGTATAATAGTTGGGAAAATCAAACTTGAAAAAGGCAGACACTCCGGATTTTTTCAACAAAGTTGAGAGATGCAGCAACAAAAATAGTTTACATTAAAAATGTATAAATTTTATTGGATCCATATGTAAAAACAAGAAGCCTTACGCGTTTCGTACCCTGAGGTACTTAATCATAGGCTGAAGACATTATGCACAGTACACAATATTTAAAGACAAATTGACCAATGGAAAGAATCATGTATAATAGTTAACAGGCATTTTAAGTAGTAACTGTCATATTGATTTCTTTTACATCAAGTACCAGTTGATGGAAGTTTATATGCACATTGATACTGTATTGCATTTTTACACTGTGTGGATTAGTAGATGTTTGGTTTGTTGGATATCCAACCTATGGTTCCTATACCCCTATCTTTGTTAGCTATGTTTTATATTTACCTTATAATTGTGGGAAATCAGAATATCTTGTAGTGTGTGCTCCTCTAGTTTTCCCATCCAACTTTATTTATACATACAATCACTACACCTAAAAATTAATTTACAGGCAAGGTATAATATAAAGTATTTTAGATCAACAATGTACATATATAAACAGTAATACAAAATACATACCAGCAGCTCAAAATGTAGGACAGACCATAGTAGATGCCCTACATTTCAGCAAGTATGCCTTAGTTAAGGGGTTCTAATTTAGCAACGTATAAAGCCAAAATCAGTGTGTGATCCCTGGATTTTCACTCCGTGTCACCATTGCTAGACGGCTGGACTGAAATAGCATACTAACTCAAGCCAGCAGAAACTCAAAGGATGATGAGTATTCATCAATGATGATTGGATATTTATATTCATTTTTGAGGTTACACCCAGTGCCATGGGTGTATGTGCTATTCCTAGTTAACTTGTATTCACAGTATATAGTAACTATTTCATTTGGGGAATTCAGTGTTAAAGTAAGCTTGCTGTTGCCCTTGGAGTCACTGGTGCCATTCTGTCTGCTGAATCTAACACCTTTTAGTATGGTAGCTCCATCCCTTGCTTGGGAGTATTTCCTGAGCATACCTTGTCTGTTGATTTACCCTAAACATTAGGGAGTGTGTAGTAAGAGGGGTTTTTTTTTAGCAGAAAGCACTGGGATGCAATTAAACAGTGGCTCTTAATCTACTTTATAGGAACTGGAAACCCTAAGGAAAACAAACCATATTTCACTAATGAATGGATGCCTGGAGACCAACATCCCTTCCAGCTATGCATTTTGGACTCTTATGGAGCCTTCAACCCCACTGGATATGTGGACCTAGAGAAACAATAACATCAAGGACTGCAGTATATCAGCCTATCTGTGTCTTGGCTACACATGGACTATCTGTAGGACACTCCAGGTAAGTCCAGTCTTTATATTGCACCAACATCCTGTGCTAACTGCTGATTAAAATTAATGGAAAATCATAATCCTGACCTCTAAGTTCTCTTGTCTGATAAATATACCATATTATAGCTTACGGTTCAAGGAGGCCTATTACAGACAGGAGCAGTGACACTTGCCACTGGATCAGCTAGAAGTAATGCCAGATTTACTTGGTCAATATGTTGAGCCTAATGGGCAGGTAACTTTGTTCAACCCACTCTGTCGCACTAAATCCCTATTAAGACATTAAACACATTGCATTTTTAGTCTGACCAGTGGTTTATCCATGCTAATGCCATACAGTACTTTACTACTATTGACTGAATGGAAAATAGGTTTTATTGACCCTCATAAGGTCTATACACCTAGACATACAGTCATAAATTATGTTGTGACCTATTTTTCTGAGTTATCATGTGTCTATGTATGCAGAGAAATTTACAGAAGAAACCTATTTTTACATCCCACTGATGCCAAAGAAACCCATCTATAAATAATCTGCTATGTGTGCAGGCTTACTTTTTCAATTCGATTCCTCATTTAATGCCCTTAAAGCCTCATATCTGCCAAAAATGAATTCACAATTGGCAACACGCTTTTGCTAATGGGAACTTGTGGGGTTCTTCATAATAAGAAATTTTAATGGATATTATTTGGAACACCATCATTCTTTGGTCTGGCAATATCTAAAGGCATTGCTGCAAAAGTTTCAGATTCCTAGTAATTAACGTATAGTAGCATAATATATAAGCAGCTTAAATATACGTGTCCATTCCCGATTCAAAGATTAGGTGCAAATTACATATGATTGTTCATGCCATATCCATTTCAGGGAGGCAGAAATGTAGAACAGCTTTTGGATATGTATGACCTACTCCTTAAATATAGCAGTATTGCATAACAGCTTTAGAGCCGGCATTCTGTAAGTATGATATAGATTATTAATGTGTGCTTAACATTTTGAGCAGATTTAACAAATGTTATTGTATAAGTTTTATGTTGTTTGTATTCATTATGGTCCATATTTCTCAAAATCTGAAAAATAGTTATTTGCATCTTTTTAAACAAGAGCAGGTTTTGATGCTTAGAGCTGCTTCATCTGAATGTGAGCTGCCCTTTATCTTTCCAGGTTTATACAAGCCTTAAACTATGTATTATAATGAATGGACAAGATGGAGCTTTAGAGTGTGTTTTATGTTGGACCCAGAGGTGTAAAATACAATGGGAAGCAGTGGGAAATTAAGTTTCCTTAATGGAACAAAGAATATTCTTTCTGGCAAACAAGCCCCATTATCACCAGGTATTTAGTAAAAACAATATCTGATAATCTAATAGTACATGCTTGTTTTACAAACTACAAGGGAAATAAAGCAGGAACAGTTTAGGTTTGTTAAATCTGCATAATACATGAAGCAGGCAATGTAGTATAAAATCATTTATATTTTCCTGTAGAAGAATATAGCTGTGTCTGTGTTGAGATATATCAGTCTTTAAATATAATCATATATTTCTATGATTTATGTGACAATATCCACTGATATGTGGCAAAAGGACAGTGTTCCTGTTATCCAGTTTACATGTCAAGGGAATTCTTGACATCAATCTCATAGAATATTCATCACTCTGACATTAATATACAATGAATATTCAATAACCAACATCAATATCTCTAAATTGATGAAAACGCTGTGATACTGAGTTCAGCTTGAGGCATTTAGGGACGTCAATGCATGCCATGTCACACTGTAAACTGTGAAAGCAATGAGCCATGCCATACACCACTGACCAAATGATTTTATAAAGTATCTCAGCAGAACAATGTAATCCAACATAAACATTACAAATGGAATAACCAGTGCTATGAAGGCAATGTTTCAACTCCTGATATGGAAAGTGGGTATGAAATGTAATCAAAAGCTTAGATAGTTCATTTCATGAACATGGAACAAATTTGCACAAAATAGCATATACCTGAAATGCTTTTTCCAAAATATTTCTTGTGTATGTAGGGACCCATAGGGTTAAGCTCCCTATGGCTTTACTTCCCTACTTTTCCTTATCTGTACTGTTATAGGGCAGAGCCCTCTATGCTCAGGTTACAGTTTCTAAAGCTATCCCTTACAGGTTTAGTCAGGTTGACCACTCCCCTTGGCAGACTATATAGTGTCTTGCACGAGGAAGTGGCTTCCTCTTTTGGCTGCATGCTGTGTCCTAGGCAGAGCCCCCACTGAGCCTGGGTACAGATCCGGCCCAGTAAGCCACATATCCATCCAAATTAAGTCGGGGACAGGGCCCCGTGAATGAGGAAAAGACAGTATAGCAGCACATTTCATATCACCCTCTAGAAGTGGTGAGTTCAGACAGAATTATATAGAAAGAGCAGCCATTTGCTCCATCAAGGATAATAGCAAAGGAGTAGTCTTCCTAACAGGCATTACTGGCCTTAGATTAGGGACACAGAAGTGCTAGGGAAATAGGTTAGCAAATATGCCTTGCCCTAACCTCCAAAAGAGCATGGGACTATGCCGGTGAGCTTTCCTACCTATCACACTGTTGTTGTTCTACCTGCCCAACCTCTTGATGAGAAGGGATACCCAGGGGAGCATCATATTTCTGCTATTGATCCATTTTACATCAATTGTATAACTGCATACTGTTCTGCATCTATTAAGTGAGTATTGAAATACCCTGAATTCCATTGTCTTGGACAATAAAGTACTATCCAGTTATTCTGCAAGAGCTCCTGGCGTCCTATTACTTTAACCTATTGCTCAACACCAGTGTCAGTTGTAGTTCAACAACACCATCTAGCCCCTGACATAGCTCCCATATAGCGGAGGCCCATCCTGGGAAAGGGGGTTGCATGTAACACATGCTCTAATGTCCCACTAGCCTGGTAATAATACCCCTATTAAGCCAAACAAGTGTTACATGTATTTAAAAAAAAATATTACACAATAGCCTTTATAAGATTTATAATCAGAATTTAAGATTCATGCATATTGGAAAGATATCAAAAGGGCCTGTTATTCCACTGGAATGTTGTCACTATTTGGAAAATTATAATTTAGCATGTAAAAAGGAAAAGGGCTTTATGATACATGAATTGTCACGAAAAATACCCAGTGTCCCCTCTGTATACAGAAGATGACCTGCTGCCTTGCACCATGCAAAGAATTAGGATTGTGAATTAGAAATTGATATTAGGAATAACGTTTTTGGCATCCTCCAGTGAATTTAGGCTCTCCTTGTACTTAAACTATAATGATTATGTTTTTGTCTCAGTTGCACGTGGCCAATGTTATGATAAAAAAACAACCCTTAACTTTATTGGGGAGGGGGGCAACACTTGCCGAATTGACAGTGTAATCAGTAGAAAACAATGCATGCCAATCTGGGGTGTTCTGCCTGCTGTAGATTTGTCCTAACTACAGATGTATTACTAAATCTTTTGTGTTCATTGGACTTCTCCAGTCATTGTACTGCAGTTAATTTAGGGATAATGTCAGGTTTCCCCAATTACTTTTCTAACACTCAGAAAGGTTGCCATATTATTATTCTTATTGCTGTTTTTTATGAATTCTTGCTGTATATGTGTCAGTTTTCTCTATGCCAGTAAAACAGCACTTTTACTATAGTCTTCAAAGCAACACACAAGCTTATATTTAACACATATGGCTAATCACAGGATTCATGCCTAATGATAGCTAGAAAGCTTGGGAGCAGTCCATGCACGGCAGCTGCTACAAAGGCAAATAAAATCTTAGCATGAATACAAAGGGCAATCAAATCAAAGGATAAAAACAAAAATGTGCTTCTTTAGTCACCTAAGCTAAAAAAAATAAACATAGAAGAAATAATAAGAAAGAAAAAAAGAGTCAGACATAGCCACATATATTTCTCATAGTTACAATGGTATTTTTTTATTCGGTTTAAAGACATGGGAAAGGTAACATTAGATTTGAGAGGAGGTTGACCAAAGCTTGCACAAGGCAAATATACCCTGCATTTCCTCTATGTGTAGCATGTGGTTTTAATCTGGGCTATCAATCTATGCATGGCAGACGTCAAAGGCAAATATTAAAACAATGCCCCAGGTTTCTTTCTAGTGACTTTAGATGGTGCTCTTACATGAGAACTTTCTGTATCATCACCTGGTATGGTGATTGGAGTACACTTCTTTCGGGAAAAGATTCCTAAGCACACCAGAAGCATAAAGTTCCATTAATAGATTTCAGTTCTTCCTTATACATCATAATGAACAATCCCAAAAATAGAACCTAGTGAAAACCTTAAGTGAATGCATTCACAGTGTTCACTTGGCTGACACCACCCCCAACCTTTCTTACTCATGAGCCACAGTCAAATGTAGAAAGACTTGGAGAGCAACACAAGCACCATAAAAGTTCATGGAGGGGCCAAATAAGGGCTAAGATAGGCTATTAGGCAGCCTCTATGCACACTATCAGCTTACAGGAGGCTTTATTTGGTAGTAAGTCTTGTTTTTACTCAACCAAAACTTGCCACCAAGTCAGGAATTCAAAAATAACTACCTGGTTTGGGGGCACTGAGAGCAACATCCAAGGGGTTGGTGAGCAACATGTTGCTCCGGAGCCACTGGTTGGGGATCACTGGATTAGGGCATGCGCTGAACATACTTTTTGCCTATTGTTTTAATTAAGAAATATCTATGGTTTATGTTATTTCTGTAACAAGAATATAAAGCCAGTTTCACTTTAGCACTTCCTAATCCTGAAGAACTTCAAAGGGGTTGATAAAACTAATTACCAGTCCACAAAGAAGCCCCACAATAAAGAGCTGTTTAAAGGCTGTTGCTTAGAGGAGGGAGGGGCTCTGGAAAAATTGCCCCTTTTATAAATGAGGGGGGCTAAGCTCAGTGAAAACAGTCTAACTTTCAAATTAGTGCTTTATAATGGCACAAAAATAGCAAAATATGTTGTTTTTAATTAAAGGAGAAGGAAAGGCTAAGTCACTTGGGGGTGCCAAAATGTTAGGCACCCCCAAGTGACTTACATGACCTACCTTGTACCCCGGGCTGGTGCCCCCGTTAGGAGAAAACAGCACCAGCCCGGGGCACCTGTAGACACCGCTTCCTCCTTCCTTTGCGCGCTGCTGCCGAAATCCGTGGGCCGGCGCATGCGCAGTAGAGTGAAAAGCCGACTTTAATGTTTAAGTTCGGCTTTTCACTCTACTGCGCATGCGCGCGCAAGCGAGGAGGAAGCAGGTAGCGCCGGCAGCTGCCCCGGGCTGGTGCTGTTCTCTCCGTACGGGGGCACCAGCCCGGGGTACAAGGTAGGCGTTCTAAGTCACTTGGGGGTGCCTAACATTTTGGCACCCCCAAGTGACTTAACCTTTCCTTCTCCTTTAAAATAGGCAGATGGAAATCCTATTTATTGTGTTCATTTTTAGCAAAGGTGTTTTTAGGTGTATAAGGGAAATTAAAGGATCAGATTTTTTTTATCCTAAGGTTAAAAAATAATTTTTATATTTAACTATTTATTAACTTTGCTCAAATGATTTATTGCACCTCAGAAAAGATGTGTTGAAATCATTAATCCCTGCTTGCAATTTGGATCTGGGATTAAATATTCGTAGTTGTGTTAGATCTATAACATCCATTGAACAAAATAGTGTTCCATTACTTCTGAAGAAAGTGACACATCTATCCGCTTTGATAAATTATTTAAACACTTGAAAGCCAGGAAGGTGTTTAGTAATAATGCTATTATTTTTTTCTGTTGGGAATCTGTCAGGATTCTGTAGTAGTGATGGGCGAAATAATTTGCCAGTAGTCATGAACGAATCTGTCCCGTTTCGCTTTGTCGAAAAATTTGAAACAGCAAAAATTATGCGCATCAAAAAAATGTGTCTTGCGAGTAAACTTGAAAACTTTTTTTTGATGTGTGTCATTTTTTTACACACACCAATTTATTTTAATGCAGGCTTGTCGACCGCGTAAAAAAAAATTGTTGCGCGTGTAAAAAAAAATACACATGGCCAATTCTTTTTGATGCAGGTGACAATTTTTGGATGCGGGCGACAATTTTTGGACCCGGGCGACAATTTTGTTGACTTGCTGCAAATTTTTCTGGGGCGAATTTTGTCACCAACATGGAAATTCGCCTTGAATCCATGCCTGCTGAATTATTTCGCCCATCACTATTTGCCAGGCATGGATTTGTGGCAAATTTCTGCTTTTCGCCATTGCCGGATGTTTTCATGAAACCAGCAACAAAATTCACAATGAAAAAAATTCACAGCATGTCGCCCGTGTCAACAAAAGAATGTTGTGTGCATAAAAAATGTTGCACAACATTTTCGCCGTTTTGCCAATTTTTTGCCGTTTTGCAAATCTTTTCAAAGATTTACACATTTTTCGGCAAAAGGAAACGGGACAGATTCGCTCATCACTATTGTGCAGTTCAATTTTAGTAAATCTACCCCTCAGTCTGCAATTTCAGAAATACCCTTACCTTTCTAGAATGTGTGATTTGGAGAAAAAAAAACTGTAAGTCAATTAGAAAGATTTTTTTGGGTCATAAATGATTATTATCTAAGATTCATTTGAACCTCATATACCAGATGGGGCTTTGTATAATGAATAGATAAAAGATGAAAGGTTATAGCTGATAAACACATTGATATAAAAACAGTGACCGTTCCAAGAAATCAGTTACATATGTACAAAGATACAAATAATGTATATAATGTATAAGAAGTTTTGTGAACAGTTGTAATGTTTTGACGTTGCTGGTCCTTTAAGTCAAATTAGAGATTAAAGTGTTGATAGTACTGTATTTCCTTGAACAACTAGACATTTTCTTTGTACAGAACCCCTGGGGCAATTTTCTATTCATGTATCAAGAGACCTTTTATCCAAAGAAACACTGTACAAGGGTAGTTTCATTTTATGGATGTAATAAACTTGCATTTTTTTCTTCTTAAGTGCAAAACAAACTTGACCCAAGTGTCCTTTGTCAGTAACTTATGTACAGTAAAATTCACTGTAAGATTATTTTATTATGTAGAATGCATTATTGCATTTTAAGGTGTTCCTTTTTTTTACATTTTACTGGCTAAATACTAGAAACGTTCCTCAATGCTAGCTTATGGACTGATTGATTTGGATTTAGAACACTACTTATATGTTCAAGCAAGAGAAAACAAACAATAGGTAAATCTGGCACTGATAAGATTTAAAAGCAGTAAATGCTGTGATACTTATTTAACAAAGTATTGTAAAGCTGCAGTATAAAAACGAAATACTTTATTTGTATGCCAGAGTCAGAGAACTAAGCCATTACAAAATGAATGGATTGGATAAGGTAATACTATTATGGACCCAGTCGCTGAGATAATAGGCATAGCTTCGATAATTACAATGAACACATAATAGAAAAAGATAAGGAAATGTAAGTTGCAAAGAATTAACTGACAAGGCATATCTGGCATGTTGGAAATATCCTGTAATGCAATTAAAATCCAGGAAATCCAAGAATGATACTATATTTGGATAGAAGGAATACTTGCACTGAGCTCCTATTTTCTGTCGCTGACATCTAAAATGCTGTAGGGCTTTTCTGACTAGCTTCCTTTCAATTAACATTTTTATGAATATATATATATATATATTGTAAAATCTACTATTTGAATGCACTTGTGAATAACAGTATTTTTTCTTATTTAAATAGTTGTATTTTTATTCTCCTTATAAGTGAAGTAACTTGTAGCACATGTGAACCTGAGGCCAAGGCTTATGGGTTCCAAACCTAACTTGTAACCTTACAGCTACACATGGTAATTATCTGTGGTGCAAGCACTGAAGACAATTTTGTCTTGACAACATTTCGTTAACTCCTTGCACCCATAGCCCAGGCTATTTGGACATTTCTGGTATGAGTGCACCAGAATCCTGGTCAGACATCTCTGTAATCTTTCACCAGTTACATGAGTTAAAGCTCAGTATATAAACATCCACAATTTGAAAGTTCAACTATTTTCACAGACCTTAGCCCATCCTTCCTTTACAAACAGGGCAACCTGTAGCCACCTACCTACATTTCAACAAACAACTTCCTTCCCCCAGTCTAAGCAGCAGCAATTGAGCAGCTCATTATCAGGGGCTTACCAGTGGACTGGTGATTAGTTTTATCAGTTCCTTTGAAGTTCTATAGGACAGTAAGTAATAGAAAGTGCTAAAGTGAAAGTGGATTCATATTCTTGCTTAGTGGCATGTTGTTTTTTTAATTAAAATAGACACAATGGGGCCGATTCACTAAAGGTTGATAACGCTTATTTTTTAACGCAAAAAAGCATGCGATAAATAAGTACCAATTCATCAAAGTCATTTTGCATGCGTTAATCCGCATATCGCATGCGCAAAAAAACCCATCATCGCAAAGCGCTATTTCTAATGCATTGCGTTAATTCGTGAATAGAAATAATACTAACGCATGCTTCACAAACACATATGAAGCGTTAAATGTGGAGAATATCGCTTTAATCTGTGTGAATATTAACACCTACTTGGGGTAGGCGGTACTTAAACAACATTGCGGTTCGTGAGCATTTGGCAACACAACATAGAGTTTGCAGTCAGATTTTTTCAAGTATGTGATCTTCCTAGTGGGATGCATCCTCCAGTTTTCAGGGAAATGGTAATTTTCAGAATGGTATTTTTCAGAAAGTAATGGTTACATGCGTAATATCGTGCTCAAATATTGCACGCGGCGGGAAATAACGCTAGTGGTGGAAAATAATGCAAGAAAAACGCTCATCGCGAGTTAAATAACGCAAAGAACATCGCTTCTTAATTATGACAAGTGTCCTTTTAGTGAATCGAGCATTAAGTCGCAAAAACTAAGAAGTGATAAAATTTTTAACGCCTGCTATAAATAGCGCTCGTTTTATCGACCTTTAGTGAATCGGCACCAATGTATGTTCAGCACATGGCCTATTCTTTAGCTCATTTTAAAAAGGGGTGTTTACTGTCACTTTAAGGGTAGAAGTTCAAGTTTAAATATTTTCTCCTATAATGTATTTACAATAAAAGATGCTTTTCTCTTACCCAAAAGGCCAACAAGAACCCTTTAGGCAATAGCAGAAATGAGCATTTCTTTTATTTGCACTCAGTGCCAGTTGTTTTTTTTAAACATTTTGTGCTCTCTACGATTAGGGGCATTTCTTGGGGGGGTGGAGGGGTTTTAATGTATCTAGGAAAACCATACATGGTTATATTCAGGACAACCTAAGCTTTACGTTTTGTGTATTTCCTTTGTATTTTTGTGTATTCCCATTTAGGGATATAAAAACTGAAAAATGAATTACTGTATATTTTCAATAATATAGGGATATACATTAGAACTATTTTATGCACAAAATACAGCTGATTAGGAAAGCCCCATAGTCCTGAACATATTAATATGAAATATGTATAGTTTTATGGAGATTTCTGACATGGTTAGATAAAAAATACTCCCATCACTACATTACCAATTTTTCAAAGAATCACTGTAGAAGTCAGCATGCTTTAAATTGCAAGACAATAAAAGTTCTCTAAAAGTAGGTTTACCCTAGGAAACCATATTTTTTGTTAAGTACACATTCTGACAAATCCAAAATGAGTACATTTTCTCCTTGAATTGAATCTCATCAATAAGTTTTCATGTGACAACCCACAAGAGAAATTTTTGTTACTGAATTGCATCTTGCCCCTTTATAAATATGCTTCATGTTGTAAGATATTTTTGGAGCATAAAATTAAGTGATGAACGTTTTTACATCATTCACATCACTGGTCAGTTCTATTAAAAGCCACTTAACCTGCCCATATTATTTTAAAATGTGGAGTGTGGATGAAACTAGAGGACATCTAAAACTCCCACTGGATGTTCAATATTTAGGACAATTGAAGCAGTGTTTTACAGTACCCTTAATTTATATACTGAACAATTCTAATGCATTATCCAAATTCTTTTTTTTTACATTTGTGTAACATCTGTGGTAATTGAGCAATTAAGCAGTTAACTGAATGCCATGGCAATGTAACACCTGCTTTTAATTTCTATAGTGATGACTTATTTATCTTCCCAAATTGCTTGTAAGCATGGTACAACCTTTCAAAACAACATTTATTAGTACAATGGTCTGCTTGTCCCTTTTCCAGAACACCATTTGATAAAAGTCAACCAGTTCTAATATGAAATCATGTGTGTAGCCTTTGAACAGCAGTTCCTTTTGTTACTTCCTTGTCTAGCATGAAGCTTTGCCCTTTTGCTTTCTGTGCACTCCTTCTCTCTCCAACTATGATGACCTCAAAAAGGGGCCTACTGGGCATGCACACTGCCTCTGCTCCAATTGAAATCAATCAGGAATGCCCAGTAGGCACCCCTTTGCCGTCAATATAGTCGGAGAGGAAAGGAGTGCTCAGAAAGCAAAATGGGCGGAGCTTCATGCTATGCCTGAGAAAACAGAACTAGAAGCTCTCTCTGTTCATTTAAAGGGAACCCCTATATTGTTTTCTTCACCAGAGGTACGGGAGGGAGCTCCCAGTGTGGGCAGCTATGTTGGTTGGTGCGCATAATAAGGTGAATGTAAATCACCCTCCTACATCATACACATGCGCATAATGATTCAGTTGCCGCACTCGCTTCATATATGCATGCATGTGCTCCAACATGGCTGCCCGCACCAGGGGCTTTCTCCTGGTGCGGGAAGCCCAGCGCTGGCAGGGGCAGTTTTTTTAAGAAAAAACCTATTGCTTCCCCTATCAGGAGTGTGGGCTCTATTAACCTGCACCTCTTGTGGGGGAAACAATATAGGGGTGATAGGTGCCCTTTAAGATAGCAACTGCCATTTTATCTTGCTCTGATATCACTTCCCTGCATGCATCTCTCTCGCTCTGGGCCCATATTACAACAGGGAAGGAGTAGGGGGGGAATGGAAAAGGAGAGGGAGAGAGATAGAAGCAAGCTACGTAGGAAGTCTGAGAGAAGGAAGTCTGATACTAAGCCCATGTGTAAAAAAAAGAAGCGAGGGAATGCAGTGTTTCTTTCGACAGAGGACTCAGAGGTAGTGATGGACGAAAATTTTCGGCAGGTATGGATTCGCGACCACAAATTGTCACCCACATAAAAAAAATGACGTGCGTGACAATTTTTATTGACGTGCATCATTTTCAGCGGTTTCATGTGGTTATGGCTGTATTTACATAGACCTTTCTATGGCTGTATTTACATAGCCTTTTATTCTCTTTTAACAATTATTATAAAAAAAAACACAGGATTCTGACACATTTTCCCATTCTATCCAATAGACCATATCTAGTGCCTGCTAAGATGTGAAAGAGCAAACAAAATTAATGGAATATGTCATACAGATTCTAGTTTGCTCAATTCTGTGTACAATCAGGGCTGAGCCAAAAGCTACTCTCTCCCAAGGCAAGACCAGAGCCTTTATTACCCCTCCCCCAACTCACCACCTCCCACTTGCTTTTCACCAACCACGCTGCAACTTTGCACCTATTATTATGAAAGGGTAATGCCACACAGGGCTGATTCTCAAGAATCAGCCACTCTACTCTAAAAATCTTTGAGTTGTGCCTGCACCTGGACACATTAAATCCGCCCAGGATCAGGCACACGCATCATATTTCTGACCGTAACTGCTTGAGTATGTAGTTTTGGGCAGAAATATGCTGCGTGTGCCTGAAGGGGACACATGTCACTAAGGTGTCAAACTAGAATATTCCTTCACACCCTTACTGTTTCCAGTGAGTAATGATACATGATCCTCTGTACTAGCTTAACCTTTGCTATCTGACTACACATCAAATTGCTTCAAAATTTGCTGTACTTAGGAAGTACCTCTTTTTTGTTTATTGCTATTAATCAATAAATCATTTACTTTTTTTCAGCGTTCTGAACCTTTCCTCCGCTACCTTGCAAGGTCCCAGCTCAGATGGAGGGCATCAATGTAACAGTGTTTTACTGGTCAGCAACTGTGTTAAAAGAAGGAAAATAATTTGACTCCTTCTACTAGCAAGACATAAAGTGAAACAATAAATGAATCTGTGATTAGTTCCCATCCAGATCTGTGGTGCTGGTTATAAGACAGATAAAAATGTAACCAGCATTGAACAACTAGTCATGAATGTTATTCCCTTACTAGTTTGGAATTAATTAAGAGAATCTGTTCCCTATTCCGTGGTTTTTTTTAGCTGATTCTAAATCTAAATGAATGCACTTTGCTTACCATGTGCAAATGGAACATACAAACAAAAACTTCAATTATGTTTAATAGCTAGAAACTATTACTGTAATGGCTTGCAAAATACCTAAGAGAATTGACTGCAATAATTCATCGGAGAAAGTGCTGAATATTAAGCAAATGTAACCACCATTGGAGTTTTATTTAACCCCCAAAGTCATTTTGGAGGATGGATTTAAATGTTGAAAGCTTCTAGGAATAGATTGGCGATCTCTCTGGATATGTGCCTCAGATAAACGTTTTATCATGACAATCACAAATCCCTTTCCATCCTCCATTATCTTTTCAAGCACGTCACTGTAAAGTGCATACAGTAAAATAAGATTTAGATACTTCATCTGAACATTCCGGTTGAAAATATGGAGTGATTTATACACAATTGATTGATTTTATGCTGTTAGTTTATTTTTAATACCACACTATTCAGCTTTTATGACATTTGAAATGGCCATAATGAAGTCGGTTAGACTGCAGATGAATAATACGTTTATTTTTTACTTTTTTTTATTCATGAAGGGAAATTATATTTAGATAAAGGCAAAATGATATACCCTTTTCAAAAAGCAGATAATGGCACGTTTTCCAAGAACTTGAACCTTTACTTTGTGCCAGTATTTCATTTTTTTTTCTTTTTAAGACTCTCTTTGGTAGTTATAAATATAATCTGGGTATTTTACGGAAGCCATAACAGATTGCTGTGGGAATGCAGTAGAAAATTTAGAAAGATGGAGGGCACTCCTGGCTAGAATATCCTTGCCAAAAAATTATATGTACAAAAAAAAAATAAAGTATAAAATATTCAGGTGCTAGGGTTTTAATAATTATATCTTGTTTTTCAGTTATTACACTGGGGGTATGTATTTATTTGCTTTTTGATGGATATACAATGTTTAAAGTTTGAAACTTTTTTCTGTATCATGTTTAAATGAATAAAATATTTTTTTAATTATAAATACCTCCCTGGGGAAGTTTTTTCTGGTGTGCAGGGTTTTTGTGGGGTTTTGGGAATGCAGTAGAAATCCAGATGTTGTTAAGCTACAACTCCCAGATCTCACCAACAGCCAATATCTTAATGATGCAGAGGGGTCAATGATATGCTAAGGCTTATTAAAGGGTCCGGTGGGGCTAACATATTGCCTCATGTTGCATGTATGTGAGCCAAGGACCAGACTGGCAATCTGTGGATTCTGGCCACGGGGGCTCCTGTAAGATGCCCTAGACAGTCACTATTTAGTGGTCTCGGTGTGCTGTTTGGGTCAACCTGTACTTGAAATACCAGTGCATATTTTAAATTCCAGTCCAGGTCTAATATGAGCATAATAAATCAACTTATTGCAAATTATCAAATCAGTATTTGTGGATCCCAGGTCTATGGGGATTTCTGCTTCTGTAAGACAAGTGGGTCTTATTTATCACCACCAGGCAAATTTGCCCCCGGGCAGTAACCCATAGAAACAAATCAGTGATTGGCATTTTCAGCTAGCTGCAGGTAGAACAATGAATGCAACAATTTGATTGGTTGCCATTGGTAACTGCCCATGGGCAAATTTGCCCAATATTGATATATGTCACTAACCTTCTTATGGTGGGAGTGTAAAACTGGAACAGATGAATCAGTACCCACAAGCACCTCACAATAGCTGGAAGCTCATCTGAGGAAGCACAGCAGTGGAGAGAGGCCGGAGGGATGAGTATTGACATATGGCAAAGTTCTTAAGCACTAATTTAGGCACAAGCCAAAAGAGGGAAGCTGAAATAGGCAGAAAATGATAGAATCAAGATTAAAATATGACAACCAAGCAAAGTCTATAGAGTCTGCAGGGGAGGTGTCAAGCATAGTGATGCAATGGAGGCATATAACGATTGCATTCCATTGAACGCATGCCCATGGGATCACACATCAGGAGCCCCTGCCAGTGCTCAGTAAGGCTCCTTACACAGAGAACATATTACTGCATATGTATCTTGCTAATGGCCTAAACTTTGGATAGATTAGCTTTGGAGTAATAATACACCTATTTATGTAATACACATGCATCTCAAGTCACACAGCTCCGGTCACACAGCTCTGGTAACTTTATTTAAATAAAGTAGGTACTAGTAAATGGCCCCCTTGAAATTTTGCCCCCTTAGAGTTAGAGTTAATAGACAGATTTTTTTACTCCATGTTCATATTTTACCATACTGCACATGTACACAGTTGCAAGATATAATATTGCCCCTGCCCTGGTGTTGAAGGGAACATGACCTATGTTTTTGATAGGGTTAAAATGAATTGATCACTGGGCTAAGGGAGTAGAGGACAGTTAACCTAAAAGACAGGTTCAGCCCTAGTTAGTATTCCTGGCATGTGGATGGTTTAGCAATTTATTACATAAATGTGTAGTGCTACTTGTATTATATTAGTGATGAGCGAAATTTTTCACCAGACAGATTCAAGACGAATTTCCATGTTTCTACATTGGCGTATTTTTTTCCAAAATGCCCGCATTTGCTTATCACTAATAACGATAAAAGGATAGAAAATATTTTTTCTCTGGAATGTATAGACATATATTCCAGTATTATGAAAGCATAATACATGCCAATGCTGTTTTCTAGCACTGTATATTTTATGTTTCCTTTGTCATACAGCAGCATTAGGGATCATTTTTTACTTTTGTGACCTGGGTTCTGGCAAACAATCTTAAAATCTAGTGATGGACTATTTTTAAAAACTTGTGAACAAAGACATTTCCAAATACATATACACTGTTTTCTCAGCAGATACGTGATACTGTATAAAAAGTATAGTTATCTGAAAAAAATGCTCCTGCATAGTAGTTTCAGTAATTTTGCCAAGGCTTGCATCTTATAATCAATGTATAACGCACGCCAGTAAACAAACAGCGTGTTTCCCTATGCTACCAATTTAGCAGCCTATTTCTTGGTTATACTTACACTGTGGGAATAACAAGTAAAATATAAATAAAATTCTAGAAAATATTGGAGAGTTCCAATATGTTCATGCATTGAAAAATGGCAAAGGGTGTGTAAGCAGTCGAAAATACCCTATCCTAAGGAAAGAAACAGTAGTCTAGTGGCTAGTTCACATGAATGTGTTGGGACTCAGAGACTGAAACTGCCCTGAGCAGGCTATTTCCCATTTTGTCAGCATACAACCAAGATTTCAGGCACTGCAGAGAACAAACTCTATTAGACAAGCAAGTAATAACACGTTTATGTGAGGAATAAATAACTGATTTACTGCATTTTTGTGAGTGACAGGTGTTAAAACTTTTTTTTCCAGATGAAGCCTGGGCTCTCTGTTGCATATAGTGTTTCCTTAGTGCAAGCCGATCCTTGAAAGAAAACGAATGCTAAATTGGTAGCATCGGGAATCCTGCGGCTGTGTTCTGCCACTGCCCATACATTTATTTATGGCAAAGTAAAACAAAGCAAACACTGATATAGATGCATCCATGAACTGCATTTCTCCTGACTCCTGACTTTATTCTCCGTGTTTTTGTCCACTGGCATCATCAATTTTAAAGGCAAACATATGGTTTACACTTGCTAGTTCAACACTGACTATGGGATACCAACTTTAAATAGGCAATTCACAAAACTTTTTATTAAAAAAAAAATATTAAAAAAGGATTGTACAAAAAATATTTTTTTCATTGCCCTCTATTTTCTATTTATTTATCATTTTACAAAATGTGGGGTTTAAAAATGTATTTGTTTATTAAACTGCTAAAATTTCTCAAAAGATATATTTCTCAGCAACATAAGAGAAATATAACAAATAAGAGTTCTTGCACCACGCAAAATTAAAAATAAAAAAGTATTTATCAAACTATATCAACCCCATATGGATAGCCTAACGCATTTCATGCTTACCCATGTAGAAAAATAGCAAACAGCACCTCCTTGTCTCGATTAAAAAAGCCTTTATTTAATACACATGGCTTTTGGATAAAGCGACGTTTCAGGCTTACACCTGGTCTTTTCTCAAGCTTTACTCATGCTTCTCAAGTCATAGGCTCCAAAGAGGGGGTTTAGACATGAACAGTATATAACATATATAACAAACTCCACCACCCCATTGTTTGAAACAAATCAATATAAGATAGATAACTTATTATGTCACAGACCTAATTAGCAACAATGATATCAATGACAAATAAATACATGGTCACAATATAAAACACACATTATGGAGTTACATAGAATGTAATCATTATAGACCACCATTATCAGTATATCAAATAAATATATAAATATGTAAAAAGCATATACCAAATAATCACATCATACAAAACAAGTTACGTCAATAGTAAAATTCAAACCCAAAGGTTACGCGTCTGTAAATGAAAAATCTGAGAAATCAGGTTAGAACTGGTGAAAAAACTATAATTGTTAAAGTTTTTTAGAGACCATTTAGACATAAAGAATAAAAGACACAGCTACATTTTACATTGTATCTTTCTACACAGAACAAATTCTGATAATGTCCATAAAGCTAAGAAGGAAGCTTATTATAAGTTTCATCACAAGGAAATCAGGAACATTGTAAATATAATCAATTAATAATTCTATAACTTTACTGAAATAATCAAGTTACTTTTCAGTATCCCCCTCTCAGCAATCTGTCTCTCTTCATGCTGTAGACTCTTGATTATTTCAGAAACAGTACAGAATTTTTAAATGATTATGTGAGAAAGTTACTTATTTCTATGTTTTAGCTCAGAAAACATTTGCAATAGTTTCCCTTTAATCATGGGAGAGTTTGACTGAGATAGTGATAGGTACTGACAGAAAATTTTTAAAGCTTTTTCAGTAGAAATTAATAACTCGGGCAGTTAAAGCTCATATCAGAAAAGGGGGACAATTGGGTGTTGCGTATAGCTACAAGCCATAGAATGCATCCACCACCATTCTTAAATTAAATTTTAGGTACAAGCATTTGGCAATACTAACCAAAATAATATATAGTGATGAGCGAATCTGTCCTGTTTTGCTTCGCCGAAAATGTTGCGAATCTTTGAAAAGATTCGCAAAATGGCAAAAAATAAACTAAATGGGGAAAATTACACACGCCAAAAAAATTGTTGCACGCGTCAAAAAGAATTGTTGCACAAGTCAATTTTTTGTTTGACATGTGCGACAATTTGTTGACATAGCCATAAAATGGACAAGCGCAACATTTTGTTTGACGCTCAATGAATTTTTCTGTGGCTGAATTTTCGCGCCTGTTTAGCGCAAAAAAAAATTTTTGTTCATCGCTAATAATATATAGTTGAATACTCTAAAAATAAATTCGATGACAACCCCTGGACAAAAAAATGATTCTATTTAAGGAAGGACAAGGCAATTGGAAAAGCATGGGATTTAACCCACTACAGTCAATGGCTGAAACACATTGACGAAGAAAATACTCTGTGTGCCTTCAGCTTAAAGGAGAAGGAAAGGCAAAGTCACTTGGGGGTGCCAAAATGTTAGGCACCCCCAAGTGACTTAAATCGCCTACCTTTTACCCCAGGCTGGTGCCCCTGTTTCGAGAGAGAACAGCACCAGCCCGGGGTAGCTGCTAGCGTGCTAGCACTTCCTCCTTCCTGCTTCGCTTGCGCGCACATGCGCAGTAGAGTGAAAAAGCCGAACTTTAACAGAGAAGTCGGCTTTTCACTCTAATGCGCATGCGCCGGTCCCAGGAACTTGCCGGCAAAACGAAGCAGGAAGGAGGAAGCACTGCGCTAGAGGTACCCCAGGCTGGTGCTGTTTTCTCATAACAGGGATACCAGCCCGGGGTACAAGGTAAGTGATTAAAGTCTCTTGGGGGTGGCTTACTTAGCCTTTCCTTGTCCTTTAAAGTATCTTTCCTGATGTTCAGCATAATATACAAGTGAAGGCTTCAGGCTTCTGTAGGGAAAGACAAAGTTTTGGCATCATACATTTTTTAAGTTCTTAAACCTGACTGTTTTGCCAACCTGACTGTCCCTTTTGGACCAGTCAGTTAGACTAACACTAATGGGCTACTGCAGCTCATACAGAAGTTTTCACATTTTGTCTCACCATGTCCAGACACCATTGTTTATTTCTCCGTGTTATCTGAAAGAGACATGACATGACAACATGGTAACGGAGCTTTTATTTATCTGTATATGGCAACCCCCTCACAGAGAAACATGGGGATTGGATAGGTAATGTAAAAGCATTTGGTAAAGACTTGTATGGCAAAATTCTAAAGCTCATGCACAGACAATGCTATGATTATTGTTAAAAAAAAAAAGTTTTAATTTTTAGTGTAAGTGTCTCTGGTTATTGGTCCTTTGTGCAATACTTGCCCCCCCCACCCCACCCCATGACTGCTGTGCTCAATCTATTTTATGCTTTTTTTCTTGCAATTTTCTCATGGTTTTAGATTCAGTAAATTAAGACTGTTTCATTTTTAACATTTGGCTTATTCTTGTCTATTGATTTACTTACTTCTTATCAGTATTGATTTGGGCCAAGCTTAACTGGATCTGTACAAATCCATTCTGTACCAAATCAGATGCCACTTCTGTCCTTCTAACCTTTCTTGGCTACTTGATGGTCTTTTTTCGAGCTTAACTCTGTAACCAACTCTGTTACCATCTATCTAAGCCCCCACCTAACCCCTCTTCTTGGTCTATAAATTTGGTTTCTTTGTCTATTTTAGATGCAGCTATAGGATCCTCTCTCAATAAAGATATTAATATGTTTTGATTTAAATGTTTGAATAGTTACGACCTGAGATTGGTGATCAGGTTCATGGACAATCTTGAGATTTTTTTACTTCACAGCCAGTCATGTTGAGGCATTGTTATTTATGAAATATGATTTGCTGTATGGTTTATTGTGACAGTTCAAGAAGTACTGTATGTACTGTGTGTCATAGCAGGACAGACATGGAGGATTGTGTATAACATAGGAAATGGTTGTTTTTACATTAATAAAATATAGGAACTCTTGTGTTACTCTAGGTAGTCAGTTTATAGTTAGGTCTAAAGAGCTCATAGAGAATTCTGTACTTTTTTCTGAATGCATTCTTTGTTCTTATGGAACTAACTACTAACTATACAGAAAACCATCTATAACTTTACTGCTAAAGCCAAGCTTTCTTTTGAAGAAAAATCTTAAATAGTAATATGGGCAAATGTGTGCCAGAAGACCAGTAACCCATAACCCCTGTTACTATATAGCACCCTTCATCTGTATATAAAATATATTATAATTAATAGGAGTTGATGTATATAAAAATTCAGTTTTATTGTTTTTTTAATGAATCGAGCCCACGGACCCTGAACAATTTGATCAGGTTCATAGGAATCAGTGAACCTTTTGTGGCTACATTTACTTTTGCACATTGCTAGGTTTAGTCCTGATGTGTTCTGTTTATACTCCACAGAACACAGCAAATGATTCTATTGACTCATAAAAAGGCAGCCATACCACTAAGGGATTCTAGTTCCCCTCTGTGCACTTGTTGTAAGCCTTTACACAACATTTTAGTAGTAATAAAGCTCTGAGTATAATAGTATAAAAAAAAATCATCTTTCACTGTCTGCGTGATACTTGGCCTCAGAAGACCAGGAACAAAATTGCTTTTCTGTTGCATAAAGTATCTTTCAAATTCAATTGCTTATCTCCTCATTCATTCAAGAAAGAAATACCTCAGATTTACAGGAGCCACAGTCCATAATACAAATATAGTGTATTAAACATACAGCAGACATCTTCTGAAAAATAAGCAAATTAATCTCCTATATCAAGGGTATTCTCCTGAGGTTGCAACTGTATTAGGGCTACGAGAAATTTCAATTATTTGAATTTCTATATGGGATAAACATTTAGTTATCAGCATCCACCATAAAACATATTTGGTTGTTATTAAAGTGCCATTACTATGTGGAATTGAATGAAGGCTGGCAAGTTCAAACTGATGAAATTCACTGTCTTCTTAGATAGCCTGGCATGTCATGCAGGATTTGTATGAAAGAAAGAAAAAAACAGAAACAAAATGACTCTTTTTTGTGTGCTAAGTCAAAATAATGTTTAATCTAAGCTTATAAGCAGCAAATCAATTCTCGGAAAAGGAAAATGGCATAATGTTTGTTGATTTTAGGGTTCCACACCCAGTATCTATGGAGGTGGTCCTTCTATTCATTTTACCTTTAACAGTCTATTAAGTATCATAAATTGAAAGAGATATGGTGACTTTTGACTAATAGTTAAGCAAAACAAAAACCTATATGTTCCTAAAGTTTGATTTTTAATACAAAAGGGGTGTGCCATACTCTACCTACCCTATGTTGCCTGTGTGTGCCATACTCTGCCTGCCCTATGCCTATTTACTTGTGTAACACCTTAATACAAAAGGAGGGTTGAGGGAGCACTCCAAGGCTTAGTAGAATATATAAGTACAATGGAAGTGCTACTGATATGGCCAAATTCACTATAAATATACAAAAGAGACTCTGCCTGATCTATGCTGCCTGCATGTGCCATACTCTGCCTGCTCTATGCTGCCTATGTGTGCCATACTCTGCCGGGTCCATGTTGCCTGTGCAAGCCATACTCTGCCTGCCCAACGTTGCCTGTGTGTGCCATACTCTGTCTACCCTATGTTGCCTGTGTGTGCCATACTCTGTCTGCCTTATGCTCCCTGTGTGTGCCATAATCTGCCTGGTCTATGCTGCCTATGTGTGCCATAATCTGCCTGCCCTATGCTCCCTGTGTGTGCCATACCCTGCCTGCCCAACGTTGCCCGTGTGTGCCATTCTCTGCCTACCCTATGTTGCCTGTGTGTGCCATACTCTGCCTGCCTTATACTCCCTGTGTGTGCCATACTCTGCCTGGTCTATGCTGCCTGTGTGTGCCATATTCTGCCTGCCCTATGCTCCCTGTGTGTGCCATACTCTGCTTGCCCTGTGCTGCCTGTGTGTGCCATACTCTACCTGCCCTTTCCTGTCTATGGGAGGTGAAACTGGCAGGGGTTTGTGTGCCATACTCTGCCTGTGTGTGCCATACTCTGTCTGCCCTATACTACCTGTGTGTGCCATACTCTGAACTGGGGACTGGGCTGGAGATTTGGTGGGAGCAGTTGGTGGGGTGCTACAAAGGTGTGGCCTAGGGGCAGGGGCCCCCAGTACTGTGAGCACCAACCATTTGCGTTTTGCTGTGCTACCACCATTAATGTGCGTACGGTCTTTAAAGCTCTTGTGACAACATGGGTGTGGTTTGAGTGGGTGTAGTTTTAAAAAAAGGGAGTGGTCAAAACTGGCTTCGATTATCAGCCTTCCACCATGTTGTACAGAAAAATTCCGGTACTTGGCACCACAGAAGTTTGAAAGCACTGATCTACATCATACCAAAAGTTAATTTAAGGTGAACAATCCACCATTTGAGTAATTGACTAGAATATATTTATATATATTTGAAATTAAAATGTATTTTTAAGTTGGGAAAAGACAATGTGCTGGTGCAATAAATCCATTGGGAACACATGTTGAATGTGTTATTTATTACATATATAATTATTTCCTATGCAATTCAATTTATTTCTCACCAATGATTTTTAGCTAGATGATACATAACTTAACAGAACTTAACATGGGCCAAATGATAAGAGGAAAAATCAAGCATTTGATGAATGATTCTGTAAAGCAACTGATCAACATAATAAATGAAATGTGTGTAAAAAATTATTTAAGCAGATGGTTTGTAGACCTGTCTAGAAGGGAGTCAGGATTAATGGGTTTTATCTGACTTATCTGTTAAAGCAGCAGCATGGATGTCTTTGTGTTACCATAAGCTCCACAGCACTGGACAAACAAGTACATTTGTTTATCTTTATCACCCTTTCTTCACTAAAGAACTTTGTTTTATTAAAGAGATCAATCACCCATATACAGTTTAATAGCCTGAGCTGTGTATGCAAGGTAGAAAAAGAAAGAGACCTGCTTTACAATTGAAAGCCCAAAGCATTGATGCAGCTGCAAAACCACCTCCTTCTTTAATAAAAGTAACCGTTTTTGATTAGACTGAAGCAATTTCTCTTTGGAAAAGAGCTATTTCCCAAAACAAATAGAGAGCAAACAATATTCTCATTTATCTGTCTGCAGTCCATTATCTTTTTATTATTTTACTAAAATCTCATGATTTCATTCTGCTACTGGAAAGGCACTTATCTAAAATATACTGCTTAATAATTATTAAGTCATATTGTGGCGCCAATCATTTGAGACTTGTGGCAAAGTATCATAGTGCAATGAGAGAATTGCTCTTCCTAATGAGAAGTTCACACACTGCAGGCCATGGTACAGGAATCTTAATGGAAGAGATAACATCTATAAATGAGAGGTTCCGTTTCTCTCTGGAACGGATGCATTGTGCAAGGTTAGGCTGTGATTCTGTATACCAATAAATATCACAGCCTATTCAGCAGCTGTATTGTGGCTTTATCTCCTGCTGTGTGATTGCTTGGCCTTTTGTTGCTCTCAGTTTGTCACTTGTTTTTATGCCATTTTATAGTTGGTTTGTTTGACAGTAATTCCTTTTTCCAACCCCAAATTTGAGACTGTTGCCTTGTAAGCCTAAACAAAACAGACGCTAGCCATACACTGAACTGGGCATTTGTTCCCAAAATAAGCAGTTCTTTGCCCAGCTTTGCTGTTCAGGTATTGAGTCTATACACTGTTGATCCAATCTTTTTAACCCATGTAGGGGGTGCCGCTTAGGCAGCAAGAGTGGCCTAGTCATGCATAGATGGCCAGCTATACTCCTCACATTAACCCTAAGTGAACCCATCATGAAAACATTCATTAAGAAAAATACGGTGCATATTAAAAGACTAAAGGCTATGTCACTCGAAAAGTTTGAAGAAAATATAAAGTACTATAATGAGATACAACATCTATATTGTTTCTCAATTATGTTAAAGGTATATTATAAACCCTTTTTCAACATAAGTTTATTCAATAGAGCTTGTGTTGAACATAGTTTTGCCTATTGTTTGTAGACTTGTTTTGCTAGTATTTGCCCTAAACAGGGGGAAATCTGAAAGCAAAACTAAAGTCACATTCTGGCGAGCAAGGTAAAAACAAATCAGCAGCACAGTGCAAATAAGCAAACCCCACCTGTTGCACTGGCATCCTTCTCAGTTGACCCAAATATAGGAAAGGTTGAATGATTTACTCTTTAACACTACACAGTTAATGCTCTATGTCGCTCATCAAATGCACTGTTGAGCAGTTAAGAAAAACTGTACATGGGGCATTTTCATTGCGGCTATGTGTAGAAGCAATTAATTAGAAACAAAAAAGACACCAGAAATTAAACCATTATTTACAACTATCATAACATTGTCTTACATGTGGTTTATGATTTTGCTTTGTAACTATTTGCCCCTGGCTTGTACATTTCCTACCCAATCATCCATGTTTCTCTAAAAGGGGGCAGCCATATTTGTACTGCAGTAGTCTGTTAGAAGTGGCAGTCAAGTTTAGGAACTTCACATAACAGTTTCTTACAAAAGCAGCCCTATCAGAGAAAAGAATGACCTATAACTTTTAATGTACATGAATATTTTGAAGAGAGGTAGCAGTATCCATTTAAAAAACCCTGTTATACATCTTGTCACCCAGTTTTACTACTCACCACTTTCCGTTTTATTTGCATCTTTTTTGCCATGTCTGAGCTTACTTGACAAGTGGGGCATAGACAATTACAATTTAGATTCTTTTAAACTTGAGCTCTCTATAAACTAGCTCTTATTCATAAAAACCTCTTTGTATAAATTAATAGGTGCTTACCAAATACTTCAAGTGGTTTTGCTGCTTATGCCGCAAACCCTTCACTTGTATGTATATATGTATATTTTATTTATAACCACAATTCACTTAACCTTCGAATGGCTCACTCACTGCTCCGAATCAATGGTCCGGATGCAGCACCTCGAACCCGCAGCAAGGGGAGAATCAAATCGGCACAAGTAGATTAGGCACACACTCCATAGGATCACAGTTCTGGTATAGTGGTCAAGCTTTATGTCACATAATTAAAAGGTCTGACGCGTTTCGTGTGTGAATCTCGTAATTCATAGACACACATTTCTTGACTACATCCATTCGTTAAAAGAGCTTCACAAGTTACATCACTACTGTCACTTCTCCTAACAATTATATCTCTACGCACTCATTACTAAATAGATGTGAAGCAAGCTGCTATATAGTCCATATTAATAGCAACACATTAAGTAACAAGTTTAATGTTACAAGTGGGGCAAGTGTCGATTATATCAGTGTAGCAATTCCACAGTATAACATGTATAAATTAAAACAATATAACAATCTAATAAAATAACATTACCCTATTTAAGCCTAATTCCCATGTCTTGCCCATTAACTTTTATATAAAGTTATTTGCACTGTGGATCTACTTGTGTCTAATAAGTGAGACACACAAAATTGTAATTCTACACCACTTTTTACACATTGTATAAGTATTCTCCAGTGATAATTTTCTGGCTTGACATCCAGTTTAATAAAGTGACTGCCATCCACTGTTCATAATGTGAAGGTTAAACAGTTACACTTATTTTCTATGGTAGATTGCCTTTAAAAGTATTTCTTGTCAGTTTTCAGATACTAAGCAAACCATGCTGTTATGAGCATACTTATTAAGTTTGGGGATTTCACAGCACTATATAAGTTCTAAATGATTGACTGACAGGCCAGTCTGGGCCTCGAGCCAAAACTAGGCCATGTATGAAATTCTTTTATAGCTAAAACATTTTGGTTTAACAATGCTTACAGAATCCTCCATCTGGAAATAGCCACCCGTCATCATCAAGAGTCATGACAGCATTCATCAAGTAAACTTGTATTCCCACTGTGAAAACCACTAAAATTTTTTGAGTAGTTCAGTCAGAAATGTCTCTCCTTCTGTGATCGCTGAGTATCAGCTGCTGTATATGTCCCAGCTAAAATGTTTAAAAAGTATATTGCCATTACAGGAAAAAATGGTTTTTGCATAATTCTCTACTTGCTATTTCTGAGATAAATCTGGGGTCAGCTAATGCCACCTTTTCAATTCTGTGCACAAGCACTTAGAGTTTTTTTCTGCCAACTGTACTCTAGCTGTTATACATACTAAAGACATAGAATCTACCTTGTGAACACAATGCTACTGTTATGCCAGTATTGTAGATTCTAGTGGAGGGCACATAAAGGGGTAAAGATTATTACTCTTTCTCAACAACTTTGATTGTCCTACAGTTCAGTAGTTGGGCTACAGATAATTCAAGCACCAAAAACAAGCATTCAGCAAGAGGCACTGCTACATCATGAATTTTTACAGGTAGCCAAATGTTGTCACATCCCATACGTACTAAAAAAATGTGCAACAAATAGTGAAACAGAGGGCAGGAAGTACCACTGAATGCTTGTTTAGCCGTCCTTGAGCATGCATCGGTTTGCTTCGTATTGTAAGATGTTGCTTCCCAGGAATCCCAGGTTATGTGTGCCATACAGGAAATATTTCTTAATAGTTAAAGAACAAATGTTCTTTTAGAGTAAACACTAATACAGTGGGACACACTATAACCCATTAAATGAGACCATGGAGAAGAGATGCTGTACATTACTGGGGGAGAGAGGCTATGTAAGCCCATGCAGTTTATAAAGAAGGAGAAAGTGTACTGTTCCATTGCTGTATTTAAAGGGCGCAGGGAGGCAGAAGATATGCTGATCCATCCCACAGCCTGCTAAGTATAAGCAAGGAAGCCATTCCATTACATGGATAGTTGGGTGCAAAGGTTATGATCAGCTACAAAGGTGGATGGTATTCAAGCTGATCTACTGCAGGCTTTTCTTGGGAAGGTTCTAAGAAGATCCATTAGAACAGTTCCTAAATAATTTTTCTCTTAAAAGAGGTGCAGGAGGAGGCTGCTCTAAGCCATTACTTTAAGCACAGTGTAACTGTAATCAATTACATTGTGTATTAGAAGGCTGAAGCTTTGATGATTCATTACAAAAGCTGCTGTAACTGAGAAGGTATGATGTTCCATTAATGAGGTTACTGGGTGAAGGTATGGAAGGTATGGAAGATATATGCTTGTTATTTTTTATATTTTTTTGTTGACAGTTTTCTTATAGAAACATATTTGACCAGACTTTTGAAACTACAGAGGTTTGGCTTCATCTGCCATTGCTTTGTATTTGATTCTTATACCAACACAAAATGCACTAAAATAAGTGTGCTGTGGTCTAGGCTGGAATAAAAGTGGTAAATAAGGAGGAGTACCTTTGTATGGAGCCCTAAGGTTTCACACTTGTGTCTGTCTAACAGTACAGGCACTTACAACATCTAATAATATTAAGAAATCAACACAATAACTGGCATCTATACTAAAGAGATATCAGTTCTATTCAGTTCATGTATTTCTATGTATTGCCTGGCCTGGAGTAAAGTTAATTAAAATCTGAGAACTTGTGACTCACATTTGTCATCCCTTTATAATTCTGATCCCATGTATACATTTATCATCCATTTGTGCCAGCTTTAGAATTCAGTGATGACTACTGGGGTAATATATCAACTCCAACTAATGGTTTCTGTGTAGCTCAAAACAAAACATAGGGACCAATAGCCTCCAAGGGGATGTAAAGCCAAAATGAAATTCTGCCTAATGCCAGTTCAATTCATATTCATTAAATAAAGTCAATACTTTTAAGGTTATTTTTAACTGTAAGTGCTGTTGAAAGCAGAATCTGTCTGTCCCTTGCTATTCTCTGTACTGGTGGCTCTGATTTTTTTAAGTTACGTAACCGCAGCAGCTTATAGCAAACCTATGAAGATGTAGACATTGTGAAAAACTGAGAATTGGCTGTAGAAGAACTGACTACTGTTATATTGCTTGTAGAGTCACAATTAGGAGTGGAGAAAAGGACAGATAAATTCTGCTTTTAATAGCAGTTACATTAACAAAACAACTTTAAAGGGGCAATATATCCCCTTGTTTAACGTAAGTGCAATGAAAAGGCCTGTGCTGGACATACTTCTTGCCTATTGATTTAATCACAAAAAAGCAATGGATTTGGCCTTTATTTTGATTATTTTATTACCAGAAGTCTGTTATGCAGAGGGATGATCTATGTACTGATAAACTAATTATCTGTCTCACAAGGCCTAAACATAGCATAGCTTTACTTTCTCTGTGGCTCAAGAAATAAAAAACTTTTTTTTAACAAAAAGCCCTATTCATTGAAATTGTCTACCATCAGGCAAAATTTTAGTTTTTGGTTTCCATCCCCTTTAAAGTGTCTTACATTTAGTGGCTTGGCTATTTTACCAGCTCTCTGTAGTTTTTTATATTTTGGTTTGGTTTTGAAAAATTCCACATGATATAGGATCTGTTTTATTGTGCAGGAAAGTGCTATACAAATGAATTTACACCACCATTTAGAACAACATTAACATTAAAAATGTATGAAAGCAGAATGATGTTTACATAGCAATTTCCAAAGCAGGTCCTTTATATCAGTTGCTCCTTATACTATTGGCGTGGAACTTCAGGAGGTTCACAATAAAATCTTATGTCAGCACACATTACTTCCAGATTCCCCACCCCAAATAAGAACTGATTTAATTGCATGTGTCCACTATTGGCATCCTCACTTTTGAATCATTATATTATTTGATGCAATACATGAAACAGCTAAAGCTGTAAATAATTGTGGATATACATTTATTTAAAAAATGTATAGAAATATTGAATATTTTTAATGGTAACATGCAAAGATCCAAATCTTTATATGCTCCGTTTGTTCTATGACCTAATAAATTCACTTTTCACTTTCGCAGCAAGGATGTGCTGCAGCATTGTATTTCCTTGTTTGTTCTATGTAGACTTTCAGTACAGGGGTAAAACTACAGAGGTTGTGGGGAATGCAATTGCACCCAGGCCCGTACCACCTTGGGGCCTGCTGGACACATGCACAAATCTGCCACAAGAACTGCATTTGGAGGGGGAGTTGGGGGCCCAGCTGCATGTCCCGGCATATATAGCTATGTTATTGTACAGGGGTACAGTTGTTTTTTTTCTTAATGACACAAAGTTCTAGGCTAAGAATGTCACTTCTCTTCAGGAGTTGTGTTGTAGGGCTTTCAGATTTTTAAGATATTATAGTTGACTGGAAATTCCCTATGGCTTAGATGTTCTTCAAAGAACTGATTAAAGGAGAAGGAAAGGTAAAAACTAAGTAAGCATTATCTGAAAGGTCTGCGTAAATACAGCCATAAGCACTCACAGAAACATTGCACTGAGTCCTCTTTGTTTTCCTGAGCCAGAATCTGCACAGCTCTCTCCTCTCTCCCCTCTCCTGCTCCCCCCTCCCTCAAGAATGCTAAGAACACACTCCCCCCCCCCTTAGGAATGTGGATCTGAGCTAATCAGCATGAAGCTTCCTCATAGTTTTACACACTGCACATGTACACTGGTCTTGGTGCAGGAGCGTGGCATTATGGGAATTTTCTTTACACAGCTCAACATTTTTTTTTTCTTATGAGGCTTCTGATCATCTGAACAGGAAAAATATGGGGAGACTTAAGGCTGATGCCACACATGGCGTTTTTACACTGCATATTTTCTGATTCTCTCGGCGGCGGAAAAACGCACGATATCATCATCCATAGAAATAACTTGAAAAGACTCGAAGCAAACCACACAATGCATAAATATGCTAGAACAAGCCTTACCACGGATTTTTCAAGCGTTTGCCGAAATACGCCAGTATTTGCACAGCAAGCTATTCCTATGTATACACAAAGGCAGCTGCCAGACCTTGCGGAAATACGCAGCGTTTTTTACTATTTCGCACTATTAGCACCATGGAAACGGGATTTGCTATGTCACCAGTACTAGGCTGAAAAACGCCATAGTCAGGGGCTGTGTGGCTTGTGCAGCGTTTTTAGACGGAGAAAATACGCAGCGTACAAACGCCACGTGTGGCATCAGCCTTAAATGTGGCTCAAGACTGGCTCTTTACACTTAGGCAGAATGAAAACAGATGCAACCCATAGCAACTAATTTAATTTTTTTTCAAACAGATGAACAGTTAATGCCACCTGTTGATTGACTGCTATAGCTGATATGAATTGTGCACCTTAAATTACAGGATTCCTGGATCCATACACTCACACAGCATATAGGCACACAGCTTCTTTTTTTATTAAGGTGACGTACACTTGGCTGGAGATCTTAAATCAGCAGGGAAACACGCTGACACTGCCATGTATTCTGCAAGGCCACTGGCCCACCTACATTACAACAGGCAGTTATTACAATATATCCCCATAAGCCTATTATAGGACTTTATAAACTACATTTACAAATGGTTGCCATCTGGGCATTATTTCACTGGCTTATCTGGTAAAATAATTTCCAAGACCGGTGCTATTACAAATTACAATTGTTTTGGCAATGTTCTTGTAATGTAGTTTTTCTGCCCCTTATCTGTCCCAATGCCTACTAAATGTTACCTTTTGCATTTCTATACCTCCAAATCCTGCACACCATCCAAAGACATTGTTTCTCTGCCCAAACCGCCATCACTCTGCCCATTGATATCACTGTCCTGCCCCTTGCATCATCACCACACACCCCATCAAACACAGACTAGTATTTTACTATTACAGAAATGCAACCCTAAGTTTACTTGTTGCTCTCCTGGTTAGTATGTTGGTACAATCTACAGGCTTGTTTCCTATTCCATTTCCGTTTCCTATATCCATATGCATAAATTCCCTATGTTACACCAGTGAAATAAGGGTCAGTAGTAGGATCTTTAGCTCCAACAACTTGATGTTGAGGGTACATTATGTCATTAAAAATAACATTTATATGAAACAAATGTGTTATCCTTGACAAAAAAAAGTTCACGTAATGGTAAGAGCAAGCAACTGCACATGTACTTCCTGTACTTGTAGGCTATTCCTATGCAATGGTTGAATGTGGTTGATGCATTTGAAGGTTTTTTCCTCCCCATTAAGCTACTAATCACTGTGAGGATAAATGCTTGATATTGTCATGTGTCATTATGCTAAGACGTGTTCCCTTTATACATATTAGATATGTCTTCTTATAAAAAAAACCCCATAAAGGAGCGATTGTCTGTGTGCTTGTTAATTACTGGCATTATGTATATTGCTACACCTTGTATTGTATAAAATACAAGTCAATCAAACAAAAATAAAAAAGGTTGCTCATTGTTAGGTGCACTTTAATGTATATTCACAGCTAAAGAGTTAAACTTAGTGTATAGCTTAGGCAGGTTTCATACATTATTAATGAAGATGTTTGATATCTGCTGTGTGTTTGCCTGGAGATAAAAAGAAAATACAATAGTAAATCTACTGCATTACCTGAGACCACTTTTGTTTGTAGATCATAAAGTTTGTCCAACCTTATAGCGGTTGTTATTTCTAATAGATATGATCAAAGATCAAGCCCTGAATATGGAAAAAGCACCCAGTAAGGCACTGGGATGAAGATAGGAATAGTGCCTTTCTCAGTGTTGTGCGGCCCAACAGGACCAAACTGGATGTTAACCATAAGTCAAAGTAAAGCTTAGACTAGCAATCTGTTGATTTGGGCAAATGCCAGAGGGGCTGCTGTAAGATTCCATAGACAGTCACTATTTAGTGGGCTGGTGGGGGGCTGTTTGGGTTTCTGTGTATTTCAAATGCCAGGGCTTATTTTGAATCCCAGTCCACATCTGTTTATAGTAGTTACTTTAGGTAGGGTCTTGTTGCAATAAAAAAATATTTCCGTGCTCTGCATAGACAGACAAGGATCACCAGAGATACCTACTATTAAGCTTCTTCTTAAAAGCATAGTAAACTTCTATTATCTATTTCTGATTGTAGGCCAGTGTTAAACATTGGGCCCCACTAAGCTAGAGGCAACACCTGTTGCATGAAGACTAGCAGAAGAATTTATCTTTGATGTCTAGGTGCTTGCCGTAGCCCTAGATATGACCATAGCATGGCTGCAGACATCTGAATGATTTTGGATTAGTTGCAATATTGATGGTAATCTAAATAATTAAATACACTGGACTAACCAAATGGGTATATTGTTAAATGGCCCACTATTTAATTGGTCAGAGCAGTCGTGCATTTACTAGTTTTTCAACTTCTGGTGTATGACCACCTCAAGTCTGTTGCCCACAAGAAATGCAACTTCCTTGGGATTGCAAACTTTACAGGCTACATGGCATAGATCATAAATGAATTATATCATGTATATCATGATTTTTATGGTGTACTTTTTATTTTTAAATTACACTGTTTACATAGTAAATAATTCACTTTACCATTTACAATTTTATTCTCAAACCAACTAATGTATTTTTTAGCTGTAATATTGGTCTGTATGCACCATCACCAGTGCATTGTCTGAACTTTCAGAAGGAGCCAGCACTACACATTGAAACTGCTTTCAGATAACCTGTTGTTTCTCCTACTCCCATGTAACTGGAGGAGTCCCAAGCCAGACTTGGATTTCTTACTATTGAGTGCTATTCTGATATCTACTGGGAGCTGCTATCTTGCTACATTCACATTGTTTTGCTGATTGGCTACTGGGGGGGAAGGAAGGGGGTGATAACAGTACAACTTGCAGCTCAGCAGTAAAGTGTGACTGAAGTTTATCAGAGCACAGTCACATGATTGTGGCACCCTGGAAAATGAAAAATATAGCTAGCCCCATGTGAAATTTTAAAATTAAATATAAAAAAAATCTGTTTATGTTTTTGAAAAATGGATTTCAATGCAGGATTCTGCTGGAGGAGCTCTATTAACTGATGCATTTGAAAAAATACATGTTTTACCATAACAGAATCCCTTTAATGTCACTTTTTATTTTTGGCATAAGAGATGAAGATGATCTTAACTATACTGAAGGAAGTCCTGAGTAGTAGACTTTTGCACTATATGGACCCTTCCTGTTAGCAAGTAGGAGGTGGGGGCAGGTTAAGAGGGTAATGTTAAGGGTAATATTAAAAAAATTCTAATGGATTTTTGTCTCAAATTTGTCTTATTACCCCCTCATACCCACTATACAAGGGTTAGATGGGGAGTCATAAACACAAAATTAAGAGTCCCTCCAACTAGGATGGTAAAGGAAACTACAATTTTTATTCGGGTTGATGCCGATAGGGAGAAATAGAGGTCACAATGTTTATTTATAAAGACTCATATCCTGCTTTACCCTGAACAGTCCCTAAAAAAACTACTGAAAATGTATTACAAGCACTAACCTCCTCAAAGAACCAGTTATGGGAAGTAAAGGGTGGCAAGTGACTAGAGTTTGCTAATGTAACTATAATGTATACTAATTGATTGGATTAAACCACAGTTATTGATAAACAAAACTACTAAACTGCCCTGACATATATATATATATATGGATCGAAATGTGTAGAAAACGCATCCAATAAAGAACTTTTCTTATAGCCTGTATGCCGTGAGTGCCTTCTATAGAGAGAATATAATGAATGGTTAGCACCCGACCTGTGATTATATGGAGTGGTGAGTGCCGATAACTGGTTTCTATATATATATATATATATATATATATATATATATATATATATATATATATATATATATATAGTATTTACATTCAACATTTTACCAGTTATTATACATAATGTGAAATGGGGGTTAAGATAAAATGCTTCCTAAGCCTTACCCTGAAAACATGATGTCTGTTAATGCTGTACTAGCTGCAAGGTTCAGTAAGCAGAATCACAGCTGGAAATATGTCAGTGTATATAATGTTTAATCCTTTTTTTCAACCCAGGACTTTCCCACTTAACAGGTGTAGAGCACCAGTTACTTTAGACACTCTGTCAGCAGGTGTTGCTGATCTACTCTACTCTACTTGCCACTTGCCTGCACAAACAGGACTTTATTGACACCAGAGGTTCACAACCATAACCTTGATGTTTATTAAACTAAATCAGTACTTCCTTTGTACAATAACAAATGAAGCAATAAATCCAGCAGTACAGCATACAGCACATTAATAGGTGATCTAACCACAGGTTTCAGCCCCAGCGTACCAGATTGCCCAGTAGTGCCTCTACCCTGATTCCAACACACTGAAGTCCCTGATTTTGCCTAAGAAATACTAACACCACTACTTGATGGAGCACAGAACTCTTACTCACTAGCCGTGATTTTACACCCCTGGAATGTTCTATATGCTACCACTAACTAGTCCTCATTTATGGAGCCCTTTGGAGACTTTAGCTATATTTCTTAAGCCTTTCTGTGACTTTTCTCCACTTTGGGCCCCTACTGAAACTTCCTGCCTATGGGCTTTCTAGCAGCATCTGCTCCCTTCTGAAGTGAAAGCCCAAAGAGAAAAAGCCACAAGTTCCTATATTAAACCATCACAGGATGTTGTAATAACCTTCCTGGGACTAATGCAACCCTACTCAGGTATCCAGGTCACACACACCGGGACTTAAAGAACAGAGGAAAATAATACAAGTAGCGAATATCCCAAGCCAGTAGGGGATTTAACCCTATGGCACCCTACACATTTAAATGTTTTATTCTTGTTGTCATTTAAGTATAATTAGAAGAGCTTATAATAGAGAGAGAGGAACCAAAAAAATTTCAGAGCAATAATGGACAACAGTCCTTGGTGGGTGCAAGGAAACCATAATTGTGCTATGACAGAGGCTGCCATTCCGGACCAGCCTTTTGTGTTTTCTCATAGCTCACCACCAACAAGGGTATGCAATCCATGGCCCTACACATTTAACTTATCTTCAGCCACAATGGGCAGAACCATTTAATTAAAAATGTAAATAAATTCTTAAAAGAAACTGTACCCCCAGAATGAATACCTAACCAACAGATAGGTTATATTACATTAAGGGAACTATTACCCAATAGCACATACTACTAAAAAGGTATATTTTTATTTAGATGAAGTTTGGGTGTAAAGTTTTTCTTTAACCTTACTGCACCAGAGTATTCAGGGAGATTATGTGTAGTGATAAGTAGTGATGGGCGAAATTTTTCACCAGGCATGGATTTGCAGCAAATTCCCGCGTTTTGCCATTGGGGGATTGTTTCGTGAAAAGGATGAAAACATTTGCCCCAGAAAAATTCATCGCACGTCCAAAAATTGTCGCAAGAATAGTTGCGGGCGTCAAAAGAATAGTCGCGCGTCCAAAAATTGTCGCAAGAATAGTCGCGGGCATCAAAAGAATAGTCGCTTGTCCAAAAATTGTCGCAAAAATAGTTGCAAGAGTCAAAAGAATAGTCACGTGTCCAAAAATTTTGCAAGAATAGTCACGGGCGTCAAAAGAATAGTTGCGGGTGACAATTTTTTTTCCGCTCAACAACGGGACAGATTCACTCATCTCTGGTGAATCTGTCCCGTTTGGCTTTGGTGAAAAATTTGCAAAACTTTGAAAAAAATCGATAATGACGAAAAATTTGCGAAGCGCAAAAAAAGTCAACAAAAATTTTGCATGCATCAAAAAATGACATGTGCAACAATTTCTTTTGATGTGTGTGTCATTTTCTTGCCACACACGACTATTTTTTTTGTCACACGCAAATTTTTTTTGATGTGTCGAATTTTTGCGCCCGTTTTGCAAACATATACGCCAATGGTGTAACGCAGCCATTCTCCATGGATCCATGCCTGGTGAAACATTTTGCTCATCACTAATTATATGACTTTTATTTGCAATGACAATTTGCTGTCTGACTACAGATTGGGGACTATACAAAAACTGTAAAGGAGAAAAAGGATGAAATATTCAGGGGGAAGTGTAGTGTTTCATTCAGTTGCATTATAGGCTAATTAATTAAAAAAAAGAAATGAAGACAATTAACAGAGGACATGCTAAGGAATTATTTAGAAGAACATTAAAAATATTCTCTCAAATAACCTTAAAGTTCATGTTACAACAGGAAGGTCTTAGCTGAAAATATATTGAAATTAATGCTAATTTACTTTATTATTACTGATGGCTTTATTTTAGATTTTAATAACTCTAAATTAAAAATGGATAAGCATGCTGATCCCTATTTAAAATTCTATTTTAAATTGAGGCATTTGTTTAATTAAAAAATGAGGAGCTTGAGCAGGCACAGAACTATATTCAACAATAATCACATTTAAATAAGTCAGTTGTTATACCTATTTTGTAGAATCATTCTCCAATTTCAGCGTGTGCATTGGCATTATAAGTATAGATTTAAATAAATACCAGAATCCTCAGTTTTTTCTTTTTAAATGTTTTCTATTTAATTTGTAATGCAATATTATTTCATACTGGGCTATTATCAGTTACTACCGTATTTTTCGGACCATAAGACGCACTTTTTTTCCCCCAGAAGTGGGGGGAAAAAGTCCCTGCGTCTTATGGTCCGAATATAGCCTACCGATATACTTAAAAAAAATGTTTTTACTTGACCGTGTGGTCTCCGCAGGGCCCTCCTCTATTTGCCGGCGCTTAGCTATGGCGCTGTGCGCATGCACAATGACGCGCATGCCCATACGCATGCGCGTCATTGTGCATGCGCCAGAGCTAAGCGCCGGTAAATAGAGGAGGGCCCTGCGGAGACCACACGGGCAAGTAAAAACATTTTTTTAAGTATATCGTTAGGCTATATGCTGGTACAGATGGGGGCAATATGTTGGGTGAAATATGTTGGGTGCTGCTGGTACAGGTGGGTGAAATATGTTGGGTGCTGCTGGTACAGGTTGGGTTTTAATGCACATAAAATATTTTAGGACACTTTGTTTCAGAATCTTTTTTTCTTCATTTCCCTTCCCAAAAAATTGGTGCGTCTTATGGTCCGGTGCGTCTTATGGTCCGAAAAATACGGTACATATATTTTATTATTATTATTAACATTTGTTTATAAAGCGCCAACATATTCCGCAGCGCTGTACAATAAGTGGGTTTCATACATTGGACATACAGAGTAACATATAAAGCAATCAATAACCGATCCAAGAGGTGAAGAGGGCCCTACCCAAAAGAGCTTACAATCTACAAGTATTAAGCTTAACTTATGAAAACAGGGCAAAGGGCAATTTTGACACGCAAATCACTATGTTTTTTACCCACAGTGCAGTATCTTCCCCAGAATTTTACAAAGTAAGTAACTAATTATGGGGGTAATGTAATAAAAGGCACTTAGGGGCTGATTCACTAAAGTCCGAAAAAACGAGTGATATTTATAGCATGCGTTAAAAATATTATCACATCTTATATTTTGCAAGTTAACAATCGATTCACTAAAAGGACACTTGTCTGAATTAAGAAGCGATGTTATTGTCGTTATTTATCTGGCGATGACATATTTTTAAGCGATATTTTATACAATGAGATTTATTTATGCGTTATTTCGTAGCTTGCGATATTAGCGCACGATTTTACGCACGTAGCAGTTACTTTCTGAAAACTACTGTTCTGAAAATGACCATTTCCCTGAAAACTGGAGGCTGCATCACTCTAGGGCCAACACATACTTGAAAAAATCCGACTTCAAACTCCATCTTGTCACCACAGACAATCACCAGCTGCTATTTTGTTTAGTAACACCTACTCATGGGAGGAGTTAAGAGGCTGGTGTCCTCACTGACCCGCACTTAGGAGAGCAGAGAAGGAGGGAGGATTTTTTTAGAGGAAGCAGAACCTACAGTCCAAGCCCCCTGGCCCCCAAGCCCGCACAATCATGGAGTCTGCTTCCTCTATAGTTACGCCAGTGCAAGTATGCTGGTTTCTTTCCCCATTCAAAGATGGCCTGCTCATTTGCTGTAAGACATATTAATCACTACTACTACTGAAGAAAAACACTATATAATTGCATTCCTATCCATCTGTCACTGTTGTGTTATTATCTTGAGGCACAACTGACATGACTATGGCCCACAAATTTTGCAGGTACTACTATTTAGGAAATCCTTTTATTCGGCATGTCTAGACAAAGGCTTTATATGATATTTCTCTACTTTGCAGTCTCTCTGTACAGCCTCAGACTTTGTTGTATAGTTTATTCTCATCGCTCTCCAGTAAATGTTATCCATCAACTGATAGCCTGAAAAGCAGAGATTCAATTTGTAAGGCAGTCCAGAGAAGGAAGCTGCACAAGCTATTAAAAAAAGAAAAGAAAAAAGCAGTAATTATGGTTTCATTGCAATCATTCTGCAAATTGTGTCACATACTTCCCTTCAGTGACATTTGGTAGCTTACATGATGGTAATTTAATGGTCACAAATCGGAGTCTGTGGGTAGTATACATAATTGAGGTCACCTGGGATTTGTTCTTGGAGGTGTGACATGACAGAAAATGCAGGAGATGTTGTAATGGATGTCAAATTGTTGCAATGGGTACAATTTTTCAGTCAACATTTAAGAAATCTTTTCTTAAAAATTCAGCTGCACCGCTGACACCAGCTGGCTGCAATGATCTGCTGCTTCATCCTAAAATACTGGGATGACACTGGGATAAAGTGTTTTCTATTCCCTTTCTGGAAGAATGACAGGAAACACTGATACCATTCTTATGTGATTATTTAAGTGCTTTCTTCTCTTTGGCAGTGTTCAGGTTGGATATATGTTGTTTTCTAACTGAAATTGTTTACAAAATAATATATATATATATTTAAAATGGAATGTAACATACAGGAAAACAGGGACTGGAATCTTTACAATGTACAAATTTGCAAAACTGCGGAAAATTGGCAAAATGCACTGAAATCAGTAGGTGTTTTTGTGGCTACTGCATCACTATTTTTTACATGCACAAAATTTTTTATGTGCGTGACGTTTTGCTGCAGTTTTGTGAAAAAATTAGCTGATGGCAAAATGTGGGATTGCACCGCAAATCCATACCTGGCGAAAAAAATTTGCTCATCAATGACCTTTTTTATTGATGAAAAAAAATGAAAGTGTTCTGTGAAGCCATGGGGTTTGCCATTTAAGGTAAAACAGATATGCTCTGTAGAATACAATGGGCTTAGTTTTTACACAAGTGGAAATAGTTTATTTGTAGGTGCTCAACACACAAATGCACACTTTAATGCTTTGCCTGCCAAGCATGTATCTGGTGTTTATATTTAGGGTTAAATTTAGTTACATTTAGTCAATTTTCAGAAATGTTATCAAAACTGCTTTTTAGCTTTAGCAAAGCTTTGGTTGTTTGGTAGCAGAAAGACAGATTTTTCCATTTGCAATAATGTGTAATTGAAAAAAAATATTTATGGTTTTCAGGGGTCAGCATACTTTTTTTGCAGCTTTACATAAAACAGGTGGTGTGTTACTGAGCTAGTTGGAAGTTAAGCCATATAATTAGTACAGGTATGGGATCCCTTATCCGGAAACCCGTTATCCAGAAAGTTCCGAATTATGGAAAGGCCGTCTCCCATAGACTCCATTATAAGCAAATAAATGATTTCCTTTTTCCCTGTAATAATAAAACAGTACCTTGTACTTGATCCCAACTAAGATATAATTAATCCTTATTGGAGGCAAAACAAGCCTATTGGGTTTATTCAATATTTAAATGATTTTTAGCAGACTTAAGTTATGGAGATCCAAATTACAGAAAGATCCCTTATCCGGAAGACCCCAGGTCCCGAGCATTCTGAATAATAGGTCCCATACCTGTATATACAGGTATGGGGTTCATTATCTGGAAACCCATTATCCAAAAAGATCTGAATTACTGTAAGAATACCAAAATGCATTTTGAGTGAATCCTTTGTGTGAAGCCATAAAATAAATCAAATCCCCATTTTTTAAAGTGACAACCAAGACTCTCATCAGAGTGAACTACTAGAAGGAGGTGGGTAGGGGGCCCATAAACTCTCTGGGTAGTGAATAATATTCAGAATCTAACCTCCACTATGGGCAAAATGTACTGTAAATTTATTATATTTTTATTAATAATCACATCAATAACATCCACAATGGAACTACAAAAAAAATGGTATAGCTTTTCAAAGCAATAAGTATACATGTGTTTTGAAATCAATTATATTTAGAGAGAAAATAATTTGTAATGTGGAATCAGGTACAAATATTCTAATAAACAATTTCTTTGTCAGTGAAACATTAAAACTTATGAAAAGAATATCATGAACCCAAACAAAGGTAATAATAAAAACCTGTAGTTTACAATTATAGCGATAATTTGTAATTCATTTTCTAAAGGCATGAGGCTTGATTTGTGTTGGTAAAAAGCCAACAAGAAAAACTTGTCACAATGTGAACACAATAATTAAAATCTGGAATGTTTCCCAGAAAGTCATGGAGATTTAACTATTAAAGTAAATTCTCTGTAGTGGCAGGATTAATCTGTATTAGCAGACTTCTTTTTTCCAACTTTATGGTAAGAATTAATTGGAAATAGAGAACCTGATTCTACCCTTCAGTTTCAGGTTGCAACTTCTTATTGCCTCTACATAAACCAAACTGTCACATAGAAAAACGTAATATGATTCATTTCTGATATTTTTCTAACCATACTGATGGGGATACTACAATCTGATTAAAACAATAAGAGCTGGTGAGTTGGATATTTACCATTTCTTCATGGCCCTCCCTATCAATGGATGACTAGGGTTATGTTACTCATCTGTCAAGGCAGGACAGGCTAAAATAAACTCTTCTTCCTGCTCCTTTTCCTATGTTTCCACCTCTATCTGCAAATTTTTAGCTTGACCTGCCTTGAAGGTAGCAGCTTTCCTCTCTCCCAACCTCTTGTGTGCTTCCTGTGTGTACTCCCTAGTTCAGCATCTGTTCCTCTAGGCTGAGCCCAGAACATATGAATTACATTATTCTCAGGTCAAGACCAGATGGCTGCATACACTCCCTGTGATGGATTTACCTGAACCTCCAAGAAGGCACAAAAAGTGCTTCTGCCATCAAGTAGGTCTCCTGGATCATCAATTAGCTAGAAATATACAGCGTCCATCTCTCAGTGGTATTTAATTAGGGAGTGGTAATGGAATCTCTGGAAAGAGAAAGCAAAAATAGATAATTCATTTCTCCCCTCTATTCATGTCTAAGATGAGGGATTTGAAGGGAGTGAGGGGATACCCTAGTCAGACCATCGACATCCACATTAATGCATTTTGTTGGGGTAGCACCATACTGATTTGCAAGCCTCATCCAGCTGTTAAACAGAAAAAAACATGGATTCTGCAGAAGATTTCAGATCTGCTACTCCAGCATGGACAGACACATTTTAAAGACTATATAAGTAGCATAGTACTTGAAACTAGCTCTGGCAAAAGAAAGGATTTTCACAGTCTGTAACTGACACAGTCCTAGCAGCCTGTAATGTCCTACCAAAAATCCTACCATAGGGTTTGGATTGGATTGGTCACATCATTCACCTTTTAAAGCAGGGATGCTCCATGGCGTTGAGCACTTCAGCCATGCAGGTTTGGGTTACAGCTCTCTCTCTACAATTTCAGAGACAATGGCTACTTCTTCCAGAGATAAAGCAATATTTCTTATATTATATATTCTTATAATATATTCTTATTTCTCTTCTTGGGGCTTATCCTCCACAGAGAGAACCATTAGCATCTTTAATTTGGTACCTACTGCCCTTCAGAGCACTCCATTTATGCCAATGGCATTAGTGCACCTTAAATTCCAAGCATAGAAGGTCAGCCTTCTAGTAGCATCATGTTCAGTTTGAAGAATCTCTGAACTGACAATTAGTAGACACAGGAAGTAAAGGATAAAATAGAGTTTATTGTAGTTTGTCTAGAGAGCAGTTATTTAAAAAGAACTGAAGCTTAAAGGGCACCTATCACCCCTATATTGTTTCCCCCACTAGAGGTGAGGGCTAATAGAGCCAGCACTCCAGATACGGAAAACAGTTTTAAAAAAAAAAAACTGCCCCTGCAGTGCTGGCAGGAGGAGTTTTTGGGGCACACGCATGTGCATAATGAGCGATTGCTGCTAATTATGTGATGTAGGAGAGTGATTCACATTCAACACTCCTATGTTAGGTGCATCCGCATAGTAAGCGAGCAGGAGAGATTGCTAATTATGCACATGCGTGCCAACCAACATGGTCGCCCACACCCCCAAACCATGCGCGAGTTCCACTTAATATCCACTTATTTATATAAACAAAATAGGGGTTTATTTGGTGACAAGGTACCAATGTACTAATCCAGAGCATTTCCAACTTTCCAACTTTTTAAGCATAGACTGTCTAGCCCCGCCTCATCTAAGCAAGCTTAGTATAATTAGTATAATAGCATCATTATGTTAGCAATAGTATAATTAATAAAGGGAAACCGTACATTTTATCTAATTTTTTGAGTGAAGGGTAAAACATAAAGGGGTCAGGGGGTGCAACATACGATATGTTGCTAACATATTAAAGAAAAAACTTCACACTGTTCATAAAAGAAGACCAATCGCAAACTAAAATGACATTATTCTGTTTCTTTTTCATGATCCTGTCAACTTGCTCGAATGCTACAGATACACTACCCATTCACTTATATAGACTTAGCAGCTTATATAGACTTATAAAAACGTAGCAGCTTTCTTTTAAATTTTCTACTTCTTTTGTTTAAAAAAGTTAAAAAAAAAATTCTTAAATCACAGAAAAAATGTGGCCTTGAATTTTAATAACCCAGACCCCATAATCATATGTAATGTACTTTCAGTAAATATAAATGACAGGGTTTTTGCCACAGACGATTGCTTTACAGAAAGTATTGTAGAGGATGGAATGAAAGCAAAGCAGCAGTGATGCTGCTAAATAGTGTGCAGCTCCCCCACTAAAAATGATCCATGACTTAATATGCATTGCCATATGCACGTACAGATGGAGTGCAGTTTATTTTTTAACATTGCAAATTATCCTGGAAACCATAAATTACACAATAGTACTGGCACAACTAGAATTTTTTAGGACCCATATTTCTCAGAGAGGTGCTGGAAATGTATTTTAATTAAAAATAAATGTGCATGTTTCTAATTTATCCTACTTTTTCATGTACCAGTCATTGACTAAAACAGATAGAATCTTAACAAGGCATTGCTATTGCTAGGCATAAGTATTAGCTCCCTTTTCATTGTCATACCTATTGTCCAGTGACTTTTATTCATATATATATATATATGGACTTTTAATAATAACTTGAATTATTAACTTAGGATACAGCTACTAAAGTACAGTTCTCGGGTTATTTATCAGTGTTTATATATTTTCTTAAACATATATCTTCAATATATTTTTAAATTTATACTTTTTTGTGCTAAAAATCATGAATTTGAATAATGGTTTCGAAAAACTTTTTAAAAATTTCTACATTTGTTAAGGAAAAAAAAGCAAAAAAATTCAAATGTAAAACTCTGGCATTTCAAAGCTATGTCATATAGAAGTCAATGGGAGCTCTCTTAGGGAAAATGTAAAGTATTAAATCAATCTGAGTTTTTCAAAAATGTTTTATAATTTTTTAATCTCGTTGTATTTACTTGCCTGATACCCAGGGCCAGTGCACCACTCCTGTTAGCAGAAAACTTCCCCAACCCGGGGTTCTTCTCCAGCTGGTTTTTTCGTTAAGGCTAATGTCAGACGAGGCGTCTGGCGTATATTTTCGGCAAGCCAAAATATCGCCATCCGCCTCCTACCCGTGCCTGCACCCAAATGAATGAGATGCACTAGGGTGCAGGCACATGTAGCCGAAATATGCATAAAAATGTGAAACTTTGCATTCTCTAGTGTTTTTATGCGTATATCAGCTACATGTGTCTGCACCCGAGTGTCGGGTCATTCGGGTGCAGGCACAGGTAAGAGGCGTATGGCGGTATTTTCGGCAAGCGTTTTTCCACTTGCCGAAAATATATGCCCTACGCCTGGGGGCACATTTACTAATCCACGAAGATCCAAAAAGCGTCCGAATGCGTTTTTTTTTCGTAATGATCGGTATTTTGCGACTTTTTCGAGCGCTCAATACGAAAAAGTCGCGACAATTCGCAAAAGTCGTAATGGCTATGAAAAAGTCGCTACAATTCCCGAAAGTCATAATGGCTATGAAAAAGTTGCGACAATTTACAAAATTTGTAATGGCTATGAAAAAGTCGCAAAAAATACGAAAAAGTCGCAAAATGTTGGTTTTCCAATCCGAATTTTTCCCATTCGGATTCGGATTCGTGGATTAGTAAATCAGCCCCCTGGTGTGACATTAGCCTAAAGTTTTGCTTTTCACTTTACTGCACATGTCCCCCCTCCCCCCCGGCAGAAAGAAAGAAGAAGGAAGAGGATTGCTTTATGGTGCTGAGAAGAACCCAGGGCCTGTGCAGTTTTCTGCTAACAAGAGCACTGACAAGAGCAAAAATGCCTAGTCGTTTATTAAAAGATCTGAATATAAAAAGCCCAAATAAATTAAAACACGGAACAAGAAAAACTCAAATTTTTGTGCTCTTACAAACAAATAAAACCCAGAAAACCTGTAAAACCATGTATTAATTGAAGATTGTTCCAATTTGTCTAGGACAGCTCCCATTGACTTCTACATGTTTACACAATGTCTACTCAAATTTTTTTGTGTAATTAGTAAAATCCACAATATTTAGCACTAAAAACCCCGATTCATGGAAAATGAAATTAATATGATATGTTAGTAAATGGGCCCATATGTTTGCGTGGACTTGTGGGTACTTGTGTGTACATGTGTGTTCATTAGTTCTAAGGCTGATGCCACACGCGGCGTAGGGCTGATTTTTTCGGCAAGCGGAAAAACGCTTGCCGAAAAATCAGCCCTACGCCTGCTACTTGTGCCTGCACCCGAGCGTATCCCATTCATTCGGGTGCAGGCACAAGTAGCAGGCGTAGAGCTGAATTTTCGGCAAGCGTTTATCCGCTTGCCGAAAATTTCAGCCCTACGCCTCGTGTGGCATTAGCCTAACACAGCATCGCTAGTATTTAACCCTTTTAGTGCTGTAGATCATATATTTTATGGCGCTGACACCCAAGTGCCAGAGTGCCAGTACCATACATTCTACGTTCCTGTCTTTTCCTGCCAGTACTTAAATGGTTAAAGCATCCTGAATACAAGGTATAGATAATAATGATAATAATATTACATAGAAAAAGAAACTATCTACATTAACTTGTGACATTTTAAATCCCAGTACAAATATATTCTCAACTAAATTTCTATATTATTATAGCATTGGCTATTGAGCTCTATATTTATAGAAAAATGTGTTGATTATAGAAGTTGAGACCCCCAGAGAGTAAATTTCCTATGAGAAAACCATCCGCCTACACCTACTTGTGTGAGATGGAGGAGAATTAACTATCTTAATGTGTCTAATCATTTACAGAAAGTCTCATTCATCCCAGCAATTATGATTAAGAGATAGCACGAGTCCAAATAAATGCTACATTGCAGAAGCAGAAAGTATTTCAATCATAAGTATATCAGTATTTTATTTACTTCTGGCTTACAAAATCTTTGTTTAATACAGGTGTAAATGGATTCTTGAGTTTTTTAAAATAGCTAAAGTTACATAGAGAAACTATTCAATTTACAAACTTGCACTGATCTCAGGGACATCACATTTGTACCAATTACACTTTTTTGTTTTGTTTTCTGACTGCGGTTACATAAAAGGTCAGTCGTATTTCAATGCATCATAGTCAATTCAAGGCTTTCCTGACGGTCTTTAGGATTGCCCTAGGTAATGTTTAAGATCTAATACCATTTATAATCTATCTGCTTCTTAGAAAGGTCAGGCAATTGGAAGAAACAATGGTATCCATTAAGCAAACTGTGTCTGTCTTAGAATATTTACTTCCTTATTCTTACTCTTAGATTTCTACTGAAGTTTAATTCTGTAATGGAAAAAGTTTGTCCTTTGGCCATATTTTTGTCATAAGCATTTAGATCTTTAAGATATCTTTTTGCTATTTAGCAATAAGAACCACATGTTTAGCAGAAAGCTATAGGAACATGGATGTCAAGTCCATTAATCACGGACAAAAAAAAATGTTAAGGCTGGAATGTCAGCCAAGGATTATTTGAGCCTTGTTCTCTAAAATCTATTCAAACAAGTGACCGATTAGGTCAGCTTGTCCTCTTGCCTTGGGATTTCTAAGGGAGGTTGGCACTTACAACTATAATCCTTAAAATACTGCAGGCTGTGTGTAGATATACGATTGGAAGGCAGTGGGCAAGAGCTATGTAGGTTTTAGCTTGAAGCTCTCAGTATGACAGGTCCGCTGGACAAAAAAAAATCAATATAAAAATACATGTTCTGCAAAGCAAACATGTCCATCATAACGGAAACATTTCACAGCAGTTTAAAGGTGCATGACATTCCTATAATTGAATAACGCTGATTTCTTTGTAATTGATGCAGGAAGGTGTGCATGCTTGACTCTGTCTGTTCTGTGAAATCATCTAACAGTTAACTCTTTTATAAACTCATTTGTAAACACTGAAATAATAAAGAAAGAAGCAATCTATTGTGCATGGTAACAATCAATATATCATAATGCATTTCAGACTTGTGGTTTGGAGGCTGCATGTGCCCCTATTTATAGGCCTAACTACTTCTCTGACTTTAATGCAGTCTTCAGTTATTGAAATATCCTATATCATCTGCTCTAGCGGAGAGTTATATTAATAAATAATATTTCATAATATTATTATATCAATATATCAGTTCTTCAAAAGTTGTGTGGTGCTCTCATATATATATATATTTATAGTTCAGGTTAATATGAATTTTTGGCGTGAAACTACAGTAAAAATTAGTCATACAAAAACGTGTCGCAACAAAAATGTCCCCAAGACAAAAAATGTCCTTTGACATGGAGTGAGAAAAAACGCCCATTGACTTTAATACATTTGGAGTAAAAAATTTAAAAAAAAGTTCCGCATAAAAATATCACCTGCGTAAAATTTTGCTGTTTTGCTGATTTTTCACTGAAGCAAAATGGGACAGATTCGCTCAACACTAGTTAAAAGCTTCAGAACACCATTGTTTTACACACTAACTTCATCCCTCCTTGTCATTGCATTGTTTTTAGAATTGTTTCATAATATACAATGGTTTTGGGGTAAGGAACTGGCATGGAAACCCTAAGCTAAGAGATTCTTTGACCAGAAATTCTCTGTGGCAAAAATGACAAATTTTGTATACAATGAATATTATTTTATTTGAAAGGTGTGTTAGAGAAATGAAAAGTGCATTAGTTGTGGGGCTAGATATTTATTGTTATTTTTATTAAACTAGATAGTTAACATTGTTGTGCAATATGTTTAGCTTAATATAAAAACAGAGGCGTAATAACAAAAACATACTATCAAAATATGATGGAAAGAATGACACAAACATACATATACGGGCTTGATGAAGGGCAAGATAAGGCCCAAAATGTTGCCTATGTATGAGACCTGAATAAATCACTTTTTCACCTTTTTAATAAGGAGTGCTGCAGTATTGCTTCTTCTACAAACATACAAATTAACTCAGGTCGATGGTAAGAGATTGATAACTTGTGTTTAAATCTGTTATTAAATAAAGCTATGCCCAGTTACACAGGTCCAGCTGATGTCCCTCACTTCCCAGAATATCCATTTTATAATTAAGTTTATGCATAGTAGTGGCTGAAAACACTGAAAATATACATTGCTGATAAATCAGTATAATCAATAAGGAACCTTATGTCCCACAAAGGATCAAAATAGAACCGGAATACCGTGTTTAACCAATTTACAGTATGTACTAAAGTGGAGATGCAGAACCCCTGTGGAAAAGATCTATGTAGTGATGAGTACATTTTTTCACCAGCATGGATTCACTGAGAAATTCCACATATTGACATTGGTGATTTTTTTATTGTGAAACTGCCCTTTTGTAAATTTTTTTGCAGTTTTGTTCATTTTTTGGCAGAACGGCATAGATTCGTTCATCACTTGGGCCCTGGGTTTTCTGCGGGGCACATTTTCTAGTTTGTTTAGGGTTATATGGCATAATCTCTACTGTTTGAATATTATTGAGCGGATTTGTTTATAGGTGTCAAATAACTAATGACATAATCAGTCTGTTCTTGCAAAGGCTATCAATTAAAGCAAAAACATTAATCTGTGCACATCGAATACATTTAGGTGTTTATAAAAAACATTTATGTTATTAAAATATATTTGTGTGGTTTTATTCAAGTTTTATACATAAAAAAAGTTTCTACCTTTAATGTATATTTATTTATATGATTGAGGTTTTACAGTATGCATTATGTCATTCTATCCAACAATATTTCAGAGCAATGGAACCTCAGAAGTCATTAGTATTAAATGTATCATGCGCAATGTTCCTATTTTGAGCTATATTATGCAGCTCTATGGCACAGATTTATTTTCTATTTTGATTTCCACAGAGCAAATTGGATTGTGACTTTTAATATGAGCTAGTTATCATTCAAATGACTAGATTTCATGAAAGGATAGCAAATGCTATTGTTTGTTAATATAATGTAGTGATTTTATCACATCATTCTCAATCTCCCTCATTTTAAGTCTACCTGACATTAAATTGGTAGTTTCCATAGATACGGCACACGCAATTCTTTTCATTTGACCTCCAGTTCAAACCATGCAGCTGTAGCTAGAATTCTGACAGATGTCTCTTCTACTACCAAATACTGCCATCATTAACCATCTATGTTCAAAATTAGCACAGTTTGTTTTATAATTGCATTTATGTGGAAGAAAGGATTTACTTAGATACTATAAACAATATTGTATATTACGTAGAAAAATCAACTCAAGCCACTGTTAAGATTAAAACTCTGTTAAAATTGAATGGGGATTATTTATAATTGAATTAAAATCTAAATTGGGGGTCTAAATTTCTTTAGACTGATCTTCAATAGGTGCTTATTTGGGATTTGATTTACTTTCACAAACATCATACTAAGGAAATTCCAATTTTGCAATCCTTTCTTTTTGTTGGAGGGCAGGTTTCAAAATCCTACAAAGAAAGTTCAGTGCAGTGGTGGTGAATGGTAAGACCATCATCAATAAATTCTTTAGTTAATAAGTAACATTTTTTTAAGAAATAATAGGTTGCCTTAGCACTCCAATGAATAGGTCAGTTTTGGACTTACACTGCGTACTTTGCAGATACTACACTGCTGAGATTATCATTGAGATTATTATCATTGCTTACAAGAGTTTGGAATGGTAACAGACTTAATGGAAACAGATTAGGTAATTTTAAATGTAATAATCTAACTGGAGAAAAATGTAAGTTAACCAGCATCTTGGTATGAAAGCTCCCAAAATATCGAGTTGTTATGCCAATTGTGGTTCCTACGATCCTATTCATCTTGGTTCAAACTCATTTATTTACATTTGAGGGTTCAGTTTAGTTTTTAGTACTAACATTTCACTGTTCACAAGGCAAATAATTGATTATACCAAAAAAAAAAAAATGTTTGTTTTGTTTGTAATATTAGTGTGTAGGTAGCCATTTTAGTGCATTGTGCATAATCCTGTGCTTTCAGTTGGAGCCAGCATTACACAATTGAACTGCTTTCAGATGACATACAGGCCCGGATTTGTGGAGAGGCCACAAAGGCCCGGGCCTAGGGCGGCAGAAACCTGGGGGCGGCATGCCGCCCCGCCGCACCAAAATCTAAAAAGTTTTGTACCCATACGGAGCAATGGGGGGACTTTTCCCCACTGCTCCGTATCCAAGTTTGGCCCACTGCGCATGCGCGCGCAAGGCGTCCCGCCCCCCTGTTCGCAAACCCCTCTCCCCCTGTATCGCGCATGCGCACTCGGGGGGGGGGGTTGGGGGGCGTTCGACCAGGGGCGGCCAATTTGGAAATCCGGCCCTGATGACATATTGTTTCTCCTATCCAGTGTAACTGAATGAGCAATGACTTTTGTTCTGCCAATTGGCTGCTAGGGGCGAGGTGATAACTCTGCAATTTGCAGCTCAGCAGTTAAGTGTGACTGAAGTTTATGAGAGCACAGATCACATGACTGAGGGCACCTGGGAAACTAAGAATATGTCTAGCCCGATGTCAAATTTCAAAATTAAATATCTGCTTGCTCATTTGAAAAATGGATTTTAATGCAGGATTCTGTTGGATAAGCTCTATTACCTGGTGTGTTTTGTAAAAAAAAAAAAAAAAATTCCCATGACAGAATCCCTTTATTATTCCAGAGCTAACTGTAATTGTTAGGAGTCCCTGAATCATGTGGCATCTTCTACTGTGGTTACTCTTGATGAATTTAGAATGGTCAGCATCAGTCCAGAGATTTACTGAAGAGCAATTGCCTAGGCAGGAAGGGATTTAGTTCAGGGGGCTAACATTAAGTAGTAAAAAAATATGAACAGGTTTCGCAGATTGCAGGCATGAAATATTTGATGGCCAGTTGAAGGTAAAGTAAAGAATAGAAAGCACACAGTAATTTACTATTCAGAGTAGATCCTAAAGGCTATGGAAAACATTGTTCAGGCAAATATCAAAGCTGCCAGAAAGGTTTAATTTACCTAGAGTTAGGAATGTATTTTAGTGCTGTGGAATGGCTCTGTTTCAACAGACTGGATCCTCGTGCCTTGAACACAAAATAGTCTGAAATTTGCATAGTATTGGTTAATACATTTCTTCTTTGTTTCCAGATCATCAGTAATATTTAGCTCTCTGTAGCTCTTAACATGCATAATATCCTATTATTGCTCTGTCGTGGCTTTATCACACTGTTCAGTAATACTGTTAAATGAAATGTAAACATTGTAGCATTAGCCAAAATGAGACTGGCCACCTGAAATCCTTATTAAAATGCGCTGATTACCAAAACACACCATTTTTCAGATTTATTCTCACTCTGCGGCCTTTTTTTAATCACACTGCTGATTACATTTATTTGCAGATGCTCCGCTTCATAAACCATATAAGACCAAATAAAATACTTAAAAAATAAATCTCACATGGGATGAGATGCAAATATGATTGTTGAAATAATGGGGAAAAAATCCAGCCTTTCAAAATTATATTTTCATAAGAGCAAAAACCATATTTACAGCCACTTAAGGGAGAGTGCAGGATTATTAATCCGGCATTAGTATGAGTGCGATGCCTATTTGTTCAGCTTTAACTAAAGTCAATACAAGCAAAAGCATAAAAGAACTGAACGGTTATACTTTCTAATAGTCAAGTGCATAACTAAATGCATTAAATACTTAGATAACTATCACTTATGCCAGAGAAGAATTTGTGTTACTTAAAGAAAAAGTAGGAATCATAATGTACTGTAATATTATCTAAATGATGTTGCTAGCATATAAACTTAAATAATACACCGATTAATGAACAGAATAGGGGGATAAAAAAAATTATAAACACTTACACATAATGGTTCTTTCACTAAACTGCATGCAAAATGATTTCTATGAAATTCAGCAGTAATTAAAAGTTTCCTGTCACCCCCCCAGAAAATACTTTTACCCGATTTGCAGAATGCTCAAAACCTAGAGACAATTCCAAATCTCAGCCTAGGCAAAGGCTGGAAGATTCCATGGCAGCCTAGAGACAGTTACATATCTCAGCTTGGGCAAGGGCTGGAATATACCATTGCAGCCTAGAGACAGTTATATATCTCAGCCTGGACAAAGGCTAGAAGATACCATTGCATCCTAGAGACAGTTCCAAATCTCAGCCTAGGCAAAGGCTGGAAGATACCATTGCAGCCTAGAGACAGTTACATATCTAAGCCTGGCAAAGGCTGGAATATACCATTGCAGCCTAGAGACAGTTATATATCTCAGCCTGGACAAAGGCTGGAAGATACCATTGCAGCCTAGAGACAGGTCCAAATCTCAGCCTAGGCAAAGGCTGGAAGATACCATTGCAGCCTAGAGACAGTTATATATCTCAGCCTGGACAAAGGCTGGAAGATACCATTGCGGCCTAGAGACAGTTATATATCTCAGCCTGGACAAAGGCTGGAAGATACCATTGCAGCCTAGAGACAGTTACATATCTAAGCCTGGCAAAGGCTGGAATATACCATTGCAGCCTAGAGACAGTTATATATCTCAGCCTGGACAAAGGCTGGAAGATACCATTGCAGCCTAGAGACAGGTCCAAATCTCAGCCTAGGCAAAGGCTGGAAGATACCATTGCAGCCTAGAGACAGTTATATATCTCAGCCTGGACAAAGGCTGGAAGATACCATTGCAGCCTAGAGACAGTTATATATCTCAGCCTGGACAAAGGCTAGAAGATACCATTGCATCCTAGAGACAGTTCCAAATCTCAGCCTAGGCAAAGGCTGGAAGATACCATCGCAGCCTAGAGACAGTTCTAAATCTCAGCCTAGGCAAAGGCTGGAAGATACCATTGCAGCCTAGAGACAGTTACATATCTAAGCCTGGCAAAGGCTGGAATATACCATTGCAGCCTAGAGACAGTTATATATCTCAGCCTGGACAAAGGCTGGAAGATACCATTGCAGCCTAGAGACAGGTCCAAATCTCAGCCTAGGCAAAGGCTGGAAGATACCATTGCAGCCTAGAGACAGTTATATATCTCAGCCTGGACAAAGGCTGGAAGATACCATTGCAGCCTAGAGACAGTTATATATTTCAGCCTAGGCAAAGGCTGGAAGATACCATTGCAGCCTAGAGGCAGTTACATATCTCAGCCTGGGCAAAGGCTGGAAGATACCATTGCAGCCTAGAGACAGTTATATATGTCAGCCTGGGCAAAGGCTGGAAGATACCATTGCAGCCTAGAGACAGTTATATATCTCAGCCTGGACAAAGGCTGGAAGATACCATTGCAGCCTTGAGACAGTTCAAAATCTCAGCCTAGACAAAGGCTGGAAGATACCATTGCAGCCTAGAGACAGTTACATAACTCAGCCTGGCAAAGGCTGGAATATACCATTGCAACCTAGAGACAGTTATATATCTCAGCCTGGACAAAGGCTGGAAGATACCATTGCAGCCTAGAGACAGTTATATATCTCAGCCTGGACAAAGGCTGGAAGATACCATTGCAGCCTAGAGACAGTTCCATATCTCAGCCTAGGCAAAGGCTGGAAGATACCATTGCAGCCTAGAGACAGTTACAAATCTCAGCCTGGGCAAAGGCTGGAAGATACCATTGCAGCCTAGAGACAGTTATATATCTCAGCCTGGACAAAGGCTGGAAGATACCATTGCAGCCTAGAGACAGTTATATATCTCAGCCTGGACAAAGGCTGGAAGATACCATTGCAGCCTAGAGACAGTTGTACCATTGTAGCCAGCAATTTTCTATACAAGGCCTTCCTGTTCAAACTAAAAAACTATTGTTGGTGTTAATATTGTTTTCCCACATGGGGGGCTGGATATGTATGCCTGAAACTACTGTGGGAGAATCATGATGGGGGGGGGGGTGCTGATTTAACAAATAAAGCTAATATGGAAAACTAAAGCACTCTAATGTTGCTGGGGCATGACAGGTAATAATTATTTTGCCAGCCATAAAAACAGCCAATACTAAATCACATGGAGGACCCATGCAGACCCCTCAGCCAATAATGTTTTCTGGGATGCATGAACAATATCTGAACAAACCCCAAAAATCTATCAGGGAGATAAATCACTTTGGGCCCAAACATGGGTTAGTAGGTTGCCAACTTGGCCAAGATGGTAACCAATGTCTGTATGTCTCTGGGCACCTTAAATTAACATATAAAATGTAACAAAAAATTAGTGGGCCTCAGATTAACTGGAGTCACAAAAGCTAAATAAATGCTCAAGTTAGCAAAATTTACAGTCTAAGGGAATATACATATCTCAGGGGAATAATGTTTTTGCTTGACATTGGTGCTCATAGAAACCAGTACAGTAGACCCATATCTTACTAATGTTTTTATAATAGATAATATCAGGATTCTAGTTGCCCTTTAAATAGAACTTAGCTTACTGTGCATACAGAACACTGCTTTATATCTGCATATATTGTAGGAGTGGGAGCGAAATTATTTATAATGATCCAAATTTACAAATGTGCAAACTGAATTTCCAGTTAATCTCCAAACAGCCCACTTTCTATTTCTTTATAACCATGCCTATGATGAATGGGCCACATCTATGGCCCATTCATCAATGTACGAATCCGGATAACGAAATACGATCATTTCTGATGATCGAAAATGTCACGAAAATTCTTTTCGTTGATGCGCGAAATGATCCAAAAGTTTAGAAATTTTCGCATTAAAACGATCGGAAACTTATTGGCAATCTGAAAGTCATGAAATTTTCGTATACCAACAATCATAAACGGCGCAAAACTCTTTCTGACTTTGAAACTTCAATGCATGATTTGGGAAGCTTTCTTTCTATAGGACTCAATGGCACTCTGCAGCTCCAACCTGGGCAAAAGAAAGTCACGATACCGAAGCTTGAATGAATTCCAAAACTTTCGAACTCATTGTGACAAATGCAATTTTGTTGCACAAATTGTCGCAAAGCACAAGAAAGTTGTGGAAATTAACAAAAAAATCGCAGAAAATACGCTTAGTTTTAAAAGTTAGAAAAAATATGATTTTTTTGTAATCATACCCAATCGTACATTGATAAATGGGCCCCTGTGTGCCCATTGTTAATATTTTTGTAAATCCTACAGGATATTGATTTTACCATTGTGATAGTTCATTCCTATCTGTTATATCCTTCCATCACATGGACAAGCTAAATTTGATACCTTGCTGCATTTAGCAGACTACTGCTTCATGTTAACTTTTGATGGAGTTCTTGTTTCAGCTGAAAAACATAGAAGTATGACATCCTTTGGGAAAATTTCTGTTGGTTATAATGGGAAGTGATCAGTTTTCTGTGAAACTTCTAGAGTGGACATTTAAATTGTCATGGTTTCTCCTCCTACATATGGAAATCTCCTGCTTGCTAGGTATTGTGTGGGGAGCACACACTATAGCTGCTGCTGCTGCTGAGCAATGTATCAAACTGTAACAAATGAAATGGCTTACTAGGTAACAGCTAAAATAAAACAAATTCATTTTTCAAGCCTAAATTCTGGAAAATTAATAAATAAAAAGCCATTTTTAAAAAAGTAATTATTTGTGAAATGCAATTTGAAAAAACACGTTACGTGATGTTGAACTTCCTTTTATATTTAAAAAGTTAATGTACTTCTTAAATTTACTTATAGTTATTTTTGGTAAGTGTGTCTGTTCTCTTGTGCGCAATAAATCTATACTATATACACTGATGATATTGTAGAAATAAAAATGTACAATTGAGCACATTTCATCAAAATGCAAAAGTGACCTATTCTTCTAACACTTATAAAGACATATATACATTTTCACTAATACAAATAACAATAGTAGGGATGCACCGAATCCACTCTTTTGGATTTGGCCGAACCCCCAAATCCTTCATAAAGGATTCGGCCAAATACTGAAACTAATTCAAATCTTATTAGCATATCTTAATTTAAGTTACGGAAGGGTTAAATCTTCATTAGCATATGCTAAATAGGGTACGGAAGGGTTACATTTTCAACTTCCGTGTTTACGTGACAAAAAGTCATGTGATTTTTAGGATTTGGATTCCGTTCGGCCGAATCCAAGCCCTGCTGAAAAAGGGTAAATCTTGGCCGAATTCCCAAGCGAATCATGGATTCGTGCATCCCTAAACGATAGTTACTCTCACGCTCATTTATAAAAATTGGTCATGGTGCAAAGTCCTAAAATGGAGCAGAAAAAGATGCTTTACTATGTATGCAGTTCTGAATGCATTTTGCATCATTGCAAACATGAGGTGCAGGAGCTGGATGGCAAATAGACATCTTCTAGAACCCCCTAAACTTATACATCATTCAGAATATGCAGGCTGGAGAGTGCAAGGTGCAAAGCACAGAGCTCCTTTACACCTGACAGAGGTGCTCTCTGCACCTTGTACCAGATTTTAAATGTCGCACAGGGAATACCAAAGATTACTGAATGGAGCTCTAAAGTGGCACTTCAGCTCTTGTGCCTAACCCTTCATAAATGGGCCTTTTGTTCTTAACTTCTTTCATATATTAAAGGAGACATATCCTATAAAAATGATGAATGTACCAGGGAATTATACTCCTCTAGATATAGAAGGATTGTGCTTAAAAAAGTTGTTTTTCTGACTGATTTATTTATGAGAAATTCCACCAAAACCCCACTAGCCCCGCCCATCTGTGCCACTTCCTGCTGGCTGAATTCACTGGATGAGCTGGGGAGCCGGCGGCCCTCCGTACACTGCACTGTAGGATAGGAACCAATCAGCAGCTAGGCTGACCTGTTAGGGAACCGAAGCCTGTCTTTGCTTGTGTGACTGCAGGGCTGTGATTGGCTCTCCCTCTCCTACTGTGCTTCTGGCAGGGACTGTTAGGACATGCCCACTCTTGATTTCAAACTCGGACAGAGAAGTGACAGGATCTATAGGGAGCTCCAATAAAGGGGCCATTGTTACAGATAGGATTAATGTTTAGCCAAAAGGGAAACCAGCACCATATATTATTCATAATTGCCTACAAAATTAGCGTTTTTTTCCCATTTATCCAATATGTCCCCTTTAAAAGGTACCAGTAATACAAGGGCTGGACTCTGTAGGCTTCATTCATTTAGCACAATTCATCTTTTACCCACAATGCACCCATTTCATAAATTAGATTTTTGTGGGGGTTCCAGAACCTGCTTTGTTATTAAAGCTGTTTGTGCAAATGGTGGCATTCACACAGGAAGCACTGCCAGATACATGTATATCTAAATCACAGAACTCCTTTGCCGCAGATTGCATTGCATCACATTCTGTAAAGCAGGTGCAGTTAGCATAGGAGTACAATAAAATGGCATTGTTGCAGCTAGCACTGATTCTTAAATTATTTTCTTTTTCCAAGTTATAATGTGATAGGTATTGGATTAGGAAAAGCTCATTTGTAAACTCACATATTCAATATATTCAGTATACTCAGGACGTGTCTTTATCTACTAAGTTACATAGCTGGAAATATTAGGTTAATTAAACTATAATGAGAAAGAGCAGTGTTGAATGTAATTGACTGTACATTCATCAAGAGGTTTAAATAAACATAACCAGTGACCCAGAAATCCCCAAAACTGAGACCGGCGAGGAAGAAAATAATGTAAAGTGAAAGAAATATTCAACATGGGCCTTTGTAAAATTTAACACTCATTATAATTACTATGGGGTAGCCTTCAAGATTTGCATATGTATGTGAAATATAAAATATTAATGTAGAAAAATTAAAATATTTTATCAAATTAATATTACATTTACATTAATGTTTAATCACTTCTGCCTGATACTCAAAGCAAACTACCAATTGGGATTTAGTATATGAAACCAATTATACAAATCAGTAATGAAATGATTATAAGAGAACTGAGCTGTTGCCATTATGAACAAAGAAAGAATACATGTTGTTTTATTTTCACAGTCAATAACAAAGCAGGTGTTATATACAATCAGGCTCATTTACAAAGAAGGAACAAAAATGAAAAAAAAAATAAAAAATTGGAAAAAGCACCTTATTTTTTGTGTCTTGCACCTCGCCCCTCTGGAATATACTGTTAGCTGTCATGCACACCTTAATCATTGCAGTCACAAAAGCATTTTCAAAAAAGTTGGGACACTGGGTAAAATGTAAATAACAAGAAAATGAGATGATTTGTGAATCATTTAAATGCTATTTGTTATTGCAAATAGCACAAACACAATATATCAAATGTTGAAACTGAATCATTTAATTGTTTTCTGAAAATATACAAAATATATGCTTATTTATTTAAAAAAAAAGTTAGGACAGGGGCACAAAAGTTGTGTAATGCTAATTTAATGCTAAAATAAAACCAGGTGTGATATCACACCTATTGGCAATAGGTCAGTAATTTGACTGGGTACAAAAGACTGGGTACCCACTTGGACCCACTGCCCAACTCACAGCTGCCTTATCTGATACCCGTTTCATAACGTACTGAATGCTACTACACAGGAAGTGCTGTTGCTGCAAAATGGAAGTGACATCATGAGTGTCATTAGATAATAAAATAAGAAATACAGATAAGACCCAACACGCAACAATGCGGAAATCTTACCCGCAACTAGCAGGGTGCCCGCTTTTCTTGTAGATAAACTGCAAATACCCATAGGTGCCCGAACTGCTGCAGGATTCTAAAAATAACATTGCAAAGAATTTGAGGATTTCATAATCTACAGTACATAATATCATTGAAAATTTCAAAGAATCTTGAGAAACTTCTGTACACGGGACAAGACTAGTGATGAGCAAATCTGTCCTGTTTCGCTTCGCCGTAAAATCAGTGAAACAGCAGAAAGTTTTACGAAACAGCGAACAATTTGCGAAACATGTTTGTCAGGCGACTTTTTTTTCTGCTGCTTGTATTTTTACACATTCCACACGACCGCACCTATTTTGCCATGAGTGTGTCCATTTTATGTTGCCGCGCCGATTTTTACACGATCACACCTATTTTGACACAGCCACGCTCAATTTGACACGTCTGAAACTTTTTTTGACAAAAAACAAATTATTTCACTCTGAGTTTTCATGGAAGTTTCGCCAATGACGAAATGCGGAAATTGCCGGCAAATCCATACCTGGCAAAAAAAATCGCTCATCACTCGACAAGACCAGCCACTATTGGATGGCCATGATCTTTGGGCCCTCAAGCAGCACTGCATTAAAAAAAAAGACATGATTCTGTGGTGGAAATCACCGCATGGGCTAGAAACAAAAATGTAATTATGTGTACAGTATGTCCTCATATCAGTTGGGTATAAATTAGCACACAGAACAAAATAAGCTATGGGAAAGAGAAGAGGGGGTGGAAAATAAAATGAAAAAAACTAAATGTGGGAAAAACTGCAAAACAATAAAAAAAATCATAATTTGTGTGCTGTTTAAAAACAATAAGTTTTATGGAAGTTAATTTTCTCTTTAAATCATTTCATTTTTCTTACAAAACTGCCTATCCCATTAGGAGATTTAAATTATGATTTGCCAACTTTTACAAATGACTCAGGTCTTCTCTTTCTTTATTATTCATGTTGAACTTATTGAGTTTGCATCAGAAATATATTGGGTTTGTAACAGTAAAATGTGCTTCTACTCTGTTGAATAATTCTCCATGATATATTTTAATTAACTTTCTTATAAATTCATATACTGCAGTCTGTAGTGCAGGGTTAAAAGTTGGTATTAATTTTAATGCTTTTGCTTTATAGCTCTCTTGTTCATTTTTTAGTCATTTTTAAGTGGCTGTTTTATTTATATATATATATATATATATATATATACATACCAAATCATTTGGGGGTTTTAACCTTGAAAGCAAGCAAGTTGCAGGTATAACTTAGTCCCTTTGTTAAATGTAAATGAAAGCAGTAGAATTCTTAATGAATCAGATAAAAGTGAGTGTAGGACTGGCCAGACTGGGGATGACTTTGATGTAGTTGGCCAGCTTGAAGTATATTGCAATATATGGCCTAACAATCCCTGTTTTGCTTAAAGGGGAGGGAATATCTTGGTAGCTTAATGCACAGAATGTCTTAATGTCCTTTATATATTGATAATGGGGGAGTGCAGAGGATCTCTTATTTATGTTTAAATGAATTTTGTGGTCACAGCCTCATTGCATATATATCTATATATATTTCAATCCAAATGGTGTCCGCACTCCAAGGCTCAATATTCTGCGGGGTGCTAGCCAAAATTATGTATGTATAGAAAATAATCATCTGTGGCCAGCACACCCTTCAATGTTTTATCAAAAAAAATTTATTGTAGATATATTGTTAAAACCAACGTTTCGGTCCTCATCCTTGAGAAAGGTCCTAATGAGGACCGAAACGTTGGTTTCAACAATATATCTACAATAAAAAAAATTTGATAAAACATTGAAGGGTGTGCTGGCCACAGATGATTATTTTCTATATCTATATATATATAGCCAAAAGTTTGCATTCCATTTAAAAAACAAGTGCCTGGGTGCCAGAACCTTTTATAATAAAGCAGCAAATAAAAACTGCACTCACAGGACATTTAAAGTGAAAAAAATGAAAACATGTTTTATTAAACCTATGTTTACCTTTTAAAAGTAAATGATCTAATAAACTAATGGGTGATTTGGAGTGGATGCCCATCATAAGCTTTGCACTATAATATGTACAAGAGACAAGGAAATAGAACAAAGGTGCAAGTGTGCTCCAGAGTCCAAAATAAGTCACAAGCCACCATGGAAAAGAAGGGATCTAGGGGTTTTCACCTTTGCCAGTTTAAAACGGTATTTGATTCAGAATTGGCACTACCATGTTACCTGCTGCTTAGGTGGTGAAAGCTTCACCTCCGATTCCTCATCCCACTGGTAAATAGATGCTGACAAGACAAATAAAAGTGATGGCAGGTGATTTATAAAAAGGACCACCTGGACTACTGGACTAGTATAGATCATATTTCCAAAAGCCACTCACACAATAATTGCATGGTGCAACAAAATGTGTCTTTTATTAAGATAGAATAAATGGCACTTACACAACAATTGCAATGTACAACAACATGTGTCCAGTACTGGACTACTGGCCCCTCTGTCTTTATTTTCCTATTTTGATCCCCCTGAATAAAAGTAGATGTTCAATTACCTTCCACCCCAAGTGAACATGGGTTGTGCAAAGGAGACAAAGAAATGATTAGTTCCCACTAAGTAGACTCTAGCTGATGCCCAATTTTTATTTTCTTTTTGTTTCGTTTTTTTTTTTCTTTTATTCGATGACCCCACACAAGTGGGTTCACAGTTACATAGATGGGGGTTACTTACCAACATTTGTATTCTATTTTGTTTTCATGATTTAAAAATCATTGTTTAAATCATGATTCATTACAAATTAAGCTTTAATTAAATTTCCTTTTTCCAATAGTTTCCCTTTTAACGTCACTAGTGCTTGGCCTGGGTAACAAAAATGTACCTGAGCTTAAAAGACATGCTGAAATCAGCTGTGTGCTCTTTTAAAACCATACTGGATTAGAATAAGGCACATGATCTAATAATTATAAAAAGCCATTGTTTAGAATCAGACAATTCACAGTTCAATAAACATCTTGTCACAATTACTTGTTGGAAGCAAAATTGGTTGTCAGTGCAAACACTTAGCACTGAGGCAGCAGAATAAATTGGTCTCCTAGGTAAATAAATTGGGCAGCGTTGAAATATATCTCATCAGTACTGTGGACATTATCAATCCCATAAGATTTCAATGTATTTTATGAATACTAGCATGTCTACAACATTTGCTTTTGTTGCTTTTGCATCCTATTCTCTCTTCTAAGTTAAATAGTACTGCATTCACTAAAATGTTTTGTGATATAGTGAGTTAAATGCATATCCTAATATTGGGACAGGTAAGGGGAACAATCAGTAAAAGAAGGAAACCATCTCTATAACCCCCCACCACTCAGCAACCTAAAGAAACAGATTTCTTGAGGTTTGGAGGTTATATGGGCACCACTTTTTTCCCTCCAGTTACTGTATCTCATGAGGTGCTCCTGGAGGGGATAGGGGAAGTTTTGGCACTTCTTCAATTGCTCACAAAGACACTTCCAGATCATATTTGTATTAATAAGTAAAATCAACTGGGTCTAATCAGTTCTGAACTTCTGAATTGATAAGGCCAGTTGGATTATTTATTACTACAGATAAACCATGACCTGGATGAATGAGAACCTTCACAAACCACTTCCAGATCATGCCACTGTAGAATCATCAGCACATGCCACCAAAGCCATGCATTCTGCAATTCACTGGTCACTCTATGGGAGTGGAAACTTCATTTTGAAAAATTATATTACAATTATATTATTATTATAATTTATTATATTTGAAAAATCATAAGCTTATTTAAAGCTGTCAATAAAGTTGTAAATAGAGAAAATATCCACATCTGAAAGTGCAGAATCACTTCACTAACCTAATCAGAAACAAATATATATTAATTGTATCATAGTAGCAGTAACACCAAAAAATGAAAGCTTTAAAGTAATTAAAATATAATGTACTGTTGCTCTGCGCTGGTGGTAAAAGTTGTGCATTTGCTTCAGAAAGACAACTTTATAAAAGCTTTATATAAAAGCTGCTGTGTAGCCATGGGGGTAGGTATTGGAAGCTGGAAAATGAGAAAAGGCACATACAGTGGTGTTTTACGGTGCTTATCTGTTTTTTTGCTGTGTAAAGCTGTGTCTTTTCTCCTTTTTTTGAATTTAAAAAAAATGGTTTGTTACTGTTTTTTCCGAGTGGGTTTTTTTTTTTTTGCGAAAATGGAAAAATTCAGGGTTTTAAAACAATATTCTGATATAAAACAATTCTGATATAAACCACTGCTGTTCCAAGAGTGATGCATATATAATGGTTGTTGAAAGCTTCTTCCATGTAGCAGATTCTCTGGCTAATAATATATAATATAAAAATCTCTAAATCAGATATGTAACCGTACCCCTTATAGGGATGTTTCTGCAGCCTATGCAACTTCTAGTTCTGCTGGCATCTTCTGTAAAGGAAGTCCCATGGACAATAGTACATATCAGAACACTACTATGAAACAAAATGCGATTCTTTTGATCAGTCACTTAAAATGTCCACAAAAGATAGAACATCTACTTGTGTATACACCATCTTTTAAAACGTGCCCTTAGAGCAATCAATACTTATTGATTACTATGGATGGTTCACTAATCCAGAAGTCAAATGCACATGGCCAATAGGAGAAATGAAACATGAATTTTAGAGAACTCCAAGTGGGTTGGCAAGCAACTACAGAATCTTGTATGAACTGTCAAGGTGGAGCCAGATATCCTAGCCTGATGTATTTTTGTGCCAAGAAGCTTCTTCATAATCGAATGAGTCTTTTAGTCTTGTGAATAAAGAGCAAAAGGGCAAGAAAAACATCTTAGAAGCTGACAGGTGAGGGGAATCTTCCCCAGATATACTGTATCTAATGGCCACGAAAGCAAGACTAAACTCCTACATATTTGTTTTATAAATTGCAGTAACAATCCCACATTCTTGAATGCTGTGTCAATAACCTGGTCTTTCAACCTAAAGTTCATGAAGTAGTTTTCCAGTGAACAACCTCCCCTTCTTTGTTACCTAGCTAAAACTGTGCTGGGGTAATGGAAAGTGAACATTTTATTTCTTACAGACAGTAGTTTTCTTTTCCTTTAGCCCACATTCAGTACATATTTTCCCCTCCCAAATAAATTATTGTATTGATGTGTGTTTTTTCTTTTTTTTTTTTTTTTAGCTTATTATTACAAGAGGAGATTTGGTAAGGAGGGGGAGCCTTAATAAAGGTAGTATTCTTCTTTATCTATTTGTTCTTCTTACCTGCAGAAGAACATGCATTTAATTCACTATGCGCTGCTTTCAGACTAAGCAAAATAAATTACTGATGGTATTTATTAATTTTTTTCTCAATTCCTTTGCAAAAATAATAAGCGCAATCTAATTTTTGTGAGTGCTAAGATTTCTTTTTTTAAAAATGAATTATTGATTAACATGGTCAACATCAAGCAGTTTGCACAAAATTGCACAAAGAATGTATTAATTTACAATATAAATGATGGGGCACATTCATTAAAGTATGACAGGTCCGATTACAAAAAAATTTTATTTTTTCTAAAGTTTATCACTTTGAGTATTTTCTGCGATATTTACGTTAATTTGCGCAACTTTTTCGTACTTTGCGACAATTTGTGCAACAAAATCGTATTTGTCATAATGAGTATGAAAGTTTCGGATTCATTCAAGCTTCTGTATCGTGACTTTGCTTGGGCCAGGTTGGAGCTGCAGAGTGCCATTGAGTCCTATGGGAGACTTTCCTTGGGCCAGGTTGGAGCTGCAGAGTGCCATTGAGCCCTATGGGAGACTTTCCTTGGGCCGGGTTGGAGCTGCAGAGTGCCATTGAGTCCTATGGGAGACTTTCCTTGGGCCAGGTTGGAGCTGCAGAGTGCCATTGAGCCCTATGGGAGACTTTCCTTGGGCCGGGTTGGAGCTGCAGAGTGCCATTGAGCCCTATGGGAGACTTTCCTTGGGCCGGGTTGGAGCTGCAGAGTGCCATTGAGTCCTATGGGAGACTTTCCTTGGGCCAGGTTGGAGCTGCAGAGTGCCATTTAGCCCTATGGGAGACTTTCCTTGGGCCAGATTGGAGCTGCAGAGTGCCATTGAGCCCTATGGGAGACTTTCCTTGGGCCAGATTGGAGCTGCAGAGTGCCATTGAGCCCTATGGGAGACTTTCCTTGGGCCAGGTTGGAGCTGCAGAGTGCCATTGAGCCCTATGGGAGACTTTCCTTGGGCCAGATTGGAGCTGCAGAGTGCCATTGAGCCCTATGGGAGACTTTCCTTGGGCCAGGTTGAAGCTGCAGAGTGACATTGAGCCCTATGGGAGACTTTCCTTGGGCCAGGTTGGAGCTGCAGAGTGCCATTGAGCCCTATGGGAGACTTTCCTTGGGCCAGGTTGGAGCTGCAGAGTGCCATTGAGCCCTATGGGAGACTTTCCTTGGGCCGGGTTGGAGCTGCAGAGTGCCATTGAGCCCTATGGGAGACTTTCCTTGGGCCGGGTTGGAGCTGCAGAGTGCCATTGAGCCCTATGGGAGATTTTCCTTGGGCCAGGTTGGAGCTGCAGAGTGCCATTGGGTCCTATGGGAGGCTTCCAAAATCATGCACAGAAGGATCAAAGTCAGGATATGAACATTTCGTAACTTTCGAATCGTACCACAATATTTATGTACGACCACGATATGAATTTTCGCGAATATCCGAAATTATCGCGTTTACTCTGAATTTTTGCCAATTGTACTTTTAATTAACTGAAATCTGCCCCATAGATTATGTAAAGATTTAATGTACATAAAATGTATAGCATGTATATGTATTCCATGTATAGTTAATGTATAGGCAATGTATAGATTTAATGTATAAATAATTTATAGATTTAACATAGATTTAATGTATTGATATTGTACAGACAATAGATTATGGATAGATATGTATAGATTTAATGTATAGCATCTGCACATAATGTACTGTAGCACGGTGGATTTTATTTTGATTTTATAATGATTTACAATAATATATACATCTGCTTTGACATATGAATCAATATGAGTCAAGTAAAAGCAGCAGATTTTGGGACATCTATTGTCCAGTGTTCAAGGTACAATGTCTTTGTTCTATGTATATTGCTGGGTAAACAGTAAACACAGGTATTGTTACCCAGCAAATATCCTTGGAATAAACAAACAGACAGCATATAGACAATACATTTTATGTACAACTTATTTGAGCAACAAATAAGGCCTTCTACAAAGTCTAGTTAATAGGTTTTGTTCATGACAAAAGTTTGTACACAAGTCAGCACTTGGTGTTGGGGGTTTTTGCTAAGAACTCTAGTATAAAAGGGAGCCTCCACCATTTGTCAGTAGCTTCGCCTAGGACTCCTGAACGAGTGCCGGGACATTTGGATCATCGCTTGGTTATCGGGAACCTGAAGGTCTTGCACCAACGGTTGTAGGGCTCCCTGATTGTGCTGAATTGATACAGAACTGGCTACGCTTGTAACTAATCATACTAAGATAAGTAAATCTATTTAATTCTATTATTACTTGTGTGTGTGTAAGTTATTGCACACTAACAGTTTATCAGAAGGTTTAATCATTGATCCTGCATATTTATTAATATTTGTCATTAATGTCAATTAATACAAATTATTAATATTAATAAAGGTTCGTCCCCTTTATTACATGTACAGATTTAATGTACAGACAATGTATAAATTATAATGTATAGATAATGAATAGACAATGTATCAATTTAATGTATACATTTTATCTCTATCTATCTATATATCTTTATATCTATCTATATATATATATATATATATATATAATTTGTTCACCATACCTAAAATCTACTAAAAATGATTTAAATATTAAATAAACCCAATAGCATTGTTTTGCCACCAATATGGATTCATGCAACTGACATGCAATAGTTTTATCATTTCAGAGAAAAAAGACATCATTAGAATTGTCTGTTTAAAATGGGCTGGATAACAGCTTTGCAGATATGGGATTTCATACCTCTAATAAGAAAAATGCTATATCAAGAGTTTGATGCCACTCAGGGAAAAGACACACACGAACCTTTAATGTTATACAACATATACAAAAGTAACTAGAAATAAATTATAAGCACAACACTACAAAAAGTTTTTATTTTGTATATTTTCTTTGCTAGTTTATACTGTTATAACGGCTGGATGGTGCTATCTCATTTAAATGTATCTACTGCTTATCCTGTACGCAAAACATAGTTATCAAGGGTTATTATTCCCAATTATTATTGTTTTCCTGTGAAAATATAAGTTTTAGCTCTGCAAGGATAGTATTTAAGATGTAAGTGGACCCAGCAGAAAACAGCAAAAGGAGGCAAAATCTCAAGCCAATTACAAGCTACTGCAAATCCCATTTATGAGACCAGTGAAGAGCCAAGTTACACCAGAAGAACCTTTAACACCTGCAATAAATATACTCTTAATTTAGGTATATTCCCTATTGTTCTACAAATATGTAAATATTTAAGTGGAAACTAGGCTCAGATTATATTCTGAATGTTGAATAATAACATAGTAGACTGCACCTCTGATACTTTCAAAGGGAGTGTAAACATTTTGACTTTCAAAACAAAATCCCACCAGTAAAAAACTTTGCCGGATTTCTCTGAAGCCACTCTGCAATAGCAAAAGGGTGGGATGCTTGCTAAAGCAAATACTACTGCAATTTTATAGTCTCAGAAATGTAGATACATTTGGACCAGAAGTAACAAACTCAAATAGTTCCCTACCAAAAATGGCCAGAGGGTTTAAAGGGGGCATTCACCTTAAATGTAATTTGTAGTAAGGTATATATTAGAAAGGTATTCTAAGACAATTTGCTGTTGTTGGTCTTCATTTTTTTGTATTCTTAGTGGTTCTGAACTATTTACATTCTTTGCTGTGCAGAAGAGGAAGGGGCTGAACCAAAATGTAACACTTAGGGGCTCAGAAAAAATGCTGCGACTTTTCCAACAAGATTTACTATGCGTCTAAATGGCTAAAAATTCAAATTCAACGAAGCACCAGATTAAACTTGTCAAGTTCATGTAGAAGTGAATGGCAAAGGTCCCTTGCTTTTCCTTGAAGTTCTTCTTTTGTCTCAATTTCGCTGGTTTATGTCAGAAAATCACAACTTTTTTGCATTGTTGCAGCGACAGCATCTGGATTTCCGTGGCAACAATTAAAAAAGTCAAGTTTTTTATGACTCAAAGCGACTTTTCCTTGTGACTTTTTTTTAGTAAATATCAGACATTCGGGAAAACAAATTCAGTTGAATTTGAAAATGGAAAATTTGTTGTCTTTGTAAATTACTCCTATAATATTATATACAAAGTATATACAGTGACAAGATAATGATCCACGGAGTTAACCATTGTGGAAAAATAATTTTTTGCACTTGAAACAAAGGCTAAACCATTGGGGTTTTGGTTTTGCGTCCATATCAGCATGATAAGAGTTTAGAAAATACTGTACCTAATCATTGTATATAGATTTAAACTCACTTAGTATTCCATTTTCACAGGGCAAAATTTAGTCAAAAGCCTAGCAAGGTTTCAAGATGTGAAGGACACAAGCACACATAGGAACATGTTACTAAGAGTACTAAAATGGGCTTCCCCTAGCCCACCATGACTGAAACAACTCCATGTCGAAGTTCCAGCTTCAGTAATTATAGCTGGGGTGGGAGAGGCTAAGAGGCTTATATATTAAGCTGTGTAAAATGAAATTCGTTCAAAAAAAAACGGTGTAAAAAGCTGTGTAAAATAAATGGAGAAGCTTGCCGTCCGAACACCAGATTTTATGCCGTTATTTTACGTAAATTCCGGTGGAATTAAAAATGCATTATAAAAATGATGCCAATTTTACGCGATATTTTAAACGGTCCATGCAGTTCATGAAAGATAATGTTCATCCATGTTGGTGACTTTGGTGAAGTATCCATACTACAGGGACCTTTCACTAACACTGGGCAACTTATAAAGTCTTATTTACAAAGACCAGGGGGAAAGTACAAGAGCACTAAAGGCTTGCTCTTGTGTCCCTCGGTGCTGTCCCTCGGTACTTCTTCCCTGGTCATCATTAAGCCCTACTATTTTACAAAGCAAAAAGATTAAAATGTGTAAAAGCCTTTAATATATGTGTACTGGCGATAATTTCAGTACATTTTCCTTCTTGTTCACAATATATTTTTCTATAGTTGTGTTTTTAAAAAATAATATGAGCCTTGTTCCTTAAATTTGTAGGTCAGAATTTTCTGACAGCGTGCAATAGAATTGCATTGCCATGTTATTTCTCACTTGATCTGTAATAGTACAAACACTTATACAGAAGAAATATGTGTTTTGTTCAACATATAACTACCTTTTGCATTGCATGATTTATTACCTGCAGTTGGATAAAGCCTCTAGTCACACATTGTAATAATGTCTTCTTTCATAGCAGCAGAGCTGAAAATAGTTATCAAAGAACCTTGAGGATATGTTGTATTCTCTGTTCCTCTTCACCTTTACTTGCAGATTCCTCACCTCCAGAACTCATTAAACCCTACCATCACTGCTTCCTGGACACCTAGTTAAATGCATGCAGAAAAGTATACAAAAATACAGTACATAGGAAAACTGTAGACACTTTTGTTCTTTCCTGTTGGTATTTTCATTTTGTAAGGGCTCCAGCCTCTCTCATTTCTATGACCAGTATTTTCTAGGATCACATACCATTTCCTAATTTCTTGTGATTAGGTGCATTTTTGTGTTCACATCTTTTCAAAGGTAGCAGGTTTCATGCTTATTATAAGCCATGCATTCTAACATTAGACATCTCAATGCATGCATATTTCTATAGACCTCATACAATTACATTTTGGCAAAAATGGCTTCAGTTTGTTCTCGAACTTCCTAATGCCTAGAACCTTCATTTTGTGTTTTCTGTAATGTGATTTCTGCCTGTAAAATGACTACCCAGTCTCCACCTTTGCTTGTCCCTGTATTTGGCCCTTACTTATCATGATGTACATTTGAATATTGTAATTATTTTGCAAGCATTTGACCATGCCATGCCATATATTTACTTAGCATTAATTAAACCAAAATATCCCTATATATATATATATATATATATATATATATATATAAATATGTGTGTGCGTTTGTGTCTATTCTGTGTGGGGTTCCCTGCTACTTTAGGAAGACTCAGTTGGCTGTAACATATCCTGATGGAGGGATCTGATCCCACATATCCAAAAGAAGAGTGAATTGGTCCAGTTTCGGTGTTGGAGCACATGGCTCCTCCTTTTTGGACTTTATCTAGTCCCTGGCTTGGATGTGCTGTGAAAAGTTCTGTACTATAAGGGAAGGAAGAGACTTGGTGAAATCAGAGAATGGGACCATAAGAATGAGGTACATAGTGAATAGCAGATTCTATAATAGAATCCTATAGGAGTGTTAGATAGACTGAGGTAGCTAGAAAAAGTATTCTGTGCTCCACCAAGCAGATTTTTTGTAGGGTGGTTCCTCAGATGCACCAAGTTCGTAGGGACTCCAGGAATGTTGTGTGTAATCCCTTGGAGCACCCTTGAAGTAGTCTGATTCACTGAGATACAATACCTGGACATACTGAAAAGTATCTGTTGCTATTTATTTAATAAATCGTTAGTTGGTTGAAGAAACAGCACAGACCTTCCTTGTCTATTTGAGAGTTACAGTTCAGTCACATCTGACCCCTTCCTTTACTTTTGCTAGTGCTCATCTGAAAAAAAAGGGTTGCAAAATGTAACATGTTCTACATGGGAACAGCTGGATTGAGCCAACAGAGCTAAAGATGCACTCTAAACAGTTTTAATTCAGTACATTTTAGGGCACATTTCTGATTTGCCCAAACAACACCCCACATTTTTTCCCTGAATCATTCAAAACCTTTGGGATTCTCCACAGTACCCCAATATTAGGGACATAAAAGGAAATATGCCGTACTGTAGCACACAAACATCTTCATATGTGCAGTCTAATGGTCTTGGGGTGAATAAAAGGCGGTGGGAGTAAATAAAAGGAGAGAAGCTGTGATTTTGTAGATGCAGGAGAGCAAATAATTCTAATAGTAATCAGAATAATAAGTATACCAAAACATTATAGAACAATTATGTCTGTACAGTGCCTGTCCTGTAGTTTTCATATCATGTAATTTAAAAGGGTTTAATAACATTCATGAACATTACTTTGTACAACACAACTGAATGAATCAAGGCATCCTATATTTTACTGTGAAAATGTTGCACAAAGCAAGAGCTAAAGCTATTCTTGATGGATTGAATCATAAAGAAGAATGCACATTGTAGGCATTCATTTCTACTAACTGTGTAATGTGACAAGTCTACTAAATGCTAAGTGATTACTACATATACGGGCCGGTTTATCAGTGTTCATTTTATCAGCAACCACTGAGTAAAAAAATACTGTCCATTTCCTATTATTAGAATCTTTGCTTCCCATATGTGTTCGGAATTGGGGATTTTAGAATTCAGATGGGTGTTAGTGTTGAGCTCTGCTGCTCAAAATTTCCAAACCCATTCTGACACTGGTATCTTCTTTGATAAATGTGTTTCCTGACAAGAAAAGTCAAGAAACCGTTGATAAATGGGTAAACTATTGATAGGCTAGGAATTCTTTTTAATAGTTAAAGCCAGCTTACCATGTAACTATTGGGAAACTCTATACATTAAACAAAAATAGGGCAAATAAAAATATATTCTTATTTTAAATTAAAAGCAATTAAAAAAAATCTCAATGAAATAGAAATTCAATTCACATAATATTTTTTCTCATTTAGTTACCAGTAAAGGAGATATTATTGCTTTAGGGGGGCATACATTGGCCATTTGGATACTTCCAATACAGACTGATCATCCCACAGGCCAAAAGGATGGAAAGCATGTGAGGAGCCATACATCCATACAAGGGCAGCGATCATTAATGCAAAAAGAAAAGGGATAAAATACATTATAGGCATAAATCTAAAAAACAGACCATTTCTACACCATCTACAATTAATTGTAGCACTTTCAATAACACTTGTGTTCAATTCAGATGTCTCACAAAAATCAAAGCCAAACTCCAGGGGAGTACCTGAATTCCCATCTAAGCTTGCATTTCTTTTTTTTTGTAACTTGAATCTTTTTATTGAAGAAGCATTTCTAAGCTTGCATTTCTACCTATAACAGCCAATTTGGCATTGGGCCTGACCCTCAGCCACTCTGTGCCACCAGGTCTTACTGCACTAGAATCTAGTGGCTCCCACAAGGACAGGCAAACATGTACTGTAGGGAAGGAGCCGGTAAGGACAGAGCTGGGCATAGTCAGACAGGCTGGGTCAGTACCAAATAACAACCTTAGAAACGTGAGGTAAATTCGTGAACAGGAACAGGGTGAAAACCAGGAATCAACACAATAAACAGGCCAAGGGAAGGAGAAATCAGGAACACTGAATGAGGAAACAGCAGCATGATGAATCAGGATTTAGAGCACTCAGGAACAAGCAAGATTGACCTACAATGTGTAGTGAGTGAGTTCAGAGCTGGAGATTAGGTAGGCTGGTAGTTAACTCTTAGCACTTGTAGCCAGAATACCAACAACTTAATAAGCCATGCGTACCTGAAACCTCGAGAATAGCAAGGCATTAAACCAAGACCTTATCTGTCTGCTTAGACAGAGCACAGATATAACACACTGCATAGCATCCTGCAGGTCGCTGGTTTAAATCCTCTAGCCAGACCCGATATACTTATTTACAAAGGCCCCAATGCAAGTGCTTGGGCTCAAAATCACACCCCTTAGTAAGAATTTGTGTCCATGGCTTGCTATATTCTGCACCTTGTGCCAAATTACCACCAAGCAGTAAAAACAAGGCTCCCTATCGCTCTGCACCTTGTAGTCACATTACCTTAGCATCTTGCCCTGCTATAGCTCTCTTACTAATGGTTTTTAGTCCATTTTTGCACCCTGCCCTGTATTTTTCTCAGCGCATTCCTGAATTTTTTCCTCATTTGCACTGGTATAAGTATACGGCATTTCTGACAGGTGAGGTTTGCGCTAAAATTACATACACACAGCGCAATTAAATATGGAAGGAGGCAAGAATGATTTCAGGTGGCCCCTTCCCAATGCTCCTTATTGAGCAATGCTACATTAATTATTGAGCACCCATTGGGTCTGGAACAAGAACCCCAGTGTTCCTATTTTATAGGTAATTAACATTTTTATAGCAATTCATAGCATGCTGGCACTTCAATACTTAATCACCATTTACCATACAAATGTTGGAAAAGTCTCTGCTTTAATCTCCAATAAAAAATGTACAAACTAACTGCAGAGTTACTAAAAGCTTTATGTTCTGCCATACATTTATTAAGATTACTCTTATTAGTTTGTTAAAAGGACTAATGCAAGCAGTCTGACTGTTCCAGGATGAATATAATTCTTAATGTTTTCAAAGCAATAAAAAGTGCATCTGGCAACCCTCTAAATATTTCAAGAACACAGACAGAATGCACTCAGCAGCAAAATGCATTTGGATATCAGTGCAGTTAGAGACTGGCAAGCACAACATCTCAAGTCTAAAGCTGATGCAATTAAAATAAAATTGATTTAAACTATTGACAGTAAAAACTTGCTGCAAAGTGTGTTGAATTACTTGGCAAAAATCATCCAACATTATTTTACAATAAACCAATTTAGCATAGTCTAATTATGAAATCACTCACATATATATATATATATACAGTATATACTATAAAGAACTAGAGAACAGCTCTTTATAGTTACAATATATATATATACTGTAACTATAAAGAGCTGTTCTCTAGTTCTGTATATTTCCAACCATCTTTCTGCTGCAGGACTTCCTTGAAAAGCTGATTCAGCTGTTGAGCTTTATTAATCTTTTTGATGCCTGGCACTGATCACGAGGGCAAACAAACCATCTTTCTGAAAATAGGCGGTATTTTTGGAGATCCATTGTACAGCAGTCTTGCTGCATGCTGAAAATGGTTCTGATTCAGTAGTATTTATCCCCAGAAAAGAAGCTCTTAGACTTGATTATAAATAACCATTGTTGAATACATTGTATAAATAACTAATTTCTCAGAGTTGGATAGACTGAGTAAGACACGCATATTTTTAAATAGATCTGTTGCTATATTTAAACAAATAGAAAATATATTTAGAAATGGGAATGTTTTACAACATTTATTCAAAATAAGGTTTTTTTTTAATTTTGTATTTTGCTCACCAGTTTGTATTCCATCGCAGTTCTTTCAGATGATATATACTTGTTTATCATGACAAAATCAGTTCTGTGAATTGCTATCATTAGCAAGCTAAAAATAGCTAACTGAAATACACTTTAATAGGGATGAATCCAGTTTCAAAAACAGGACAACAAACCTTTCACCCACTTTGGAAAGAGATCTTGGATTGTTTCATCTAATTTTAGAGACTATTCTTCATATGTAATAAAAGGCACTATGTTTGCCCAGAAGCAGTAACAAATGGCAACCAATCAGATGTTTGTTTTTAAACAGGAGACCAGTACATGCTACCTGTTGATTGGTTGCTATGGGTTACTGCTATGGGTTATTACATAACCCCATATTGAGTAAGATTTCATGAGGCTTGTTTATTAACACTGGGCAAAGTTGCAGTAATCCATAGCAACTAATCAAAGATTTGCATTCAGAATACTACATGCAGCACATTTATCGCTGATCAGTTGCTATGGGTACCTGTATCCTTACATTATCGCTTGTTGGAGGTGAGGTAGTGCCATAGGCTCAGGATTAGACCACAGCAGCTAAATGAACGAAAAAATATGAACAGAAAAAGTAGGGGAGAAAAGAGAACTGATGAAAGACAGGAAAGGGACAGAATGGCATTATTAAAAATGACTCAAAATGTATGGTAAATTACAAGAGAATGTATTAAAATGCCCTCAATTGCCTTGGATTCCATAGGATAATTTTGATAGTGAGCACTTTGCCCATTCCAGCACTATGAAAGACAGAGTGCTCTGACTAATTATTCTGTTTGATCAGATTTAGTTTGATTATGATTCATTTACACCCACTTGCCAGAAATCAGTTGGTACTCACCTGCTCATACTATGGTCCAATGGGAAAATGTAATATTCTCGCATAGTTTTTTGTATTTTACTTTTTTTTTAGGGTGCAATTAACTTTTGAATTCAAGTAAACTCATTTCCACGAATGTCTGACATTTATCAAAAAAGTTCACACCCTATTTATTATTATGGGATTTTTACAAGTGTATATATTAATGGGTGAAAGTTAGAGTTCACCATACAATAAATACAATTCTAAAAATGAACGAATGAAGTGAATTTTAAGGTGGTGAGCTTTAATCTCACATTTGATAAATCTGCCCCTTTGAATCTGATATGGATCAGATTGTCTTCACATTGCAACAGTTTCCATAATGTCTAACATGTCTTTACAGTTTTCATGCAGCTTGTTGTGCCAGGCTATTTTTTTTTTAGTTATTTTTTATGTCAGTAGTTGTATAATTGCTTAAAATTTATACCTATTAAAGGTGATGTGGCTTTAAAAATAAAGCTTGACCTAATTAAAGGAAATGCAATTCTAGTTCTCTCCAATATACGTTTTTAGAGGTTTTAAAGTTATTTGCAAATGTAATTGTAATTGAAAGCAATTACATTGCTAGAACAGCTAGTTCTGTGTCTTGAAACAATGCTTCTTCACAGGCTTGTTATTCTGGCCTCTGCTACATTGTTTAAAAAGTCAAAAGCACCAGGGCAAAGAATAGAAAATGATTACCAGATACTGCTTCCAATAGTAGTTTTCAATAAACTTTACAGCCATTGGGCATTTGTAATGAATATATACTGGCTAGATGGTTAGAACTTTGTTATAAGGCAAAATTTTATTTTGGGGTATTCATAAACTTACGTTACCACGCCTTTCCCCTTCTACATACATTCATGAGCAACCTGTATATACTGTATGTGGTTTATTTTTGAAGACTCTTAGTACCCAATGGAGTTCTTTTTGCTAACATTTCTAAGAAAGATAACATTTCTTTGCAGTAGACTAAAAAAGCTGTACAGTTATACAGGGTGCATAAAACCTAATACTGACTGACTCTTCAACCCAAGTAAAGGGAAGGGGCACAGCAGGATAAGCAGAGTAAAGTTCCCTACCCAGTAGGAAAGAGAGATTATAAGGACTATGGAGTGTGAAGATCAGTGATTAGTAGCACAACCTTTAGATAATCAGACTAGAGTTCTGTTGCCTGCTGGGTAATCTCTGGAGCAATATTTCAGATACAAGAGAGGACAGAACGCCTGCTCGCTTAGAAAATGTAACATTAGCTATCCAGTCTGATGGAAATCTAGTCTATATTACTTTTTGCAATAGCTGTAATATTTATTTAAAGATAACATTAAGATCAGCATTTCTGTGATTAGGAATATTTAATGAAAAAAAGGAAAATGCTATGGAATTTGTTTATAAAGACACAGTACTGGATTGTCATCCAGGTTGGCCTTATAGGAAAAAAAAGGATAAATCATGGGGCACATTTACTAAAACCTTAAAAATACAAATAAACTCGTTTTCATGAATGTCTGAACTGAAAACACAAAGATCCGCAACTCTTTCGAATTGTCATACAAATAAAAGACAAAAATCAAAGACATAGGATCTTCAAGGATAGGGGTCTCTGCCTTGACTTCTACATGATCTTGGTTTTCAAAGTTTGCGACTTTTATCGCTAAAAATCCAAGTTGGAAAAAAAAAATCAGAGCATTAGTAAATGACCCCCTAAGAGTAAACAAATAACAACTGATCAAAGTTTTAATAGAAACTTTGAGAGGATGAAAGCAAACAGCAAATGTCTCAAGTTCCTTGGGCATGGAGAGATGGAAAAGTAAGTTTAGGGGCAGACTAGGTAAAGAGAGTTGCTTTTCCACAAAGTTACGTGCATACTTTTGCTTTTTGACAATTCCAACCTCACTGGACAGGGTGTCCATATCTATTGCATATCTACTGCAATTACAGGACAGGCATGTGTTCCATCTCAAGTATGAGACTTTAGGACTAGTCAATAAGGAAAGTAGTTTCAAGTTCAATAGTTATTTAATGGTAAACTTAGGAGCAAACTATTATTTTTACTCTGTTTTTTTGCTTCTACTTATTCAACTTTTTCTAGTTGTATAGACTCTTACTTTCCATTAGTCCCTTTATTTTTTAGGCCATGCAACTACATCCGACTTGTAGGAGGTAATCTGTCAATCCAACACCATACTACAAAATCTCCTGTGTAGTTTAGCGCTAATACATTTTTTGCAGATAAAGTTTCCCTCTGCACTAGCAGAAGAAGCCACTAGCTAAGGGAGCTGTCATGCCGGTCCTGTGGCCCATTTGTTGCAGAATCAACCCCTAAACAGCAGACACATCACAACACAGTGTCTGCTGTTTAGGTCTCTATTTCAGCCCCCTGTGCCACCACCACACTTCCTGCTGTGCACTACTCTGCATGAAGAATGATACTGTTCTGCTTCCAAGTTAGATTCATCAGGATGTGTACTTTCCAAAAATATATGACTTTCTGAGGTCTTTGTACGAATAGAGTGTCTATCAACACATAATATGCAGGCAGGGGGCTGAATTGGCAGACAAGAAAATTCATATGCACTATTTTTGTTTGGGGTCCATTTATGTCACATACTTTAGTAAATCTATGCTTACTAGGCAACAAACTGTTCAGTAGACACCTTGCTTGAGATTTTTGCTGCAAATTGCAATAATTTTAGAAGATTTTCAGAAATGCTGTATAAAAAAAAGCTTTGCAGTTTAGTAGTTCTGAGTAAAAAGAAGTCTTTAGCAATGTTAGATTTGTCAGAATATGTACTTTCCACAACACATAATGCACAGGCAGGGCACTTTGTTTACATAAGCTAACAGCTGAGAAACTTTATTTGCACTATTTTTATTTTGGGTCTCTACATGCCATAAACTTTGGTAAATTTAGCATATTGGCATCAAACTGTTCAGCAGACCCCTGGGGTTCATATGTAGTATGTAGTGATGGGTGAAATGTTTTGGCAGGCATGGATTCGTGGCGAATTTCTGCGTTTCACAATTGGCGGATTGTTTCTCGAAACGGATGAAAAAATTTGCCCCGGAAAAATTAGCTGCACTTCCAAAAATTGTTGCCCGCGACAAAAGAATAGCCGTGGGCGACAAAAGAATAGCTGGGCAACAAAAGAATAGCCAGACGACAAAAGAATAGCCGCAGGTGACTAAAGAAAAGCCGCGGGCGACTAAAGAAAAGCTGCAGGCAACAAAAGAATAGCCACGGGCGACAATTTTTTTTGGAGCACAACATTTTCACCGATTAGCGAATCTTTTGAAAGATTCACAAATTTTAAAACTGCTTTCCTTTTTCTCTGTAATAATAAAACAGTACCTTGTAATTGAACCCAACTAAGATATACTGTAAATAATCCTTATTGGAGGCAAAACAATCCTATTGGGTTTAGTTAATGTTTTATTGATTTTTTAGTAGACTAAGGGGCCCATTTAGTTACTCACGAATGGGCCGAATGCGTCCGATTGCGTTTTTTTCGTAATGATCGGTATTTTGCGATTTTTTTCCGAAAATTATCGCGACTTTTTCGTTACCAATACGATTTTTGCGGAAAAACACGAGTTTTTTGCAGCCATTCCGAAAGTTGCGATTTTTTCGTAGCGTTAAAACTTGCGCAAAAAGTTGCGATTTTTTCGTAGTGTTAAAACTTGCGCAAAACATCATGCCTTTTAAGTTTTAACGCTACGAAAAAAACGCAACTTTTCGCGCAACTTTTAACGCTACGAAAAAATCGCAACTTTCGGAATGGCTACGAAAAACTCGCGTTTTTTCGCGCAAATCGTATTGGTAACGAAAAAGTCGCGATAATTTCCGAAAAGTCGTAAAGGCGCCGAAAAAATCGCAAAAAATACGAAAAAGTCGCAAAATGTTCGTTTTCCAATCGGAATTTTTCCAATTCGGTCGGAATTCGTGTCTTAGTAAATCAGCCCCTTAAGGTATGGAGATCCAAATTACGGAAAGAACCCTTATCCAGAATACCCTTGGTCCCGAGCATTCTGGATAAGGGGTCCTATACCTGTATTTGATTTATTACACATTTCTGATATGACTGATATAATAGCTAGGAGAAAGGTGATTTGTCTTTTTTGGTTTGCCTTTAAAGCTGAGTTAACAGATTCAACACAAGTTTTTGGATGACTTTGTGTAAACTTATATATATGAAAAGTGTGTTTTATTTAAGCGTGACCCGTATATAAACCCAGACAAGGGAAAGTGAAAATATCTGCTGTGAGTAAGAATACTTGCTATGATATTGTAAATGGTAATCCAAAAATTCCAGTGCCAGTCTCTTAGAACTTTAAAAAGTATAAAACATCCATTCACCTCAAAATTCTGCAAAGCTATAGTTATTTAACTGCTAATGTTCTGTTAAACATTAGCATCCATGTACCTAATCTTTCTCTCTCCCTTCGAGGACCAAAACCATGCATCCATATCTGAAACCTCTTTGATGGTAGCAATGCATAAAATTTACTTTGAGCTGGTGTTTGCAAAGTAAGAGAAAAACTGTAAGGAAAGGTAGCCGTGCATGATTTTTTTATGAATCTTAACACTGATGGCAAGATATTGCTTAAAATTGGTTTTAGTGCAAGGTACTGCAAAGAGTTCTATGCTATTTTCTAGGAAGCCATTTGGAATCCTAAACTGTATTTTTAGATATGGTGAAAGGTGGCAGAAATCAGTTACTCTTATCAAGCAGCAGCATAAATTATCCCTTTCTGTGTGTTCCCTGCTGCCTATGCAGCGTGCTTCTCTATTCCATAACAACATTTTAAATGCGAAGAAGCACATACTGACATCCTTTAAATTCAGAAAATAACTAATCCCAATGCAACTTGGAAAGCACAAAAAGGCCCATCAAAATATTACTGACAGCCAAGGTATATATTTTCCTATCTATTATTCTTCATGTTCCATGATTGCAAAATGAATCTTTTTTTGTTTGGGGCTGTTTCGGTTTTTGACTTATAAAAATATAATGCGTTTTATAGCAAGGGATCATTAATTATAGGAAATGAGTTATTATATGGATACATATATGTATTATACATACGGAAATGCACAGTGGATGGTTTCTCAGCACATTAATACAAACAAAGAGAAGGGATTTAAAAATAAAACATGTAATAAAAAGCTGTATAGTTGTTTTTATAAATATGCTTGCACAATATTATTCACTGCTGAGCTGAGAGATTTGTAAGACTCAGGAAGCGGATGGATAAATAGGGAAAAGAGCTGGTTTAGGCCCCTATTTGTGATAGACAGCTTTGTACAGTAGATACGTAAACTCTCCCTCTCCCTGCAAGCACAGAAAATCTCCAGCTTCTGATCTCCAGCATGACCACCAGAAAGTAAAGATGTAGGAACACTTGAAAAACAATAATATCATTATACTGATTAGATAGTTGAGTAAGTATTTTTTAAGTATTTCATTGTTTGTTATAGGTCACTAAGCTAACTGTGTGTCTGTAATACATCACCCCCAAGAAACCCTCTCACAAATCCTATAAGATCTTTAATAAAAGGATCTTAGTTTGCAACCTGAAGATATAACATCTAGGCAAAGTTTTGCTGTTTTTTTAAAGGAAATTTAGGGTAAAAAATATATTGTATAACATGCCAACAGAATTACACTTCCCCTGAATTAATTAAATGTGTTAAAGTGTTTTTTCATATGTTTAACATGATAACTACTCCTCTTTCTGTTCCTGTTCACTTCCCTTTATTTTATTTTTTTTAACATAATAACAACTCAATCCATTCAGGATAATAATCCCAAAATGTATTATGAATGACATGTGTATGAACCAAGACTAGAAGAAATTCTTTCTATCTTGTTCCTTAATCCGTAGCATATTTCTGTATATATTCTTCTTACTGCCTGATACCTTTATATTAATATAATATATTGAGCAGACTAATTTACAGAGATCATTTTCTGATTTTTAAAGGAGAAGGAAAGGTAAAAACTAAGTAAGCTTAGTCTATGTAAATACAGCCATAAGCACTCAAAGAAATGCTATCCTCTTTTTTTGCTTCCAGTGTCTTACTCCCTCTCTCAGAAACATCCTTAATTCCCATGGCCTGAGTCTGCGAAGTTCTCCTCTATCTCCTGCTCCCCCCTCCTACAGAATGCTAAGGACTCCCTCCCCTTCCCTTATAAATGTGTGATCTGAGCTATAACTGCTACAGACTGCAGGCAGGAAGCTACTTAAAATGGCAGCTGCTATCTTAAGCAAACGGAGAAAGTTTCTAAAGCTGTTTACTCAGGTATGGTAAAGCTTTCTGCAGAATAAATATATTGTTCTAGGTGGCACTAATGTGGCAAATCTATTGGCAGTAAAATGCCAAAATTACTTTCCTTCTCATTAAGTTATATTTGCCAGCAGCTTTCAGGTAATTGTATTTCACTGTATAATTAATTTGTAGGCTATATAATCATTAGTATTTCAGTAGTATCAGTATTTTTTCATAGTTCTCTAAGAAATTAAATTATGCCCTGAATATTTGGTGCTTCACAGAACAATTGTGATGAGCAAATCTGTCCCATTTGGCCTCACCAGAAAATTCACATAATGGCAAAAATTTGGGAAAAGCAACTTTTACCATTTCACAGAAGAAGAAGACGGCAAATAATTTTAAAATGATGACAAAAAATAGAGATCAATTTAAATGTTGTTTACAATAGGCCATTTTATAATATACTAAGGGGCCTATTTATTATGCTGTGTAAAACAAAATTCGCAGAATTCTGGCAGAAGGAAAATGCGTAAAAAATTACACCCGCCGATGAGTGGCGTATTTTGTCACCATGTTTTACACTGCATAATAAATCTGCCCCTAAGAGTAAAGTTACAGGTAAATAACCCCTTTAACTATTACTAGTCTTAGGTTCACTACTCCCCCCCCCCAAAGTTTCTGGGCCCCAAAAGCAGAACTTGAGGGATACGGATACCTAAGCTACAATTAAACTGTATCTGCATAGACCCATTTTGTGGAACTAGGTTTGGAAGAAAACAAGAATAATGAATATCTATCTATCTAAACATGCTGGCCTGATTGTTGATTCCCCGAGAATGAATTATGTTATTATTGTCTAATCCTGAAAAAGAGATTCATACTTGTACTTTTATACTTGGAGTAGGCTATTACAGTGAACAATGTAGAAATCACTGTAGATAGGTCAGTGTAACTAACATACAGTTTAGGTTACATAGAGAGCGCTGAAATAAATAATGAAAGCGCGGAGGGACTGTGGAGCCAGCTGTGGCTCAGTTCCCTCCGTGCTTGTAAGGGGTTAACTCACCAGTAGGCAGGCAGGAAAATGCAGCCCCCTTGCTCGTTCCTCCTCCCTCCCCTCTGTGCCTGCATCTCCCGCTCTGCTGCCACTCTGCTTCTGGATTCCACCGAGCGGCATCCCCCTCCCACCCTCCCTGTTTAAGCACACTCTGTTTCAAAAAAAAAGGTTTAAGATGTTTGGAAAAGTTGAATATACATGGCAAGGACTAATTTTGGAGGTTGTATTTTATAATAAAGCTGTGGCCGAACTCCACCCACACAATGGTGTCATTGCTTCTTTTGGCAGCTAGGTGCAACGGGGTAAGAGTGATAATGGGAGGGAACAAGTCTCCACAGTCTTGGTAATCCCTGGCAACAGCAATACCTTTTGTGCATACAGGAATGGTGTAAGGCCTGATGTGTGCCCATGCAGCACCAACATACACACACCCTTTGCTTTGTTTTAGCTGGCAGCTGTGTCATTGGGGGCTATACATTTTACTCTCTGTATTCTCATCCTTGTTTGTCAGGCAGTTAGTCTCACCAAAAGTCCATGATTTACTGTACCCAGTGAAAAACACGGAGGTGAGGTACGGGTCACATCGGCATTGCAAGCTATTTCTTCTGTCACTATAAAGCGAAAGGACAGGCCTAGGGTCTGAGGCCAGCTGTGTGTGTGTGTTTATTCCTCTCGATCTCAAATCCACCTGACATTGAGGCCATATTTTGTTGTCACTGTGAGATATTTCACCATAAACTTGCAATTAATCATTGTCTGTGTGCTGAACCATCCCTACTGTAACACGTATCCACAGACAGAGTGGCCCACAGCGAAATACAAAACAAAGCTCAGCCAGCATGAATGTGTTAAAAGGACACACACTGCTAAAGTTTGAATTATTCCTTTAACTTACTAGCTTCAATTTTTTTAATCTTAAATATCTAAGATACAGCGCTCCAAGCAAAAACACTTTAGCAGCAAAAGAATTGAATTGTTTATTTTCATGACACATGGGGCTGCACAGGATATTATCCTCTGTTAAACAGAGTAGGTTTTATTAAAGAAAAGCCCTTTTTTTTTAAAAACTTAACCCCTTAACTGCAAAGGATTTAAATTTTGCATCACCAGAAACAGAGCATCAATAATGTGTTATGGGAGATTAATGTGTGTGCCTTGCAGATCTATGCTCCCATGCAATCATGTGATTTTTCTCTAAGGGCATTAATAATGCAGCCTATAACAAATGCTATGACTATTATCAATCATTACTTTGTAGTGTTTCAAGTCCATATAATAGTGAATTTTGTATTTTATTTTGCATAATTTAAAGGTCATGTGTATTTATACATATATCTATATATACTGTTTATTATTCATTTATTATTAATGTTCCAAATATGCACTTGAATAAAACTTATATGGAAATCCTAGGGGTCATTTACCTTAAAGAACGCAGTGTGCATAGTGCATCAATCTGACATCTTTTTTCTATGCCCACTGCCTTCTGCAGCAGGTCCCTGTGTTTAGTGGGACCTACCACTCCCTCCAAGAATATAGCAATGATAGTGTAAGCCAGCACTTAGTGAGGGGTGGGGGTGGAGGCATGTAGGCATCTAACCCCCCAAACCACCTTTCACATGCAAAAGTTAGGGAGTGGCAGAGGGCACACGTTAAGGAGCAGCATTGGGCCCTGTGGCAGGCATTAAAGGAACAGTAACACCAAAATATGAAAGTGTTTTAAAGTAATTAAAATGTAATGTACTGTTGCCCTGCACTGATAAAACTGGTGTATTTGCTACAGAACGCTCCTATAGTTTATATAAATAAGCTGCTGGGTAGCCATGAGGGCAGCCATTCAAGCTGGAAAAAAGGAGAAAAGGCACAGGTTACATAGCAGATAACAAATAAACTCTGTAGAATACAATGGCATTTTATCTGTTATCTGCTAAGTAACCTGTGCCTTTTCTCATTCGAATGGCTGCCCCCATGGCTACACAGCAGCTTACTTATATAAACTATAGTAGTGTTTCTGAGGCAAACACACCAGTTGTACCAGTGCAGGGTAACAGTGCATTATATTATAATTACTTTAATACGCTTTCATATTTTGATGTTACTGTTCCTTAAAGGCAAGGGCTAGCCTGCACCCCTGATGCTGTGCTCAGTAATTTCATTTTGAAGGGCCATATTCATACTTTTATTTTTGTTTTTTGTCTAATAGAAATAATGGCATGATGTCGAAAGATTTCCCCCTACTTGCTTTGCTCTTCATAGCTTTTATATGGGTATTACTGGCTTGGTTTTTAGCTTTGGTCTTGCTTAAGCCCACATTAGTGTCAAATAGGCCTTCCTTATCAGCTGTCAAGATTCTCATCTTAAAGCTAGCCAGTGCAACACCAAGAAAATAATAATCACAAAATTAGATGTGCATCTGGCTAACAGCGGTTAGCAGCATTCATTGTTCAAACACTAGTGCCTTTCATTTGAGCAGATTTTATGATCCTTTATATAAAAGCATCAATATATAATGCAGCACTTTATGGAGCTTTATTATTCACTTGTCCCTGTTCCAGTACTTAAAATCTAAGGTATTCATAGTAATGGTAAAGAGGAACACAATGCAAAGTAGACTTTAACTGCCCAGGGTTACTGTATTAAAGGAACATGCTTGAACCACTAGTGTCCCCTGTCCAAAACAACATATCAATCATAATAAACATACCAGTATATAATATATTGTCCATCAAAGTTCTTGAGAATACTTTACTATGTCATGCCTTGAAGACTGAAGAAAATGTCTTTACCCAAAGCTGATCAGTGGCCCCAGGAATTACAACCTCAAGGGTTTGTGACCACAGATAATGTCCCACTGCCATGGCTGATTACAATGGTCAATATGCAAACACAGCAAGTGCCTTATATGAATTATTCTAGAAAATTCTACATTTATAACCTACGGTAAGTGTCATTCATTTGAGTTACATTACTCGCAAACTATAACAAACTATTCCCAACTAGAAAGCATCTGCTAAGGAGGGAAAATGTTACAATTTTCTTTTTAATATCCATGAAGAGACCAGTTGGTCGCTCTCACCAAGTGCTTCTATAAGGAAAATAGAAAAGAGGGAGAGAGAGAGATCAAGATGCATATTTGCAAGATGAAAATATTGTTCTCTCTATTTTTTCTCTAATGCATTTTTAAATTTAATATGTTTTGACCTATAGAAGCTTCTGCTGCCTGACCTAAAATATATTGTTATGGTTAAGACAAAGAGCAAGAGTAATCTTAGCCACACATTTTTGTAGTTCTGTTTCATAATTTCACACTATAGACTGCAGAATCCAGCACCTTAGGGCAATTTTAATTTGGAGAGAGCGTCTTGACAACAGAATTTTACTAGGCTCTTGACAATGAAAAGTCTGGTTTCTTCAGGCTATACTCAGACCTGCTCTGCTTTAGAAGCAGAGTTATCTCCTAATACACACACACACACAAAACAGCAGAAATACAAATAACCATTGTAAATGATCTGTTTCTTCCTTCCATCCAAAGAGCTGAATGTTTGCTTGTCACTTGATTAACAGCTGCAGTATTAATTTCCCTTTTTGGTTGCTTGACTCACAGCAAGAATCACGTCAAGAAGCCGAGAAGCAATTAAAGTGATTTTAATCTTTGTCGGAGAAGATAACATGTCTCTTTCTTTTCTCATTTAAATAATTAAAGTTTCAGTAGGTATTATTTCTGGCTTTAAAGAAATTGGTGTCTTAGTGTAAAACAATCCATGTAATTATACACTTAATGGCCCTTAATGCGTTAATCATAGTTTTTTTAGTTAAAATGTATTAAATAAAATACTATTTTTCAATAGAAGGATAAGGATGCATTCGAGATCTTCAAAGATTACAAGTAGTTAATTACAATAAGGTTTCTCTTGTAAGTATATTCCCCAGCTGAGCAACAGTATATGATTTTTTTTTTATTAGTCTTTAAGTGCCTTTTGATGCCTGAAGTCTTACGGCCAAATGCAGCTGTGTCTGCTTTTTTCATCACTTTAATGCCTCATTTTCACAACACCTTCAAAGCTGTCGGTTTGGAATAGAGCAATAGAACTGGGGCTTATGTTATTTTTTAAAAAGTGTCTGGTGGTCCCATTAAAAGTCTAATTGAAAAAACATCAGTATTTCCTTATTTATTTTGTCTTACCTCAGAATGATTTGCTTGTGGGTGACAAGTCAGATACTGTAGGATCTAAACAACACAAGGAATGGCCAAAGAGAGTTGTTCTATTTATTTGGGCCAAATGAGCAGATCCACAAAGAAGTGACCTCAAACTTCTCTAATTTCCTTATCTACTGTGAGAGATGCAATGGAAAAGATCATTATTTGGTGTATTTTCCACCAGTGTTGAAGGTGGGATACAAGTAGCACCAGGTAAAATGCCTGTTTTGCAGCAGGTGATGCTGTGTTTTATGTTACTGGCTTAGGAAAAGGCAAATGAATAGGTCCCTGGAGTGAATGGAGGGAGAGCAGGAAGGACCCTCCATTACAAATTCCAGTTGGCCAGCTGTAGGGAGCTGCCTGATTAGGCTGCAAGTGAGCAGCAAATAAAAGGGCTGTGGGATTACACAGGGGGTTGAGTTGAAGTTGGTTCTTGACTCAGTGAAGGTCACTCTCAGAGTGGGGCACAGGGCAGGAGGGCTGCCTGTGTCAGGAACTCCCAGAGGAGCTGGGGGAGCCACTTGCCACTGCAGGGAGCAGAGGGAGTTATGACCAGACAGATGAGTGCTGAGAGGAGTCAGCAAGGCTTAAGGTGAAGCCAGAGTGTCCACGAGTGTGAGTCACTGTGGATGTGTGAGAGTCACTGGGGACAGTGAGAAACCCCATAAAGATTCCAGAGTGTGGAAGTAACCATGGAAGGTGAAAGCCATGACGAAGGGACAAGTCATAACCCTGAACTAATTATGAACTGTCTTATGTTGTTGTTGGGAAGAATTGGCTCTAAATAAACCTGTGTTTTGCCAGAAGAAGTTGTGTCCCTGTCTCTTATGCTCCAGATCCTCTGCATGCCTGCCTACCATTGCCCCAAAATTACGTGTACAGGCAGTCAGCATGTCACACTAACCATGCTTAATTCACCAGGTCAGAAGGTGTAACAACAAATTGCACAATGACTGCAATCTGATAGTGTCTCAAAACTGCCCTCAGACCCAAATGGTTGAGCAGTATGGTCAACATTTGCCTCCCAAAAATCAATTTCCTCAAACTAATGTGGATATGTATTATTAGTTAAAGTTTATTAAAGGACCAATGACAAATGAACATTTGAATTGACGTAGCATTTACTTTTTATATAGAAAAAAAGAAGGTGGCCAATTACTAGAGTGCAGAGTGCACACACTATACTAAAACCTGGAATACAGCAATAAAGAAAATATTCAATAAAGCTGCATTCCTGGTTTTAGTGTGGTCATGTTCAAATGCATTATGGTATGTTGATTTTATCTTGACTCACTTTATATTTTTCTCTTCATGCAACTATTATCTATGGTATTTGTTTATCTACCTTTTGTTCACACACTCTTTGTCCTGCTATTCTAATATTTCATATTTTCCAAACTCTTTATTTGTCATCCTTTAACAGATCCCTGCAATACCTTACATTGGTACAATTTCAAAATGTTCAATTTACACTATTTACCTTTTTGTAAACTTTTAGGGGGAAGACACACTGAGCTACTAGTTGCAGCTACTTTGTCATGGCTACTAAACTCCAGAGAATACCCTGCCATAGACAATACTGAGAATGGTTTTTAGCAGAAAGCAAACACATTGGCACAAATATTATAGGGGTGGATGACAGACCCCTGCAATACCTTACATTGGTACAATTACAAAATGTTCAATTTATACCATTTACCTCTTTGTAAATTTTCAGGGTGAAGACACACAGAGCTACTTAGTAGCAGCTACTTTGTCATGGCTACTAAACTCCAGAGAATACTCTGCCATAGACAATACTGAGAATTGCCTCTGGTAAAACACGACATAGAGACAGTTATCAGTAAATGATCAACATTGTCTAATTTAGTAACCACCACAATTAGCTGCTACTAGTAGCTTTGTGTGTCTTCACCCTCATTCAGCCAGTTCTCTATCCAAGTACAAAAGGTATATTCAAGGCCAATATTCAAGGCCCGTGCTTGTACTTTCTATGTCCAGCTACCATATGGCAGTTGATTTGGGGGATTTTTGATTGAGCGCTTTAATTAGGTAAAAAAGTGATGCTTAAAGTAACCAAAATGGCACCATGCCATTGCTCTCTGAGTGGGAAAAAAACTCTAATTTAATTTAAACAATATTGTGACCCAGATTAAAATACCTTGCTCCAAAACATAAACTTTAACACTAAAAGATATATAAACAGTATTTGAAATTGTAACAGAGTTCAGCAAAGAGTTAATTATTGCCCACTTTACTAATTGTGTTTAAAAGTAAAAGGCAAACCTCAGGAAGCAGCTTTTCATCTTGTACGGATTTGTGTTTTGTTCAGGACTGGTCACTAACTGAAGATTTTGCTCTAATTGCACAAGTTAATCTGGAGATTCTGTTCTAATTGGGCCTGATTGCCTAGACATTCGACTCTAATTAGGCCTGGTAACCTGGAAATTCTGTTCTAATTGGAACTGTTCACTTGAACTTTCTGTTATACTGTATGACTTTTTCTTTAAAGCCTCAAAAATTGAGTGTAACCAGCTAAATGCTTGTTTAGTTTAACTGCAAACCCATCCTGATTTATAAAACGTTCTTGGTTGTGCACAGCTTAGGCTTTCAAGGCCCCCCATACAGAAAATATGATTATTTTCCTTCTTCGTTTATTTAATGCTTATTGAGACAAATGTGTAATTAAACTGTTAATGGGATTCCAAACATCAAAATCTACTTACTTTGGATGTATGAGAGAACAAGTCCTTGGAAGACTTGGAAGTGAAATAACAATTTTGATCAACTTTTTGCATTATTTTGGCCAAATCAATAATTTAATTTCATAATTCCTTCAAAATCCCTATATGATTAAATGACTTCTGTACTGAATCTGTGATAAAATCTGCCCTTTAAACTTTAAAGTCCAGATAAGGATGCCTAATATGTAGCGATGAGCCAATCTGTCCCATTTCGCTTTGCAAACTGTTAAAAAATTCACGAAGCGGTTAAAATTTGCGAAAGGTGATTACCCGTGACTTTCTTGAGGTGCTGCTAATTTTTTAAAGCAGCTGTGACTTTTTTATGGCACCGCAACTTTTTTGATGCAGCCATGACTTTTTCCTCACTCTGTGAATTTTTGCCAGTGTGAAATTTTGCAGCAGTTTTTTGAAAAAAATTGCCAATGCCAAAATGTGGAATTTTGCAGCAAATTTATGCCTGGTGAAATAATTCACTCATAACTACTAATATGATTTGCATGATCCACTTTTAATATTCTGACAAGCAAAATTTAGGGGCCATTTATGACTGCAAATGCAGTGCGCAAAGTACAATTTCAAGTACTGTGCTCTCCTCTGGTTATTACAGATTTATTTCCAATAACTTGCAGCAAGTCTGGAAAAGTCTGCACAAACCCAGCTTTTTCATAGAATGTTTAATTCTGCTATTCCAGACTTAATTCAATTCTACCTAAAAGACAGAACAGCTCAGAACAAAGTAAAAACAAGTGCTATCGTAATGCATACATTTATCATGTAATTAAAGGCACAAAGTTTGCCCAGGTGCAGTAACCCATAGCAACCAATAAGATGTTGTTGCTTGTAAACAGGTGACCAAAAATGTTTTACCTGCTGATTGCTTTCTATAGATGATAAGAACTGTAGCAAACTTTGTACCTTAGACCTGTGCTTACCTGCTTTAGTGCTGGAAGCCTTTGAAGATTTTCTAAACAGGTGATACACTATGTACAAATTCTAAAAAGCAAGTATGGGAACAAAAATATCTTTGTGAATAGCACTTGTGTTCATAAATAAGTACTCCATTTCCAGAAGTCACCTTTACTTTTTATTTCCTGACTATTCTATTTAAAAGGGAAACAGTACAGTATTTTGTTTTTTGTCACACTTGAGGTTTAATTTTTGTATTAGTGAGTTCCAGGCTGGTAGAAGGGCCAATTGGTTACACATGATAAAAACTCTTAGGCTGTGTGGGCACACATTTGTTTCTGATTTCATTAAATGATGTGCTAAGGACAGTGCTTGGAATGCCCAGGTGTTTTGTGTGCAGGTATTTGTGAAAACATGAATGTTTCTGAGGTTTTGGAGGCTAGGTATTTAATGCAATAGATCCAGGAGCCTAAGTTACATAACTACATTGGGTTAAAAAAAGGCCATCAAGTTTAGCCCCTCCAAATGAACCCCAGTGCATATATATACAGTGGAGGAAATAATTATTTGACCCCCTCACCGATTTTGTAAGTTTGTCCAATGACAAAGAAATGAAAAGTCTCAGAACAGTATCATTTCAATGGTAGGTTTATTTTAACAGTGGCAGATAGCACATCAAAAGGAAAATCAAAAAAATAACTTTAAATAAAAGATAGCAACTGATTTGCATTTCATTGAGTGAAATAAGTTTTTGAACCCTCTAACAAAAAAAGACTTAATACTTAGTGGAAAAACCCTTGTTTGCAAGCACAGAGGTCAAACGTTTCTTGTAATTGATGACCAAGTTTGCGCACATTTTAGGAGGAATGTTGGTCCACTCCTCTTTGCAGATCATCTCTAAATCCCTAAGGTTTCGAGGCTGTCTCTGTGCAACTCTGAGCTTGAGCTCCCTCCATAGGTTTTCTATTGGATTAAGGTCCGGAGACTGACTAGGCCACTCCATGACCTTAATGTGCTTCTTCTTGAGCCACTCCTTTGTTGCCTTTGCTGTATGTTTTGGGTCATTGTCGTGCTGGAACACCCATCCACGACCCATTTTCAGTTTCCTGGCAGAGGGAAGGAGGTTGTCGTTCAGGATTTCACGATACATGGCTCCGTCCATTTTCCCGTTAATGCGAATAAGTTGTCCTGTGCCCTTAGCAGAAAAACACCCCCAAAGCAAAATGTTTCCACCCCCATGCTTGACGGTGGGGACGGTGTTTTGGGGGTCATAGGCAGCATTTTTCTTCCTCCAAACACAGCGAGTTGAGTTAATGCCAAAGAGCTCTATTTTGGTCTCATCAGACCACAGCACCTTCTCCCAGTCACTCACAGAATCATTCAGGTGTTCATTGGCAAACTTCAGACGGGCCTGCACATGTGCCTTCTTGAGCAGGGGGACCTTGCGAGCCCTGCAGGATTTTAATCCATTGCGGTGTAATGTGTTTCCAATGGTTTTCTTGGTGACTGTGGTCCCTGCTAATTTGAGGTCATTAACTAACTCCTCCCGTGTAGTTCTAGGATGCTTTTTCACCTTTCTCAGAATCATTGACACCCCACGAGGTGAGATCTTGCGTGGAGCCCCAGAGCGAGGTCGATTGATGGTCATTTTGTGCTCCTTCCATTTTCGAACAATCGCACCAACAGTTGTCACCTTCTCTCCCAGCTTCTTGCTAATGGTTTTGTAGCCCATTCCAGCCTTGTGCAGGTCTACAATTTTGTCTCTGACATCCTTGGACAGCTCTTTGGTCTTTCCCATGTTGGAGAGTTTGGAGTCTGCTTGATTGATTGATTCTGTGGACAGGTGTCTTTTATACAGGTGACTAGTTAAGACAGGTGTCCTTAATGAGGTTGACTAATTGAGTAGAAGTGTCTAACCACTCTGTGGGAGCCAGAACTCTTAATGGTTGGTAGGGGTTCAAAAATTTATTTCACTCAATGAAATGCAAATCAGTTGCTATCTTTTATTTAAAGTTATTTTTTCGATTTTCCTTTTGATGTGCTATCTGCCACTGTTAAAATAAACCTACCATTGAAATGATACTGTTCTGAGACTTTTCATTTCTTTGTCATTGGACAAACTTACAAAATCAGTGAGGGGTCAAATAATTATTTCCTCCACTGTATATATAAATATATACACATACAGCACTATCTATATGCTTACATATATAAACTATATAAACCAGTAGCTATACTAACGGTTGATCTTAAGATCCTATAGCCTTGGATATTATGCTTGTTAAGAAATCATTGAAGCCCTCTTAAAGGCATTAACAGAATTTGGCATCATAACATCACCCAACAGGGCATTCCCCAACCTCACTGCCCTCGCCGTGAAGAACCACCTATGTTCCTTCAAATGAAGGTTCTGTTCCTTTAAATTAAAAGCGTGGCCTCTGGTGCACTGATAATTTTTTATGGATTAAAAAAGTCCACTATATGTCTATAACAGTCTCCAATGTAATCATGTCCCCTCACAAGCATATTTTCTCCAGAAAAACAATCCCAGTCTTCAAAGTCTACAGCAATGATCCCCAACCAGTGGCTCATGGGTTGCTCACCAACCCCTTTGATGTTGCTCCCAGCGGCCTCAAAACAGGTGCTCATTTTTGAATTTCTGACATAAAGGCAAGTTTTGGAGGCAAAAAGACGTGTACTGCCAAACAGAGCCTTCTGTAGTCTGCCAATATATAACCAATCATGGCCCTAATTGGGCAGCACCCCCTAGGAACTTGTTTTGTGCTAGTGTTGTTGAAAAGTGCATCAAGTTCATCCCTTCCAATTGAACCCTAGTGGACATATATTTTTATTCTTATACAGACCTATCACATAGTACATAGGAAGGAAAACAGTTGCAAATTGTTGCAGTAAACAATATTAGCTTATAAGCTATGACTAAAGTTTGATTTTTACAGGATGAAAAAATATAATGGTTCCTAATTTGCTGGGATTCTAAGGAACATAAAATAAACTAGACTGCCATGCCTTCTACGCAAGACTTTTCAATGTGTTTGTTACGATGGCATCTTCTTAATACAATACACTTTAAAAACAATAAAACATAATTAGCCAGAAATAGATATTTTTGTTTTCAGTCTTTATGTCATTTTAATAGGGACCCAGTAAGTAGTTAGTACATTTTAGACGAACATTTCAGAACATACAGTGAGCATAAAAGGTGGTGAAAGCAACATCACAGGGATATATATCTCAACACAGCCAAGTGGCGAACATCACAAGAGAGTTTCTGAGTTCATTGCTGTGACCTCACTTTAATTCCTCACAGGAGCTACAGTATCTATGAACAGTATATTATCAGAAAAATCCAAATCCATGTCTGTTGTGCCTTCGTACTTTCTGCAAGTTCCAGTAGAGCAAGATAAAAAGGACAATCATATACTGTAGTGCACATGCATTTAGAAAATAATCATTTTCCAATCCACTTATGTTTGTCAAAGGTATAATGCATTTTCATCTTTTCTCAATGGTAGTTATTATCTACCCATGGAACCTATGGCTGCTGCATTCCCATTTCCTTTATTCCATTTGATTATCCCTCATCCTATCGCCATTATACTGGTCAGATAACTGCTAACTTTTGATGTCATATGGTGAACTACTTTGTAGAGATCCTTTAACTGATCTGTGTCTGACGTCCCACTCCTTTTACTTGGAAGAATATTATTCATAGACTTAAATTATACACAGCCACACTATTTAGGGCCCATAAGCACTGTAAACTATAATGGAATATGACAATAAACATACTTAAGCAAGTTCATAAGATCATCTAGACACATAAGACTTAAGTAAAGGAGATCATGAGTTGTAAATCCACTAAAACTCATAGCAACAATCTAGTGACATTATTATTTTCCTTTTTCTCTTTCTTTTTTTTTAACCAGGCAAATCAAACACTTAAAGGAAAACTCAATGATTTCTATCCAGCCTACACCATGATTACCATATGAATAACCTACATGCTCTTAGTACATATTTATTCCTAACAGCAAAATGACTAGGTGGTATGTGATGTCAGTGTTGGGAGGAAAAGTATACACTAATGGGATTTTTGATCAATTTTCAGGTTTGAACATTTTAGAGTTCTTTTTCTACTTAATAAAACTTGAATGTTTACTTATTTATTATAAAATCAGAATATAAACAACTTGACTGAATAATATTGCAGAACAATACTTTGAATTTGTGAGTTTACAAGCAAATTTTTTTCACAATTCAAATGTTCAATAATTGTAAGCGGAAAAAAACTTGAAAATCTGGGAATGAAAAAATGGCTTGAATTTTGCCTAGGACAACTTCCGTTCACTTCTGCATGAACTCGCAAGCTTTTAGATGCAGAAGTTTTACATTCAAGATTTTCAAGTTTTTTTCCACTTACAATTATTGAACATTTGAATTGTGAAAAAAATTTGCATTCAAATGTTGGTAACTCACCCCCTAAGTGGTCTTATGCACAAGACCCTTCTTGCATTATACAATTTTTTTTTTTACCACAAGAGTAGATACATTTTCTGGGATTGATATGGCTATGACTGTTAAAGCCAGTCATCTACTCTTTTTTTCTTGAAACTGCTACAAAGAAATACATGACTGCTGCATATGGATGATTTCTATAATCAAAATACTTACATTGCAACATTAAACAAAATTCACATAAAATTCACTTGATGGAACACACTCGTTGATCCCTGATACTTATCAGCTGGGTCTGAATTAACCAAGCTTTGTGTGGTTTGGAGATCAGATATCAGATTTGTAAATTATGCATAATGGTGATGATCCTATACCTAGATTACAAATAGAGTGACAGGGGAAATTTGTTATCCAGAGGGAGCATTTTTGGATATCTACCTATCTATTATCTATATACATAGTTACATACATAGTTAAGTTGGGCTGAAAAAAGACCGAAGTCCATCAAGTTCAACCCTTCCAAGTGAATCCGACACACACATAAACTTATACTAACTGTAGATATTAGTATCACAATAGCCTAGGATATTCTGATTGTTCAAGAACTCATCCAGGCCCCTCTTAAAGGCATTAACAGAATCTGCCATCCTAACCTCACTGCCCTTATCGCATTTCGCCATCGGCAAATTCTTTCTCAAAACACCCACAAAATTTTGCAGAAGAAAATTTACAGCCATGTCAAAAAAAGATGCTGTTTAGCAAATTTTTTGTGAAGTAAAATGGGAGAGATTCACTCAGCACTAGTGCTGATCCTTTTTAGGGGAAAAAGAACACCCCCCTATCTGTCTAATCTCCTTTAATGCACTTGTACAAAGTAATCATGTCCCCTCGCAAACACCCTTTTTCCAGAGAAAACAACCCCGACCTTGACAGTCTTAGTTTAAATCTTCCATCCCCTTGACCAGTTTAGTTGCAGTCTCTGCACTCTCTCCAGCTCATTAATATCCTTCTTAAGGACTGGACCCCAAAACTGCACTGCATATTCAAGGTGAGGCCTTACCAGGGACCTATAAAGAGGCAAAATTATGTTCTCATCCCTTAAATTAATGCCCTTTTTATGCAAGAAAGCACTTGATTTGGTTTAGGAGCTATTGAATTACAGTGCCTGGAATTAGACAACTGTTATCTACAAAAATCCCCATATCCTCTTCAATTAAGGATCCCCCAAACACACTACCATTTAGTATTTAACTCGCATTTATTTTATTTCTACCAAAGTGCAAAACTTTGTACTTGTCAACACTGAACCTCATTTTCCATTTTGCTGCCCAGTTTTCCGATTATATATTATGCTTTAGACCATTGATATATTATGCTTCAGACCAATATTCCTCAATTTTATCATTAACCTTCTGTGCAGAACTGTATCAAATGCTTTAGCAAAGTCCAAATAGATGGCATCCACTGCCATTCCAGGGTCAAGGTTCCTGCTCACCTCCTCATAAAAGGCAATTAAACTAGTCTGGCAAGTTCTGTTACGCATAAAACCATGCTGGCACTTATAGTATTGTGAACTGCAATGTATTCAAGTACCCTATCCCTTATTACCTCTTCCAAAAGCATTCCTACCACTGATGTCAAACTAACTGGCCTATAGTTTTCAGGCTGAGAACGGGGATCCCTTTTTGAATAACATAACCACATTAGCAATTCGCCAGTCTCTCAACACCATGCCAGACCTCAATGAATCCTGAAAAATTTAGTAGAGAGGTTTGGCAATCACAGAGCTAAGCTCATTTAATAACCTGGGATGAATAGCATCCAGTTCTGGACCTTTGTTTACCTTTATATAGTCAATTTGAATTTCCTCTCGAGTGACCCACTGTAGTTATATTTCTAAAATTGGGTCAATTAAAAAGGAAGCCTTTTTTATTTGCTGGTTCCTCAGTTGTATAGACAGATAAAAAAATAGTTCAGAATTTCTACTTTTTCCTGTTCAACCAACTGACGCCTCTTCCTTTGATAATAAGGTTCCCACATTACTTGCTTCATTTTTTTTTTACTATTTACATATTAAAAAATAATTTTTCTTTTACTCCTAGCTGCAATATCCCTTTCCATCTCTATTTTAGCTTGCCTGATAGCTCTTTTGCATACTTTATTTGCTTCCTTGTACCTGATGAAAGTTTCTGCTGTCCCAGTTAACTTGACTTTTTTTTTTTTACTAACACTTTTATCCAACCATAAAGGTTTGGCTTTGTGATGTTTTACAAGTGAAATATACTAACCTGTATATTTGTTAACCAACATTTTAAAGATAATCTATTTTCCTTCTGTGTTTAACCCTGTGAAACGCCTTTCTAAGTTGATACATTGCAGAGATGCCCATATATATATATACATACTCTAGCCATGGTGTTCTAATTTCTTTCTGAGGATATTTAAAGTGTGAAATATCAAAATGAAAAGTTGCCATCACACATTCAAAAAAAAAAAAGAATGACCAAATTTAGGCTATTAACCTCAAAAATATTTTCTCACCAGGTCAAGGCTGGCAAACTACCATTATAAAGATACAGCAGCAGCTTTAGCATCTCATTATCCACATTATATACTCCATGCTAATATTCCACAAACGTAATTGTTTTATGGCACTAATTCGCCAGCGGATTTTCCCCATTAAAATTGTATGGGTAAAATATGCTGGTATAATTACCAAAGTATTTACGGCAGCAATTTCAGCATGTTACACTCACAGTTACGTACCATGATTTTAAATGGATATGCAAATTAAAAAATTAGAAATATGGGTCGCCAAGTGAGCAGATCTTCTCCCGATATCCCCACCTATGGGTGGGTAATATCGGGCAAATGTAGGCTAATTCGATCACTTGGCCCTGGGACCAAATAATCGAATTATAATGGCGGCAATGGGCGCAGTCGGTTTGGGGGCCGCATCAACGAGCTGATGTGGTCCCCGACTAAATCTTTTTACCTGCCCTATCAATATCATGCCTGTCGTTCGAATCGATCTAAGGGACCAATATCGGCAGCTACAATCGGCCCCGTGTATGGCCACCTTTACACTAGTTGTTTTAATATGCCTAGCTAGATAATGCAATATGACATCATTAAGGATACATGCAGTAAGTATTAATTAATAATAGTCAAGGCAAAAAGTGCAGTTATGCCTGGTTAGGAAATGCATACTAACCTACATACCAGTATAGAAGCATGACAATAGTAGGTGTTGGGCCTGCTGCTCCTTCTGTAACCCTGCAGCAGTACCTTTTATGGTCTCACAAAAGAAGTGTAGTACTATTTTTACTGTAATAACCCAGCACCCAACCTTTTTATCTTTACATGCGACTACCAGTAAAGCATGTGTTAGATGGGACTCATTTTTTCAGATGGGTGGTTTAAAAAAAGTGAAACTACAACTCTTAAATGCAGCCGAAGAAAAATGCTTTTTTATCCTTTAAAGTTCTTATGGGGATTATGTAACAGTTAAATAAAATGTCAAAGTAACATACTCCCAACCTGTGTGGTAGAATATCAAAAGTTGGCTTCTCTTCCACTGGTTAAACCCTTAGTGATACTGGGGTGCTCTAGGTAAATGTCATCCAGGAAAAAAAGAACGTGTGTCCCTTTCCACTACACTAGGGGGCTGATTTACTAACCCACGAATCCGACCCGAATTGGAAAAGTTCCGACTTGAAAACGAACATTTTGCGACTTTTTCGTATGTTTTGCGATTTTTTCGGATTCTGTACGAATTTTTCGTTACCAATACGATTTTTGCGTAAAAACGCGAGTTTTTCGTATCCATTACGAAAGTTGCGTAAAAAGTTGCGCATTTTTCGTAGCGTTAAAACTTACGCGAAAAGTTGCGCATTTTTCGCGTAAGTTTTAACGCTACGCAAAATGCGCAACTTTTTACGCAACTTTCGTAATGGATAGGAAAACTCGCGTTTTTACGCAAAAATCGTATTGGATCCGAAAAATTCGTAAAGAATCCGAAAAAATCGCAAAACATACGAAAAAATCGCAAAGTACCGATCATTACGAAAAAAACGCAATCGGACTCCATTCGACCCGTTCGTGGGTAAGTAAATCAGCCCCTAGGTGATTATCCTACTCATTATTCTATATGGGGCTCAGAACTGCCCCCTGATCTGCATTACACCCAGTTCACAGGGTCCTAGTCCTTAGTTAATCCATCAGTGAGGCTTTTGCTGTTACTATAACTGTGAACATAAACATGTTTTTTATAATTCACCCTTCAGTAGCCTCTCCTGGGGTCTCCCAATGTACAATGGTTACTGAAAAGAAAGAGCAACGGCAAAAAATACTTTTACACTGACTGTGAAACTTTACCAAAAAACGCATCTGTCTTTCATGTTTGTCTGACCTATTTCACATGCCTACAGTAGTATATAATATAGAGCAGCCTTCTGACAACACTAAACTGTACGGCATGATGCTGCACCCTTTTGCTGGCACTAGATAATAGCTGCCTGTTTCCCATTATTTCTAGTATTTCAGAGACAAATAAAAGCATTTGTGTCATTGAACATCTTCACTTCACATAATAGAAACTGCCTATGTTTCATCAGTTTGTGTTGTCATATCATCGGTATAATAAGTGAAAGTAGGCTCGAGGCCAACAAAATTTTGTGATATTAAGGTACCGCAGATTGAGGAGGGAAAGAAAGGTTGTAGAAAAGCAAGCAGGACAAAAAAATAATATAGCTTAACCACCTCCTGAAAGAAGTAAAAATAGGCACTGTGTTCATCACCAGAAAAATTACAACACATCTAATTCAGATATCTGAAAACCACTCCGACAGCCCTGACAGAGCCTCAGGGACAGATGGCTTTATGGATGTCTATAACTGCATGCCATCATTGGAATATATGTCAGAAAATGTATATTAAACCAGAGAATGTGCTTCCCAAGTGGCACTCTGAGCAGGAGTTACATTATAAAAAGAGAACTTACTGTAGCATGGAGAAAATTTTTGAAAGACAAGAAACCGTTATCAATTGCAACACAGCCACCCTTGATCAGACTCTGTACTATTTTCATCTGTACAGCAACATCAATAGAAAGTATTGCATAAATAATTTTACTTCCTTGGATTTAGTAAGTCATTCATTGTCTTACTGATACCACTGGATTAAAAACATTGGTTTTGTGTAGAAAAAAAGGCAGGAGAAAAATGTACCCATTTACTGATACACATTATTGTGTGTAGCAGTAAATAAAAAACAATGTACAACTATCCCACAAGTGTAGGGCCTATTTATATGGTTAGGTTTCTCAACTACACATTAGGGCACATTCTTTTACCCAGATGCAATGAGACAAATGCAAATGTCATTGCATGTGTACTATGAACACTGGATCATATGCAATAATTCCGTGTCTGACTCAACTGTGATGTTTCCAGCACAACTGCATCGAAGTTGTAAAAAAGTATGTTAACTGTGTCAGTGCTTGTTGCAAATCAAATGCAGTTTTTCCAAATATTTTCTCAGTCTGCCTGGTGTAATTTCCAATCTTCGGTGTGCGAATGACATCTACACCTGATTGTTTAGCTGACACATTTTGCAGTGGGTGGCACTAGTGATGTCAAGGACCATGTTGGTGACGATGGGGGCATCAACTGATTGCTGATTGCCACACCATTCGTTTCCTAATTTGGCAATACAGACAGGCAGTTTTTATCCAGGCTAAAAAATCAGACAGATGGCAACCCAACTTGGCATACTGCTAAATACACTTCCCTGCCAAGCCAGTGCAGGCCTGAATTGGAAATATATGTATACTTGTGTTGCTGTGATGCTACAGACCAGCACTTTTGTATTGGGGCTTTGGGGCTGTTAGGGCCTTAGTATACTTGAAATGTCAGGGGCTATTTTGAATCTCAGTCTGGACATGGTTGATGGGTCTGACTGTGACCTGGTGGGCATTTGCATATGTTTCCAGGTGTTCACCTTTAAGTATGTATAGAGAACGAGAGAAATCTCTTGCACTACAGCCTAAAAGGTCACAGGAGATGTGCTGCACTAACCCAAATTAGAATCAACAGAAAAATGTTTGAAGCCTCACCACAAAGGGATAGGAAAAAGCACACTTTACTACCAATTAATTCATATTGTCACAGGGACAGAAAGTTAAATCATAACATTTACTTTTATAAGTAAAAAAACAATTTGCAATATCTAATATGCATAGCAGTGAGATGGTTTTAATACACTATTTGAAAGATATCTCTGTATCCATTACTTTTGCCAATAAATGGGAGACGGTTCGCAAACAAAAAACTGCACAATCCACATAACCATGAAAAGGCTTACTAAAATCAACTATGACCCAGTGTGATTATTAACTGCCCACCATCGAGAGTGGCTAATAAGCACATTGGGTGCAATTGAGAAATAGTCGGTTGTAGTAAGCCTCGTTCATTTGTGCAATTGGGACACAGTCAGCTTTAAAAACTATAGCTAAAAAGTACTGTATATACTCGAGTATAAGCCTAGTTTTTCAGCACCCAAAATGTGCTGAAAAAAGTCACCCTCGGCTTATACTCGAGTCCATGGGTCCCTCTAGACTAGCACCCTCTCTCCTTTGTGTGCAAATTAGGCCACCTGCAACCAGACCCTCCAGTGCCCTGCCCTAGGCTCCCACTAGCAATACTTATTTCCCCTTACATCCCTCCGGGACTGGGTCTGCTGCCAGTTTGCCAATGTGCAATGAGCGTGGGGTAGTACTCATATTGTTTTTGTTGACCCTCTTCTTTACTGTTTTTCTTTGAAATAAATATTGAAAAACATATTTCCCACTGATGCCTCAATTAATGTAATTTTATTGGTATTTATTTTGATTATTAAAACTTAGCAGTAGCTGCTGCATTTCCCACCCTAGGCTTACACTCGAGTCAATACGTTTTTCCAGTTTTCTTAGGTAAAATTAGGTACCTCGGCTTATATTCGGATCGGCTTATACTCGAGTATATACGGTATGTTTGGGGCAATCCCTAGTCACTGAATTCTTGTTGAGCAAGGGGTGTACTGCCCCTATAATTAAGAATTGTGAAAGATCAACACTATACTACTGCAATCTAGCACTTATTCTGAACAAGATCTATTTACTGTATACATACATACATTTTTACATATATTTTAATTCACTCAATAACTGTTGTCACCTTGAGATTTCCAAATTTTAACTGTTTCACAATTAGAGTTTGAATTAAATAAATATATCCAAAAGGCTAAAGCACAATCGTTACTCCTTAGTAAAATATATCAACTCTTGATAAACCCAGTCAAATTCTTTCTTTTTCTTGACTACATCTGGTAAGCACGGGTTTCATTTAAGACAATTTAAACTTGCAAAACACATTGATGTCAATAGGCGTTTTCAGAGCAAAGTTTGAGTTTTTTTTGTGACCATTGAAATCTATGGGCATTTTTAGCTTTCCCTTTTAAATTATACATATTGATTACCTTGTGCACAAATTATACCGTTACACTATTATACTGTAGGAGTACCTTCTGTTTGAATGTATGCAATTATAATTTTAATATAAATTATAATACAGGTATGAGATCTGTTATCCAGAAACACATTATTCAGAAAGTTCCGAATTACGGAACAGCCATCTCCCATAGACTCCATTATAAGCAAATAATTCTAATTTCTAAAAATGATTTCTTTTTCCTCTGTAATAACAAAACTCATATACATAAAACAATCCTCAAGGGTTTAATTAATGTTTAAATTATTTTTTTAGCAGACTTAAGGTGTGGAGATCTAAATTATGGAAAGACCCCTCGTCGGGAAAACCCCAGTTCCCAAGCATTCTTTATAACAGTCCCATACCTGTATAACAATGTAGACAAGGAAATAACCTATAGAATGAACATTTTATTTAATTTCTACAGATTTTTTTTTCTTTCAAGAAGTAAATAACTTTCATGGTTCAGTGTCAAAATTAGTAAATAAATGCAGTGTAAGGAATGAAAATATAAGAGTACAAATTGTGCATTGCTGTATTTACTATTCAAAGATCATGTCCTGTTAGTAAGGCAAAAGGTGTGAGAATCCTATCACAAACTGTTCAAGGTGAAAACAAGAATATATCGGCTGCATAACTCTATCTACTGGTCACAAAATAGGTGTTAAAGTTATTTCATTACACAAAGATGTGGGGTGTAAGGGTGATGATTGCAGATGTAACAAACAGTTTTCATTTGTGAACTGCAAGAATACAAAAACATGTTCCATAATGATTCCTTGTGATAATATGTGCCTTCTCCCCAAAACAAAACTTACTTATTAATATAGCTGTACATTTTTAGCTTTTAATAGAAGGAAATTTTACTTATACCTTAAAGAAGAAGCAGGGTCAGTGGCTGCTATCTTGCACCAGGTAATTTAATTTCTCCAGTGATTGCTGTCTAGGACAAGGCAAAGTTGAATTCAGGAACAAGTCAATTTCAACTAAAGATACTGATGCTGCTAAAGGGATTCTGTCATGATTTTTATGGTGTACTATTTATTTCTAAATTACACTGTTTACATACCAAATAATTCACTCCACCATTTAAAATTGTATTCTTGAACCAACAAATGTATTTTTTTTTTATCTGTAATATAGGTGTGTAGGCGCCATCTCAGTGCATTGTGCCTGAGTCTGAGCTCTCAGAAGGAGCCAGCGCTACACATTAGAACTGCTTTCAGGTAACCTATTGTTTATCCTACTCCCATGTAACTGGAGGAGTCCCAGGCCAGCCTTGGATTTCTTACTATTGAGTGCTATTCTGAAATCTACAGGGAGCTGCTATCTTTCTCTGCCTTCCCATTGTTCTGCTGATTGGCTGCAGGGAGGGGATGATATCACTCCAACTTGCAGCTCAGCAGTAAAGTGTGACTTTACACAGCAGGTTCCATGGCTGTGGCACCCTGGGAAATGAAGAATATGGCTGGCCCCATGTGAAATTTTAAAATAAAATATTAAAAAAAATGTGTTTGCGTGTTTGAAAAATTGATTTCAAACTTGGCAAAAGAGATACAGTGTTGCTAACTGCAAGCATATGCAATCCAAAAGAAATTATACACTTGGGTATTTTTTTGGAATAGCCAACTGTGCAACTTTCGGCAGTATCAGTCAGTGACTACTATAGTAAATAAAGTGCTCTCTTGCATAAGAAAGGGGAAGGATGAAAGGGATATAAACATAATTTTGCCAAGATAATTAGAAGCCTTGTAAGGCCCAACCTTTTAGTATACAGTGCAGTTTTGGCTAAAAAGATATTAATGAGCTGGAAAGTGCAGAGACATGCAACTAAACTAGCAAAGGGGAATGGAAAAAGGGGATAAAATAAAAATAATTTAAACATTAAATAAACCCAATAGGATTGTTTTACCACCAATATAGATTCATGCAACTTAGTTACCATCAAGGTAAGGTTTATTTTATTACAGAGAAAAAGGAAATAATTTAACAATCTTGGATTTTTTGTCTATAATTGACTGGGAGTTGGCCTTCGTATAATTCTCAATAACAGGTTTTTGGATAAGAGATCCTATACCTGTAGTTGAGGTTAAAAAAAACAAGTCCCTCGCATTTAAAATTTTTTCCATTAATTCCAATCTTACTTTTAGCTTATAGAGAGGAAGATAATAAATCCCCTTTGAAGTTATTTCCCTGGTTCCAAAATAGCAATGAGACGAGTCCTTGGATCAATCTAGCACTGTAGGGTTCATTAACTAATAGAAACAATCTGCAATTAGCTTTGAACAGTCTGCTACAAGTAACAGAGGGAAAGCAAAGACTGCACTGGTTGTTATGGGTAACCGCACTGGTGGTTTAGCACGTATCTTGACAAATCAACCCCTATTAGTATCAATGCAAGTAATGTAACTAAAACTAAAAAATCACAAGTTGAAACTATGTATTGTACAGCTGCTTCTGGGAAGATTTTTTAAAATGAGAATTTTTAGAAAGAGTATAAATACATAACTTATTCCCTTTTTTTAACACTTTCAATGTCACAGGTCTTTGATGTTGCCATACCTCAGGGTTTAATTAGGTCCACAAGTGCAATTGCGGTCCCTGCAATTTCTTCACAGTTAGTTGAACGTAAAACCACTTTCATTAAAGATGTTTACATCAAAAGGCATTATTTTCTCTTTCCTGTATTTGCAGACCTGGCGGTAGCATCGGGGTTCCCTTAGCGTCCTGAAACAATCACCATATTTTAGCTGCAGGGGCTGCATGGCAATGGATCCGAACAACCAGCAGCCAGATTACACTGGTTTATGTGAGGTGAGAAGAAAAGAGTTAAGGCAGTAGGGCTGGGCTGGGGGGTGGAGAAAGAGAGGGATGTGATGTCAGTGTAAGAAGCACCCACTTCCTTTTCTTCTGAGCAGGTAGAAACCCACCCACCCTCCCTCTTTTTGCAAAAATGTCAGGAGTTTTCTTCTTTATGTTCTCATATTCATATATCTATTAATAACTAAATGTAGATGTTTTCCTGAATGCATTGTTATATTGTGTTTTCTGTATCTTTATACAGTATAAACTTGAGAGTCAGCATTGTATTTATTCATGTTAACTATGATTGCTTGATCCAGGGAATCTTTACGATTGGCATGGGGGTCAGGAAGGAATTTTTTCCCTCTTGAGGCATAATTGGCACAGGGTTCAGGCTGTTTTTTTGCCTTCCTCTGGATTAAAACAGGGGACATGGTGCTGATCTAAAGTGGCAACTATGGAAGTAAAATTCAAGTCTTCAGTGAGGAACGGCACAGCATAGTAGCAATCTCTTATGGAATTCTGACTTTGATAATGTAGCCTTCGGTTAGGCTGGCAAGGTTCTATTTATTTGATAAAATGTGAATAAATGCTGTGGCCATTTTACCCCATCTCTGCCTCCTGGTGTTTCATTAAAATATGTAGCAATAGGGTTCAGTGGGTTGGCTCAAGGCGAAGGGTCAATTGAGGAGTCCCCTTGTCATGGCACTTGCCTGCCAAACACTTGAAATTACGCCAGGCAGACTTTGCAATATTTGGTGCAATTGCACTCAATTTGTGATGAAATGCACACGCAGTTGCATTCATTTGCATCTACAGAATTGTCCCTTTGTGACCGCAATAACTTGGGAATTGTTGGGAAATGGTGCATAGTGATTGCGCTAGGATTCACGCTTTGATCCCTGCATGTGTTGCAACATAGCAAATGTGATAGCAGAAAGCTGTACTATAAGCTTTAGCCTTCATATGACCAAAAATTTCAACCTTCTGGTTGGTTGCTATAGTTGACCAGACCTTTTACTACATTGCTGTACCTTTAAAATAGTTTTTTGCACACCACCTTCTGTGATTAACTTGTTTCTAGGAGAGCGTTTGGTAAACCTTCAAGTGGGAATCGCCACTATAATATATATATATGTTATAGCTACAGAATAATGTGATGTCTCCAACAGTACTGCTGTGTGTGTAGAAATGATGGTAAAAGAGAATAAAAAGGTAAATATAAAGGAAACAAAAATGAACAAAGGGTAATTGTACAATTAAATAGCTTTGTCCAGCTGTGTGGTTGCTAGTTCTTCATGGACTATTTACTTATGGGAGCATTTCTGTGGAAAGAATTGTCACTTTGTGGAGTTCATCAGAAATTAAAATAATAATACATAACATCAGGAAATGCCATGTTTTCCCTTAATAAAACTGCCACACTTCTTTAAAAATCCAATTGCCACTCTACACTAGATCCCTCTTTAGTAATTGTTTTAGCTTGGTTATGCTTAGTTATCTGGAGTCAGGGAAGGATCATCTTTGATGTTCCCAGATTTAGACTGGGTACTCAGATATATTTCAGTTGGCCATTTATTTAACATTTGGAGGCATTTCTACATATATGACAGCAAAACTTTTATTCTTACTAGAAATCAATCTCTACAGTAGTAGATACAATAAATCTGCAAGCATGTGATACTACCTGCCATTGGTCTCTTTATCAGTCATGATTTGTGATCCCTAAGTAGGCTCTTTAGCAGTTAAGGTGATTGCTGAATGAGTATTTTTATTGATTAATAGCAGAAACAAGATATTTTCCTAAATCAAACTAACCAACCAGACCTAATGAAAAAAAGTGTTGCCAATGAGACCACATTGGACAGTCTGATGACTTACATCAGTACTTACTACATTTTATCAAGATAATCTCTAACCTGGCAGTTTTATAAGCCAAAATCTTATACAGCAAAGTGAGTCCTCACCTTATTGGTCAAGATTAAAAATGACCTGTGCAACTTAGAACACATAAAATGTTAAAATATTCAAACATGGTTTGTAATGTTTCTAAATAAAATGTATTAATGACCTACAAAAATCCAGACTTAGCTGTAATGAAACTAACAATGAGCTTGAGAACGCAATATCTGTTTTTTGTCTTTGAATGTCTTGTGTTTCAAGATTGAATCTAAATTTGATTACATTATTCAGGAGTAATCCAATTTAGTACCAACAGAAGTTATCAGATGCTATTTAAATGCATCAAGCAAAGCCTGCTTACTTTAGTAGCCTGCAATGTCTTGAAAATGTCAGAAAGAGTCTGGCTAATTCATTCACTAATATCCCAACTGTTCTTTTTCCACAGAAACATAATTCTAATTAGAATCCTTGTATGAACAGAATACTTCATATGCCATTTTCTACCATTTTGGCTCTAAACATAATTCTATACAGTTGCTTTTTATTTATCAGATATAGGAAATGATCTCTACTTATAGAATCAATAACATGCTTATATAAAATAGAATGCAGTGAAAACCCAGGAGGTATCCAAGGAATGCAGGCTTATTCCCTTTTTTTCTCATATCCATATCATTTTCCTCTGGCAAGACCACTATAACCCCTATCTGCCCCACTTCCCTTTGGGAGAAGAACTCTAATACTAAGTACTCCAGACATCCGGTACACCCGAGAAGCACCAAAGAAAAACATATGCATAAGTCCACTAGGGACAGATAGATGGATCAGATCCAGTGCTGACGGACTGTAACCTGAGAGAGGACCAAGTTTAATAACGGAGACATAATTATAATGGCTCTGTATAATCCAGGCACATCAATAGGTGTATAAAAACATGAGGGTATACCATCTCATAGTGTAGTATAAATGTATTACTATTTAATGCAAATATACCCCCTTTTCATATGGTACATGGTCCTTGTAGAGTAGTTCTGGAAGAACCTTCAGTATCATGTTCACAGGTGTCTTCCCCTTTCCAGGATGGTGAAATATTTTGCCAGTCCACTCTATTCTCTATAATCTAGCCTGAATCTGAATCTCATTCATCAACCAGCATCATATGATTGTGGCATCATTTACATCCTTACATTCATTATTTGCATATTTTCATAATTCACTAAAGTTTATTTGAAATTAAATCATGACTGGCATTGTAACTAGGAAAAATAGCTTGAGTTATTTATAGCAGGTTAAGCAGTCTCTTATTCCCACAGGAAACAATGAAACCTTTAGATAACCATCCTTAGCTTTATTCCATTCCCATTTAAGTAGAATGTAGGCTAACTTCAAATATTTTTACTGATGCTAGATTTCAGGTGTAAATAAAATCTGTCCATGTCTGGTATGTAAGCATTCCTATAGAGGGAATTTCAACAATTGTCATAGACTACTGTTCCATAATTGTCTTCTGCTTTCATCTTTAATAAGAGTGCAAATTTAATTTGGTTTTACAGTGGCGTACTGTCCCCAGATTAGTATGCCAATATGATTACTATTGTTCAAACCTTTTGAGAAAAAAATATTCAGCAGATACATAATCCTTTCAGAGACCCCTCATTTTTGGAAAAAAATATCTGCAAATTAAGTCAGAGTAAATCAAGAAGGACAGATCAGATTAAAAACCTTGGATGTGATTATGCTTGGAGTGATGAGTTCCATAATAAGAGAAATGTACACCTTGTCTATAAATACATAAACCAGCTCTGACTCTAATGGTATTAAGAGAAACATTACCATCATAAAGGAAATATTTTTGCAAACCTATAAATTAAATAATTCTGCCTTCTTATTTGAAACACAAGTGTATTGCATAAATCAAAGAAATAAAAATAATTCAAGGGTTTGTTAATTAGTATATTTGTTATGCATCCTCTTGAATAGTAAATATCCCCTGTTTATACATATGTGAACATACTATGTGCATAGTAAGACTCTCAGAGAAAAACAATACTATATTGAGTGTTTGGAGGAGACCTGAATTCCAATGTGCCATCTTGTACTGGGAATTTTGGGAAACTGAAGGTCTGTACCTTTGATTGTCCATCCTTTGATCAAGGCCTCCCTTGAAGGTCCAATGTTTGATCGGGCCCCTTTAAAGAATGACAGCAAAGAAAGTAAAATTTTAGTGTGTCTGCCATTCAGTGATGGATCTAAGACAGCAAAAATACACATCCACCCCAAATCTTACCCTAACTAACCATCAAGATGGGCTTTCAGTTATATCTAGGAGAGAAAATGGCTCTTCTCAGTATTCACCCTAACTAGTCTTCAAATGAGCCACCTGGTTCATGCTCCAAGCCTCCGAAAAGGTCAGCCCCGAGTTTGGGAATTATTGAGTTATATATGAAATTCTGGTATATTTGATATATTTATTTACTGAAGTTTAGCAACAGCATCTGCTTTACAGAGTCTAGATTAAAATATAAAACTTGCCTATAGGTTTGTGACTAGGCAACATTTTTTTTTCCAAGGTGTTATACAAGACTGGCATTAAGTTTATGAAGTTTCATGGGATGCACTAATGTATAAGTGCTGATAATGATTAAGATTTTTTTTTTTTTTTTTAAACTTACTGCCAGACAGCTTTAACATTAACAATATTTATAAGTAGTATTTATTAGTAGGAATGAGAATAAAAATGGATTCTTAATTGCTGTATTTTTAAAAGTTCAAAAACAGAAAATCATACAGTTGCTAAAAAAAAAAAAGAAGGCTTGGTTCATATAGGAGATGTCTCCCCTCAGAATGAAAAAGACCTTTAATATGAGGTCTTTCTATAAATATTCACATTTAATGCCAATTTACTGTTTGAAGTTAGCCTCATGTTGGGCCGATTCAGTTCAAAGAGAAAACCTCATCTCATGGTTTAGCTCATGAAAACTCAATTGAACTCCATGGGAACACTGAGATCTGGTCTCCATTGTCCACCTGTATGCAACTGAATGAAAGCCAGTTCAGTACCCCGACAGGGAAATCTGTGTTGTCCTGTTGTTTAAGGTCGTTGGGTGCTACAAAGCTGTAATAAGGTGAAGATGCATGTTTAAAGTATTCAATAACACTAACTACACTGTTGCAGCAATTCAGCCGAGGACATTTGTCATAATCTTTTCTAGCTAACAAGTGTGCATTGCCCTTGGCCAGTTATAATAATAATCTCTACATCGTAAAGCCAGCAACTTCTGCAGAAAAGACAATTACCAAATGAAATTCACTCCAGCTGAAAAAGACATGAATTTTGATTCAAATCAGATGGAATCTGATGTAATTGCAGTTAAAGAGGTTGTATCAAATGTAATTCAGGCCTACTGTTTTGCCTTTGCACAATGCATCAATATAAAAATCTTTTTATACATGTTATAGATATATATAAAGTATAAAAGTACATACAGTAACACAGCCCTGTTCCATTCCACAATCATGTCTTGTTTTTGATATTTGTTGTAAAATACAACAGAACATCATAAAAGGATGTCTCACAGACATTGTATAAATCCATGTGAGAGCAAGCTGTTCTTTTGCAAAATTTTCATTCAAAATCCAAATCCAATAATGCCGAACCTTACCTCTGTACTTCATGTTATTTAAGCAGGAATGATTTGTTGATTTGGAGGAAGGGGTTTGCCCCTCAAGCATTCAGGCACCAGGCGGTTTTTTAAAAATACCAGAAAAGTACTTGTAGCACTGTCCATCTAATGCACATCTCTAGATTTTATTTTGTTACAGCACAGCATAAAATAATCTAACATGCAGAGCTCCTTTCATGCCACCTAGTCACAGCTGAACAGTCATTTTTATATTTTATTCAAGTGCTTCATAAGGGAAATTAAATTAAATTCTTCATATGAGTATTATAATACCATTAGAATGTAACCCTCTATCTTGGCAGTAAAGGTATAGGATCTATTGTATAGAATTCTTGGGTTTTTAAAGGAACAGTAACACCAAAAAATGTGTATAAAAATAACTAAAATATAATGTGCTGCTGCCCTGCACTGGTAAAAGTTGTGTTTTTACTTCAGAAAGGCTACTATAATTTATATAAATAAGCTGCTATGTAGCCATGGAGGCAGCCATTCAAAGGAGAAAAGGCACAGGCATATAGCAGATAACAGATAAAACACTATTGTATTCTACAGAACGTATCTGTTATCTGCTATGTAACCTGTGCCTTTTCTCCTTTTTTCCAGCTTGAATGGCTGCCCCCATGGCTACACAGCAGCTTATTATATAAATTATAGTAGTGTTACTGTAGCAAACACACCAGTTTTACCAGTGCAGGGCAACAGTGCATTATATTTTTATTACTTTAAAGCTCTTTCATTTTTTAGTGTTACTGTTCCTTTAAGACAAGGGATCTTTCTTTAATTTGGATCACCATACCACAAGTCTGCTAAAAAAAAACATGTAAACATTAAATAAACCCAATAGGACTGTATTGCCACCAGTATGGATTCATGCAGCTTATGTATTGTTTCCTTATTACAGAGAAAAAGGCCATGCTATTTAAAAAATATAATTATTTGCTTAAAATGGACTCTATGGTAGATGGCCTGTCTGTAATTCGGAGATTTCTGAATAACAAGTTTCTGTTCTCCAGTTGCCTTCTTGAAGAACACCTTTACATTTAATTACTGTGGCCGTGCAACAAATTGTACACCATGGGCGTGCAACCAATTGTTTAAAAAATGTTATCCTGAAAGCAATAAATTGCAGGAGGGCCCATAGACACCATTATAAGCAAATAATTCTAATTTCCCTTTTCTCTAAATATAACAGTAGCTTGTAATCAATCCCAACTAAGCTGCATGAATCCATATTGGAGGCAAAACAATCCTATTGGATTTATTTCATGTTTAAATGATTTTTAGTAGACTTAATCAGCTGCCCAACCATGGATGGTTAAAGTTAAGTAAATCTGCCCCTTGTGTATGTAGATAAAATGTATTTAAATATAACACAGGACCGTCAGGGGCAGTAGAATTGAATTGATTTTCTAGTGCTAGTTTTAAGATATTTGTAAAAGAGAAATCTGGTGTCAACATGTAGTTCATGTTCCAGTGACCCTAAATTGCAGTAACCTCTGCGTGATGCAATTCTGACCCAGCCCAACAGAGGAGTGATTTATCCATTTATTCTTCTATATAATTGCCCAACTAGTGTGCACATGCTGTGGATTTTTGTGATGAGTTTGAAAATGATAACATTAATGAGTCATTGTGCTACAGCGGGCCTCAGTTCAATGCCCCTGAAATCTATATACATATACAGAAAAGAAGTGGCTTCTGGTTGCTTCTGAGATGGATGACACATTTTACCCTAATTAAAGTAGAGCAGCGTGTATAGAAATGACTGCAAAAGCAAACATGTCTGTTGACAAAAAGCCGTGATTACGGCTTGGCCCATTTCCAGGAATTCTACAGAAGCAATGAATTCATGTCTGCAACTTTCTCCTTGCCATATGGGTTCTGCTGTAGCAATGAATTGGATTCAATGCAAGGTTAAGATGTGTCAGATTTAACTGGAGTTTAATTGATACTGATAAAGAGGCTCTAAATAAAGAAACAGTGCGTATGCTCTCAAAGATGTAAGCCCTATTCAGTCTTCTTTTAACAAGAGCCTTGGCAGCAGAAATAAAGCCAGATATCCAAATTAGTTTGCAAACTTTACTTTAAAATAAATATGATTTTTTTGTAATCACTTGTTTAAAATTCATCTTGTGTAGAAAAGAATATTGAATTTTTCAGACATCTGGCTCTAGTTACTATAATAAAACGTGCAAAGTCTGCTATAGATCTAGCCATCTACAGCAACCAATCAGCAACCAATCAGCATGTAGCATTTACTAGTCACCCGTATGAAAACAAACAACTAATTGATTGCTATGGGTTACTATACCTGGGCATACGTTGATCTGACTAGTCAACCAATCGCTTTTCCAGTTCATGGTTCAGAGTGATGAAATGTTATCAAGGTTAATCAAAAGACTTATTATGACATTATCAAACGTGTAATACTGCCACATGTCACATTATTCACCATATTTGTATTGTTCGCTAATAGGAGGATTATTATAGATTAAGACTAAATGGGCATTGCCCATTGCCCTAACAAAGGCTCCATCTTAGAAAATTGGAATTGTTTATGAGTTGAGTGCTTCTCAGTGAGGAGGTGATTTGTTTGCTTGTCTTTCATGTGTTGCCTAGTATAGTGCAAGAAAAGAACAAAAACCATACGTGTTTCTTAGATAAACAACAGATAAACATATGTATAGCACTAGCCCTATTCACTGAAGTGACGTTAAAGCTGGGGGTATACTGCCACCTTAAAATGTATTTCTATCTCAAATGAAAAAAAAACTTTTGTCCTGCAAATTGAGATTTTTTGATATTTATTACATTTTTCTTGTGCCTTTTTACCAGTATTTTCAAAAGAATATAGGAGCTCAAACCTGCTAAGATCTATTTAAAGGGCAACTATATCTGAAAATCTGTTTCCCTCCCCAGAGGTATGGGCTCTACTAGAGGGCAGTCTGTATTAGCCTGCACTTCTGATGGGGGAAACAATTTTTTCAGTGGAAGTGCTGCTGTCCTTTAAGCACATGGTACATCAGAGTGTGTTTGACTGGAAATCTTTCTAGCACTCCATTAACTTGCTTTACCATTAACGTTAACCACATGCAATACGTACAGGAAAATGTAAGCAATAAATACCTGTGAACAAAATACCAGACTAAAAATGCAACAACCAAAAATATGAAGATTTTTCTTATTTCAGCCCATTAGTGGGTGTTTTTGTTGTCTTTTTACTGACTTTCAGAACTGAAGTGCTCAGTGCTGGAGCTAAAATAGTACCACTTGTATTTTTAACAGCTATGGATTTATAAACATAATAATTACTAGCAATATGAAACTGTGTTTGGGGTTAGGCCTGTGGCCACATGTCATTATAAAGATCACAAGACTCCAAGATATCTTCTTTTACCAAAAATGTCCAATTTACACCCCTCCAGTTGTTGTCTACCTGCATCCCAGCACAGCAGCTATGTAGGTTGTACATCACAACCGTTATACTTATGACTTTGTGTAGGGATAAGTTATCCTTTATAATACATGCTGTATGGGGCAAATGTAACAAAATTGTCATCATTTTACAGCTCTAATCTGTAACAGTCAAATATGTTGTCTGTGTAGTCCAGTAATTCCCGAAAAGATCTATCAAGAGAAGTAGAAATAGATTTTCTGTTAGAGTAAAGAGTAAATGCCACGAATAAACAAGGTACGTTAACATTAAAATTTAACTGGGACCAGATATGAGATTTGAAATGGTCATAGTATTAAACTGCTACAACATAGTTTCTAAAAGTACTCTGGAGGGCTAGCTATGACTTAAATTATTCACCAGCAATTTAAGTGTCAGTTGCAACATTGGCTGGAAAGGCTACAATCAGCAGTCACTTTATGACACTCACTTGTCCCTTCAGAAGTGTTAAGGAGCCCCTGTGCCTTGTATTAAGGTAGGGCGGAGCATAAAACAGATAAGCAAAATACAATATATATCATTACTTGGAGCTGCAGTCTTTTGCAGTGATCCTTACCATAATGCCAACAAGCCTACTGGCATACACCAGCTAGATGAATGATGCACTTGCTCTGCAAAACGCAGCAGCAATTATGTATTCCAGAACTTAATACAGGTCTGGGACCCGTTATCCAGAATGCTCAGGACCTGGGGTTTTCTGGATAAGGGATCTTTCTGTAATTTAGATCTCCATGACTTAAGTCTGCTAGAAATCATTTAAATACAGAATAAACCCAATAGTATTGTTTTGAAACCAATAAGGATCAATTATATCATAGTTGGGATCAAGTACAAGGTACAGTTTTATTATTAAAGAGAAAAGGGAAATCAATTTTAAAAATTAGAATTATTTGCTCATAATGGAGTCTATGGGAGATGGCCTTGACAAGGGGACTCCTCAATTGACCCTTCGCCTTGAGGCACCCCACTGAACCCCCTTGTTACATACCTTAATGAAACACCAGGAGACAGAGGTGGAGAAAAAGGCCACAGCATTTATTCACATTTTATCAAATAAATAGGACCTTGCCAGCCTAACCCAAGGCAATATTCTAAAGCCATAATTCCATAAGAGGTCACTACTATGCTCTGCCATTCCTCGCTGAAGACTTGAATGAGTATTAGATTGCCTCTACCTACAGAGAGGATGGCCCCAAACTCTGCTACCAGCAGGAGCTGCATTACCAACCATGAGAGAAGTTCAGCAGCCCTGCTGCCGGTCCTGGATCTGCAGTGTCTCGATGATAGGAAATCCAACAGGCTGTCACCTAGCACAAGCAGTAGTAGCGTCTGTATCTATCAATCCACCGTGCAGTCACAGGAGAGAACCTCCTTTCTCCCTCTGCAAAAATTACCTGTGCAGTACTCTGGCAAGGTCCTACCGCTGCTGTGACAAATACAACTTAAAATATTTTGTCATATATCCACTGGTTTGATCCAAAGGAAAAAACCCAACCTAAAGCATAGCCAATTATGCCTCAAGAAGGAAAAAATTCCTTCCTGACCCCCTTGGCAATTGGAAACATTCCCTGGATCGTAGTTAACATGAATTAAATACATTGCTGGCTCTCAAGTTTATACCATATAAAGATACAAAAAGCACAATATAACAATGCATTCAGGAAAACATCCACATTCAGTTATTAATGGAAAATATGAAAACAAAAAGAAGAGAAACTCCTGACATTTTGCAAAATATACAAAAAGGGGGAGGGAGGGTGGGTGGGATGTTTCTACCTGCTCAGAAGATAAGGAAGTGAGCGCTTCTTTTTCTGATATCACATCCCTCTCTTTCTCCGCCCCCAGGTCAGCCTTCTCTTGCCTTAACTCTTTCCTTCTCACCTAATCACAGTTGCACCTGGTTTTGCCAATCTCTAAACAAAAACCAGTGTAATCAGGCTGCTGGTTATTCGGATCCCTTGTCATGCAGCCCCTGCACTTATAGCTCCAGGGCTTTCCTTTCCATAACTTGGAACTTTCTGGATAACAGGTTTCCAGATAAGGGATCCCATACCTGTACTGGACTGATATATATGGAGTATGACTCAGAGACATGCTAAGACATGCTAGTCTTAGAAACAGATTAGCTACAGACTGAGAGTGAATGGAACCCCTATCAAAAGGAAATTCACATAACAATTAAATGAAATACGAATGGACCTTCATAGGCAAATCTGTTTAATTTCTGTCAATTGCCATAAATAATAGCAAATAACATTTAGAGCATTTTGAATCCTATTAGTACTGTGGTAGATCTTAATCCTCAATATTTGTGATGCTCCCATCATACAAAAAGATTTTTATTTCTAATGAACATCTTATACTTTGTTCACTAATTCCACCCTTGTATCTTCCCCTTATGTTTGCACTCAATAAGTGTTTAAAGGAAGAGTTTGTTTAAGGATAAGAATGTAATAAAAATCTACAAGTTTCCAGTTATTGAACATATGTGATAATAAAGTCAACCTAATAATATAATGATTATGAAGGCACCTTGTAAGAAATATTTTAACTGGTTTTGTCAATATAGATGCTATCAAAGGAAAACATTCTTATTTATTTCATTTCGATGCTTATTTAGTCAATATATTAACCTATAAATCTATTATAAGTTCCAACACTTAGTTTAGCTTTTGTACTGTATTTTTCAAACATTTCCTCTGGCCTTCAGTCATTTTTACATGAGTGACAACTCAAGGATTTCACTATAAATTATATAAAGAGCTGAAGCAAATTCAGATTCTCCACAGCATGCTTGAGTGAAAAGCTTAAGTACTTTATTGGTATCAGTAGCAGGATTTGTATTGCATCTAACCATTGTTAATGGGTCTAAAATAAGAAAACCTAAGGATGGCTTTTGCTATGATCCTGGAAATGTGGACATGTGCACTGGTTCTCAGATACAATGTACGGGTCAAGGAACTTCATAGGCTTAAAAGACAATTGTACAATACTAATGTAGATTGTATAGGAAAAGTAGAGGAAGTCACTAAAGTGAGAAAACCAACACTTGGATTGTATATTGAAGGTTATGAAAGAAGTGAAAACATTAATTAATGCATCGGGACATTTAGAACTAACCAGGATTGACATAGGGTAATGAATCCCAATTAGGTCAGCAAATCTTTTCACCCCTAATACAATACCAGTTAATTAGAAATATTTGTATAATTACTGTAAATATTACTGTTGTGTATTTCTTTTCCATTCCCCACAAATGAAAAGGAAGTAGTCCTCTCCATCCAAAGTAGTAGAAGACTTTTGGCAGATGAAGCTTGTCCTCTGCAGTCCTTCTTCTGCTAACAAATCCTGTCCTAATAAAAATATGTATACTGTATGTTGTTGAACATGGGAATGTAAAGCACTACTAGTACTGAAGTGCTGCCTGGTGATATATACAGGGGTTTTATATTATATATATAATATATATATTTATATTAGAGTTTATATATTCTTCTCCAAGACAGCCTGATTTTTTTTTTTTAGTTGCAAAAAAGAGGTGATCTCAGATTTTGATAACTAGGCCCCTAAGTGCCACAAATATCTGGCATTTAAATCCCATGTCAATCTAAGCCATGTGCAACAATATTATGAATATGACCTAATAGCAATGGCTGTGTCTAAAACTGATAACGTACAGAACAGGAATAGGAAATTCAGTCAACTTACATTAGCATGCACAAAGCCTTTACATACAGAGAGCACTATGACAAGTTTCACAGAATGGTTTGCCCTGTAAAATCCCATTTTCCTTCAAAAGAACCCAGGAATCCAGACATCTGTATTTAAACTTCTCTCTGAATATTATTTGCACACAAAAATTATAATTGTTTAATACTGTTCTTCGATGTGACTTTCCATATAAAACACTTTCTTAAACCTCAGTTAATGGGGTTTGCATTTATCATTATAACCTCTGAATAAAACAATCTTCTGGATGCCACTTAATTGTTCTCTTTCCTGTTCTCCACCCCAGATTAAAGGATGTTAAAGATTGTAAAGTGTTCTATTAGCTTCAGATCACTATAATGAGCATAGCTATGGTGTCATATTGTCATGTACAAGATAACAAATTAGCATTGAACAGATATAATTGCAGTTTTTCTCATTGCATTGCTGTAATTTTCTTGGCAAGTGGCTAGGAATCTGAGCATTCAAGTGAGTGGATAAAATGCAAACTTACACACCGTCACTTCTATTCTGCATTATCTTACCATATGGCCAATGCAGTGTTTAACTAGCAAGCAATTCTTTGTCTTCAAAGAAATTACAAACTTACTTTCTAAAGTCACAATCTACAATATTGTCATTGGGTCATTTATGCAGACCCGGGGCAGAGGGGCACAAAAGAGCACCACTTACTCTTTCAGGAATCACTTTTAGTTGCTCTGTTAACAGGCAGTAGGGCAGAAAGGTGCTAAAGTTAGGGGACAAATAGGGGTCGGGAATGAGAAAGGAAGCCCTGAAGCTATAAGCGCAGGGGCTGCATGACAAGGGATCCGAATGACCAGCAGCCAGATTACACTAGTTTATGTTTAAAGATTGGAAAAATCAGATGCAGCTGTGATTGGGTGAGAAGCAGTAAGTTAAGGAGGGGGAAAGCTGGGCTGGGGGGTGGAGAAGGATAGGGATGTGATGTCACAAAAGAAGGAGTTCACTTCCTATCTTCTGAACAGGTAGAAACATCCCACCCTCCCCTCTTTTTTGCATATTTTGTAAAATGCCAGGATATTTTCTTCTTTATGCTCTCATATTATCTATTAATAACAGAATGTGAATGTTTTCTATATGCACTGTTATATTGTGGTTTCGATAACACTATACAGTATGAATACAAGTAATACAGTAATTCATGTTAAATAAGATCCAGGGAAAGTTTCCGATTGCCAAGGGGGTCAGGAAGGAATTTTTTCCCTCTTGAGGCATAATTGGCACAGGCTTCAGGCTGGGTTTTTTGCCTTCCTCTGGATCAAAACAGTGGATATATGTTAATGTATTTTAAGTTGTTTCTGTCACAGCAGCGGTAGGACCTTGCCAGAGTACTGCACAGGAAATTTTAGAAGAGGGAGAAAGGAGCTTCTCTCCTTTGACTGCACGGTGGGTTGATTGATACAGACGCTACTACTGCTTGTGCTAGGTGACAGCCTGCTTGGATTTCCTATCATCGAGGCACTGCAGATTCAGGACCGGCAGCAGGGCTGCTGAACTTCTCTCATGGTGGGAGATGCAGCTCCTGCTGGTAGCAGAGTTTGGGGCCATCCTCTCTGTAGGTAGAGGCAGTCTAATACTCAGTGGTGGATATAATGACATAGTGCTGATCTCAAGTCTTCAGTAAGGAACAGCAGAGCATAGTAGCAATCTCTTATGGAATTCTGGCTTTGAATATTGCCTTGGGATGAGGCTGGCAAGGTCCTATTTATTTGATAAAATGTAAATAAATGCTGTGGCCTCTTTTTACCCATTTCCGGCTCCTGGTGTTTTATTAATGTATGTAGCAATGGGGTTCAGAGGGATGGCTGAAGGCGAAGGGAAATTGAGGAGTCCCCTTGTCATGCCTCTGTACCTGCCTCCTTCAGCTCCTCATGAATACAGTGCTGTTGCAGCCTGTGTCCAAACTGTATTCATGGAGGAGGTTGCAGCTCTCGGTGGTCCAAAACAGAGCATAGAGACCTGCAGCAACTGTGCCCATTTTTTGGCACAATAAATAACTTAACTGTAAATGACCCATATTATGTATGCTAACTGCTTTTCTTAAGCACTAAATAGTCTCTTGTTGAAATTCTCTTATCTGAGAGTGGGTAAGACAGTGTAAAGCATTTACAAATACAGAATTCTTTACAATTTGTAAAGCTGTTGAACCTGAACTGGACATTTGATTATTACAGAAAAAAAATGGCCTCAGTGGTAGATTTTATTCAAAGCGGAAAAGGATATGTTATGTAGCAACAAGCAAATGATTCAGGTAAATCAAATGAGAACTGTATTTGCATATATTTTAGCTGGCCATTACCTGGAATAAGGGGTAGAGCTCTGTGAACCCGTGCACACAAAAAAACTAAGATTTAGATTTACAGTGATGTCATTTAATTCAATGAATTCTTTGCCTACAAGGAAAAGGCCTAAGTTGGCCTTAACCCTGGAAATAGGTGTCTAATTTGGCACATGAGCACATTTATGCTGCAAGGTCAGTAAAACAATGTATATATTGCAATTTCCCTATAGAGGTTGGTGGAGGTAATATGGATATTTACTTACACATGGCAGGATGATTTAAAGAGGCAGTTTTAACATTCTGGCATTTACTGTTCTGTCCAAACTGGAAATTGTATCTGCTGAACTAGAGACTAAATGGTACAATGACAGATAAGAAACTCCGAGGAGACACAGCTCAGACAAGAAAATAAGAGGAGCTGTGTCTCATCATCACTTATATATACACAGCTATTCGGGCCAAAACAAATGGAAAACTGCTATTTGGCTATGTCCATTGATGGCGCTTATGGCTGTTGGACTTGCTCTTATTTTTAAATAAACTGTTAAAAACCTATTTATTGCCCCTAAACTAACATGAACATGTTCAGAAATCAGCTAAAGCTGTTCTCAACATTTGGGCTTTGTGCCATAATCACTGGCAAGATGGTTTGAATTTGAGTGTGACCTGTATTTAGGTGTATCTAACCTTCAGTATTGGAGCCCATGTACTGTAAATGGTTTGCAGGTCCCAGGATGAAAAACATATAAAAATGTACATGTTATGTAAAGGCATTAATGTGCAAAATAATGTTACCACCTTGGTGTCCATTCAACGCAACAAAAATGCAACAATAATTCAATTAATGTGCTACTTGCACATATCCTCACTTCTAACATACTGTAAATAATGTATTGTACACTGGTGTCATCTTTATAACTACAGGAAAAAATAAATAATGGAGATCAATAAAATACACAAAGCAAAATATACATGCAAACTAATAGGAATAACTAAATAATACAATTTGAATATTTGTCTTCCCCAATTTTTGACATTGGCTGCTTTCAATGGCAGTAAAAACAATCATGTTATCTTGATCTTTTTACTCATTTATGTTCAACCAAAGCATAAATTGACAAGCTGATTTACACATTCTGCCTTTTATTTGAATTTTAAAGCTGTTGCGAGTGGAGGGTTTTTTGCCTGGCTTGAAATGTTCAAGCCATTTCTACATCAGAGCGTAAGGCAAGAGGGTGAGCCGGAGAAGATCTGGAAATGTGCCAGCTCGAGCTGTATAATGGTAAAAACAAAAATGACACTGGCATCCTGCTGCTTCAAAAGAAAGTTACTTGCTTGTATCAAATAGATATAATTAAGGAGCCCATTTGAAGGAAAACATTAGTGATTATTAATCAAGTCTGTTTGTTAAAAGACCTTAGTGCCAAGTTCGTATTGAAAGGCTCCCTTATTCTTATAGCTACGTTCATCCCTTACTGTACGCCTGTTGCCATGGTTCTTTTCACAGTCTCAGAATGCTCTAGGACAATGTTTACCCCCACAGACTTAACAGCCTGGCATAGTATCCTTTATAATTCTTTGTAGAAGCAACTTTCTGATTAACATTTTTTTATATATTTTTATGAATTTCTTGTGATGTAAATAATGTGCAACAATTTTATTTGTATCACTAACAGGAAAAGCATCGGTATTATTTCAAAATACATTAAACACATTGGGAACAGTATGTGTATCACTTAACTGTTATGTGAGTCATGTACAGCCATGATATCTTTCTTTTTGGGTAAATGTGTGTGTATAAGAATTGCAGGAATTTTCATAAATGAAAAGGGTGAAACTGGAAGTGATGTCATAAAACCTTGAAGAGAGTTGAAGAACACAGTAAGAAAACCTGAATTCTCTTCTTCAAAATGTTTTCAGTGCTTCGGAACATTTGCATTTATGCACAAGGTGTCATTGGCTCATTTTCATTGCTCAGCACTAGTATTTTTTCTAACTTTTTTTTTACTTATAGAACATGTCGCAATGTATGCGAAAATTTAGTTAAAATTCCGCAACTTTTTCGGGGTTTTCATTAAAAAACCGCAAAAAACTTGTATTTTGCGCAAAGACTACAAACATTTCGGAATTCTTTAAAGCTTTCTTTAAACTTTCCGCGGAACTATCTTTCCGCCAGGTTTGATCTGTCGAGTCCCATTGAGTCCTATGCAAGGCTTCCAAAGCAAGACATGGAAGTCATCAAAGCCAGAAAGGTTTTCATGGCTTAACAAACTTTTCGGCTCAAAAATTTTGTGACCAATTAAAGAATTTTTGTGACAATTTATAACATCAGAAATTATCATGGTTACTACGAATTTTTACCATATCATGATTTAAGCCCAGAAAATAAATGTGTCTTAATAAATGTGCCCCAAAGTCTCATTGTTATCTTGAGGATTCTCTACAAGTTAAGCACGACAAGGACATATTAAAAGATCCTTTATCGTATGTTGGTTCCAAGAGTTCCTAACCTATTGCAGGAGTAGAATCAACAATATTTTGAGAAGGTATCATTAAAATAAATATTCCCTTCATAGCACCCACAGATAGAAGAACACTATACTACTCTTTCATACATAAAACTCTGCAGACTACTCTATCATTTTCAAAGTGTAAACCTTTTACAGAATTCAAGCTGAAAGCTGTATTACAGACATGATTATTATATAAAGCATATATTTATTGTTTAGAAATAGAATAATATGCTCCTATAGTCCTTTAGATGAATTAGCAATACCTTGGGGAGTACTTTGGCTTTTAAACCTATGTGACCACAAAGGTAGGTTGGTCTAGCAATCAGGCTCCCCAAAAATCTGATGGATGAGTACAAGTCAAAAAAGGGCTCATGGACAATGGTTTTTAGATTTTACCTTGATGTATAGCTGAGCTCCATAAATCCAAGAAGTCAGGGACTGTCTAAATCCATTAAACTGTTCTTAACGGTGTTCAAACACACCCCTCATATCATGTCTGATATTAAAAGCCTTGGGATCACCAGAAAGCTTCCAAGCAGTCATCATGATAAGTTTTCTGCACACATTGTGTAGTTATTTGATTTACTTGATCACCAGAAGATGGTTAGAGAAATTGTCTCACTGACACAGAGCTACTAGTGCCATCTTGTGCCTACACATAAAATGTTCAGGAATGCAGGAACATGGATTGAGTATTGCCATAAATTACACCTTTTGCCATTTAGCTTCTGTTTCTCGTGCCTGACCAGTCCTGTTACTAGCTATACTACTATAGTAAGACAGAAGCATAGCAAGATACCCCAAGGTTCTTGTTCAAAATGTGGTTTAGGACTTCTCCTAATTTCCAATATCCCCATCAAAAGCAGTTTCCTAATCTGGCCACCAAAATAAGTGTCTGCATGGAACATTGTAAAATTGGTCATTTGTACTACAGTAAGGTTTGTTTATTAGAAACAGCAAAATAGATGCTTGCACTAACCTATACCAATATATTGAAAGACATTTAGACATGCAAGAAGCTATAAAGATAGGCCTTATTAAGAATTCTACTATTTTACTGTGCAATTTTATAAAAGCTTGCTTTTCCAAGATTAAAATTCCCATACCACATTTATAATTACAGTATTTCAGTATGCATGATAACATACTAGAAATCTAAATGAATTAGAGAGGAGGGCTGCAGTAGATATTTGCAGTAAATGTCTTAACACCCTCCCACCTCTTGTCTTTTAGATTAAAATGCCTTTATTGCAAAATTTTTGGGGGGGCAAATAACAGCAGCAGCAACGTTTCAGGCCATATCTGACCTTTTATCAGCTTGATAAAAGGTCAGATATGGCCTGAAACGTTGCTGCTGCTGTTATTTGCCCCCAAAAATTTTTTGCAATGAAGCCATTTTAATCTAAAAGACAAGAGGTGCTGTTCCTGTTTTTCTATACCTGGATATGCTGATGGAAAGTGGCTATTGGGGAACCTGCACTGCTTCTAACTAATTACAAGGTGTGGTGCTGACTACTACGCTCCTTAACACCCTCCCACCCTCGTGTCACCCTTGCTTTTTAGTTTACAATCGTTTACGGTGTGCACACCATTTCCTGTTGCTCTGTGCTTATTTTCTAAAAAATGGAAGTGCTGCACCTGGCTGCAGACACACTTCTTGTATCCCCTATAGATACACATCTCCTATCTGGTACCTGTTCCAGTTCATTTCTATGCCTGCACCTTGCCTTTTTCTGTGACCTATAGCTTGCCCTCCTTAAAACCAAAGGTGTCTACTAGAGGCAGAAGTACAAGTCCAGGGATTCACACAGTTACTGTTGATGTTAGAAAGGCCCTGGGTATAGACTGCTGTTTAAAACATTAGATATAAAGACATAATTATATATATAAAATACAACAATGTTGATGTTAAGTGTGTATTCACAGGCTGGTATTTAACAATATAGCTTAACTGTAAATTATGTATTATATGTAATGTATTATACACAAAAGGGCATTGGCCTCCCTTTCATTTACAATCTAGCCAGGTTGAACACCCCAGTCATGACATTCAAGTTGCAATGTTTAACATATTTATACTATCATTTTACAATAGTTTCTACTCATATTTTTCTGTAGAATATAAGTTGGTTTGTTTGTTGTTTTTAAATGTTCACCATGTGTCATATATATACAGAAACGTACTATAAAAGGAGCTAAACACGATCAGAGATTCCAAAACTGTCACTCGCATTTTAAAAAGAACATTACAAAGGTGCACTTGATTGTTTAGCTAAATTTGATCAAAGTTTAAGGATGTTCTTTTTGCAGATCATAGACAATTCAAGAGGGGAGTTTGCTATATCAGTTACAAACACAATTTCAGTCTTTCTGATCTGGGAAAATGACTGAGTCTCCCTAAGGCTTAGCTGGTATTTGAATGTAAACTCTTAGGCTGCTGATTAATTATGCTTTTACAAGCTGCAAAGTGAAGAAATGAACACAGTAGTATTATTTCAATCGAGTGTTATTTTTATGCACACATGACTAGTACTGTTGGTTACTAAAATGTTTAATTGAGGAAGCAAGTAGTAATTGTTAAGCATAACTGTTTTTCACAGTGAAGAAATGTGCTATGAAAAATGTGTAATGCATCTACTGAGATGATATTATACTGTGAACATTTGTTTATTTTAGTAAGTTTGAATATAGTCACAATTACTTTTGCATTTTTTTCCACTTTCTAGTGCAATTAATAACATACTGAATTTTTTTCAAGAATAGCTAGACCTTCTTATTTAAAGCTTTCAGTTTTGGAGGTTTAGTGCCTGAGCCAAATAAAGATGCAGTGACTCCTCCATGATGTCAATGATACTGACTCGCCTAAGATAATAGAAATAATGGATTATTGGGTCGAGATTACATCAAAATGTGAGTTTAGAGCTTAATATATAAAAATTCACCCACGTTCTATTCATTCCTATAAGCTTTTTTAGAAGCATATGTATCAAATGATGAGTTCTTACTTTCACCCATTGATAAATACACGTCTATACAGTATATGAATATATGAAATGAATAGAACTTGGGTGAGTTTTTATGTATTAAGCAATAAACTCACAGTTTGATAAATCTGCCCCTCAGTTCTCTATAAAAAAAAAAATGCTTTCTCCTGCATGTAGCATTTTTTTTTTTACTAATTATCCATTTTTCTTGCATGTGTTCACTGGTGTTTTCAATGAAATTTTCAGCTTCGCAAAATCCATTCAAACCAATGGATACATCAGAGTTTGCATGAATCAAAAATCTTTGTATCGTCACATACCCAAGAATTGTCAAAAGTTTTCAGGAATTCTCGAGTTACGTTACCAAGGAAGACTATGGAAACTGCACAATTTTGAGAAAAATTTCTGAAAAATAAAAAAAGAGGGGAAACATTTGCCATTTTTAGTTTGGCAAATTTTGCTAACTTAATAAAGATGGACTTTAACATTTTGCTAAGCTCCCCTTTTTTAAGAGACATTCCAGATTGATTTTTGATTCCAGAATCCGATTTCTTTATGGAGAGTAAGTCTTTCTGCTCCACAGTAGGTTAGTAAGAGGGGTTTTTCTCAGGTTATAGACTTTGCCAGGTAGAAGCATTAACAATATCAGATTAGCATTTAAAAAAAAAAACAATATTTTCTTCTATTTGTTATTGTCAGTTTGATTTTGAATCAGACACAGCAACACACCTATTGCTGTGGTAAGTAGCTTTTGAGTTATAATTCTGCAAAAAAGAATTCAAAATAACAGGCTTTTATATTTTTTAATTGTAATCACTCATTTAGGGGAACATTTATCAAAGTACCATTGTTTCCAAATGCAAAAAAATTGTATTATTTCAAAATTTTCGTACCATGCGACTTTTTCGTTAATTCAAGCAACTTTTTCATAATTTGCGCAACAATTTGTGCAACAAAATCATATTTGTTGCGCCGAGTACGAAAGTTTCGGATTCATTCAAGCTTCAGTATCGTGACTTTCCTTGGTCCAGGTTGGAGCTGCAGAGTGCCATAGAGTCCTTTGGGAGGCTTCCAAAATCATGCACAGAAGGATCAAAGTCAGAAAGGTTTTCCCAACGTTTACGATAGTTCAGATACGAAAATTTAGTGACTTTCGGATCACTAGTACGATATTATGGTGACTATTACGATTTTTTCGTAAGCATATTTGTGACATTTCCAATCATCAGAAATTATCGTATCTAATCCGAATTTTACCCATTTCGGGATTCAAACTTGTACTTTGATGAATCTGCCCCTTAGTATATATATCAGCCATGTGAGGTCTTGGCATCATTAGAGACTGTAACCTGTTACCCCCACCTAAAAAAAAATTTAAAAAAATCTACACATAGCAACTACAGTTTAGGGGGCTATTTAACAAAAAGTAACAAAATTATTCAAATCCTATGAAAACTCCCCAAATACATCCTATTCACATACAGATTATAGCCTCATTTTTGTAGAAATTTGTGTTTATATAACTTTTTAAACATCTATGCAGCTTTAACAGTAAATTTCTGATAACTTGGTGAAAGGTTCTATTTTCACTCTTTGCTAAATATGTACCTAAGTCAGTAACACCTTCAGAAAAGCCAAGGACACAGAGCAATCACTTTTATTAATATTCTGTGGTCTTTGGATTGTTTTTATAACCATCTATTCTTTTTTAAAAGTTTAATTGTTTAATGATTTTAAAAGAATAAAAAAATGTATTAGCAGCAAATGTGTCATTCTCATTTAATGTGTTACTTTTTTGTTGTTTTTAAAGTAGATCAGGTCATTATGTCTTGATATACTTTCCTGCCCCTTCATTTCATATACTGATATCATTCCTTTCACTGCTTTCTACCTGTACCTTGCTATTTCGGCCCTCAGGTGCTTGGATCTGTTGGTGGGGGGGGCTGATAATTTCAGTGCCACTGCTTAGAGGCTTGAGAATTTAGTTCCCTAAGTGAGTTTTATAAATTAATTATTACCTATAAAGACTTTATTAAACCTATGTAGAAATCAATACATGAGAAGCAGTGAAGCTAAGATGATCAATAATACAGATATATTCTTTAAAAAAATGAAATCAGTCTTAAGAGTGATCACTCTGTGTAGCATGTTATGGGCTATAAAAATGTTATTTAAGTAAATCTGAAACATGATATTAATAATAGTACAAATACTGGTATGATAACAATGTATTAAAATCCAAATTATACTTTCTATATTCTTATATAACTAATAACCTTCTTTCAGGCTTCATGTCATATTGAAAAGGTAGTATACGGAACCTTTCAGTCCTCAAAACCCTAAATCCTTGTTGTTCTAATTCAAGTTCTTTTTAATTTTTTTGAACATCCGAGAATAAGTAAATCAGTCTCTTAGGCTCTGGCCAATTCTGAGTTGAATCTCAAACTGAATTCTGGAATTTGTGCATCCCTAGTCATTAGAAGACAACCATTTTCACACATAGCCTACTCTCTTTGGATGTCTGCCAGGTTGCCTAAGAAACTGCTCCTGTTATACAAAGAGCAGCCTGCAGTGTCTTTTCCCTACTTCATATCAGATGATTTCTTTGGATATGTCTATGAAGAGTCTCATTCATCCAGATCATGATATACAGTATCTAATAAAATTAAGTCTAAAACAGACAACTCAGAAAAGTCCAGTTGTTAATTCTACTAGATACTGTATTTATTAGGATACATTTATTTTGCAAAAGGGCTCAGTACAGCCCTACATCACAGGTGCTAGAGGGGTCAGTACATTGGGACTATGTTGGACTCTGCCTACCAACCAAAATATGGAATTATTTTAACATTCTAGAGCAGATTTTACTATTTGTAATTGTCTCAGTATCATGTATACTGAGACACCTGCGTGATTGACAACTTTTTCTTATGAATATAAATATTTAAGTTTATTTTTTCTTTTATAGAAAGAAGCTTGGGTATCCATCTTTAATGTAATTCAGAGCTTGTTTCATATGTAATGGGTAACTATAGCAGAATTAATATAATATATAAACCTTAATGTAAGAACTCACTGAGTTAGAGTATTAAGTGTGTACATGATAGGGTAGATATTCAGGGGTTACATTTTGACCCTGCAGTATTTGTTCTTAACATATTGAAATCCCTGCCTGTTATGTAAGTACAAAATGATTGCTCTTATTTTGAAACATATTTTTGCATAAGATAGTATGAAATAACAAAAGAAAGAAAGCTTTCACCTCTTAGATTTCTACTTATAAGGTGGACAATAACTCTACTGGAAACCAACATTGGATTTTTTGCCTCGATATATTTAGTAATATGCCTAAGAAACAAGATTGCAACACTGCTGACAATTCTGTAACACAAAGCCCCGTGCATCTGAAATCAGTATGGAACGTTGCACTCTCATATCAGGAATCTTTTCACAGTCTGTAAATTGTCATCCTTCAGACTATATTTCTTCAAATAATATTGGCATCTGTGTAGCAGCAATCAAACAGCACTTCCCTTTGATGTCACCACTCAGAGTCAACCCACTTGAATGAATTCTGATTACTTTGGTATTCAGAAAAGCAAATACAATACACTTTTCAGATCTTTGCTGAGAGCAAAGAGAAAACATGTAATAATGGCAAAACTGGCTCACTGGTGGGTTTAGATTCCTAAAACTAAAACAAAAGGTATTGGGCTCTGCAGCTGAATAATTACAAGCGCAGATAATATATTGCTCAAGAAGAATGATGGGAACAAAGAAGAAAGGAGATAATAAAGCTGAAATAGAAAACACACAAAAAAAATTAAAAATATAATTTTGGATGAATGTTAATGTTAATATTAGGGCCACAAATGAATCTAAAGGAATCTGTTTCATTTAACTAGCTCTAAATATGAATAAGAAGAATAATTGTCATTACAGAATTTTTATCATTTTAATGGCTTTTGCAAAAATGCCATAACAAGAACAATTAGAATGCAATTCTTTACTATGATGAATTGTATCATGTGTATGTTTTTGGAATGTAGGAAAAAATCAAAATATCTGGATGAAACCCAGACAAGTACAGGGATAATGTGCCAATATTGCAAGGCAGCAGTGCTGACCTTTGCATCACTATGCTGCCGCAAACTGGCATTTGAATGTTTTCAAAAAAACCTACTATCACTTTGAAAAATAATACCTATTTATGTAGGTCAGCTGCAGAGACATGTGCCAGTAATAACAGTGGATATGATGTAGGTTGCTGAGCAGAGGTTATATTAATAAGGGCGCAAAAAGGAAACTAAATTGGGTTGTATATTCCCCTTTTCAATATTACTTGAATTAATAGGACTGGTGTTTTAATTAAGAAATATGAAAAATCTGAAAGCAAGACTCATTCAAATGTCCTGGTTCTTAACAAGCTAGTTAAAACAAATTGTCAGCAAAGAACTTGTATAAACAATCCCCTCCCTACAGCTGGGGACCAGAAAATAACTGTATAACCTATATAACCCCAGCACTGACACATAGTGGCACATTTATCAAAGTATGAATTTCGGAGATTGATAAGTATGTTTAGGAAAAATTCAGATTAAATACGAAAATTTCTGATGTGCATTAATTGTGCGAAAATTCACAATGTGGTCATACGAAAATATCGTGGTACGATCCGAAAGTTCTGAAATGCACAAATTGATGCGAAAAAGTTGCGCAAATTAACAAGAATATTTTTTGTATTCGGACGTGTCGTACTTTAATGAATGTGCTCCATAAAGTTGCTGGATAAAATATGAGAAAACCTTGGTACTGGTATCAGTTTTGAGTTAGCAATACCAGACAGGTAAAAGGATTAATTAACAAAAGGTACAGTACACACTAAAATGTACACAAGTTAATAGGACAGTGGTATATAGTTAAGTTAAGAGTGGTATATAGCATAAAAGGTAGATATGTATTTACAGTGCATTGCATATTCATTCATCCCGTCTCATTCTACTTAAATACAAATTGTATTCTATATGATGCCAGTATCTTTTTAGGTTTTAGGGTTTAGTTGTTGCATTCCACAGGGTACAACCAATATTTTCAGCTAACCTCCCTATATCCACGGGAAATATGTATAATCCCCATGCATACAATACACATGCCTGTTTAAGCTGATATTGCAGCTTTTTGTAAGGACAAAGAATGTACTTAAAGGTGCTCACCTTCAATATACCACAAATCTTGAGCCTGCCCATCTAACAAATGCCACTGGACCATTCCATAGTAATGGAAAACTACTCAAGAGCACAAAGGACAAAAATTATACCTAGGTTCTCTAAAGTTCTAAGTTTTGAGCGCCAATCTATGCTCTGGTTACACAAAAACCTTGCCCATCTTCCAACACTGCTTAACAAATGCCAGCAGAGAGAACTTTGTATTCTAGTGCCAGCATCTTTCATACCTTTCCCAGAGACAAGATAATTAAAAAATGGCAAAAAGAAAATAAAAGGTGCTACCAGTACCAAAAGGATAAAAAGGATATCATTTCAGTCTATTGCGTCACATGAATTTTATTTAACAAAGTTTGGGAAGGACCAGGCCCCAAGGAAGCCTTAAAATCACCAAACTTGAGTTCTTCATCAAAAGCAATCACAATCAAATGATTCAGCTGAAAATGGTCTCTCTATACAGGCAGGGAAGTGCCTAGGCTATGGAAAGAAGGAGGGGAGAAAAGGGTGCAGAATCCTTTGAGGAGTATCTGGTGCAAAGCTCTATAGATCTTACTCTATAGTTATAGAAATTAGACAATTCTGTTAAAGCTAAGATTCTATCAACAATTCTTTGTTATTTTTAAAGAGATGGAACCTATCATATAGATTCAGGGGATTCATATGCCGCATAATAAATCCGATCCCCTGGCCTGCTGTATATGGGAGGCTGTCAATTAATATGGAGGTGAAGGTTCTATTTTCAAATTGGATGAAAATAACATTTCTGGAAACTAAAAAGAAAAGTAGACTACAAAGCCTTTTTCACACAAAGGAATATAACAAGACAGATAATAGTAAGTGATTTTGACCAAGTCAAGTCAATTCTTCCTGTCTTCGGCTTCTCATACCAGTGATTTCCAGAATTACATTTTACACACCACACATTCACAAACTAGCCATTGAAAAGGAATGGAAAGGTATATAAAATGTGCAATGAATCAAATGGTCAGTGAGGTGCAATGAAGGGAAATGTTCAAGTCAGAGTGGATAGCTTTGCATCTGTCTACAAGCTACATTTACTTATAATCCTATGGTATTCATGGTGGGATTCATTATACGTAAAACCCCACAAAAAGTTC